>NC_064571.1:87783228-88096103 GCF_937001465.1 Orcinus orca | reverse complement strand
ACACAATTCAAAGCTTAATATGGAATTGGGGACGAGAAGAATGAGAAGAGTTGAAAATGATTTAAATGACATCTCATAATACAAAGAACAAATTGAAAAAGCCTGAATGTTGCTATATGGTATCAATCCATGTGTGAAAATGTCAAGAGATTAGTGACCTGGTTTTATAAAAAATGTGGAAGCAAATACAAACAAAAATACACAACAACACTGTGAAGAACATTACAAACCTATTATTTCTTCCTCTCTAACCAGATAGCACCAGCTTGCTGCCCTCCTCCCACCAACTCCCCAGGCCCCGTTCCGAGGTCTCTATGACATCATCACCCATGAGGGATGGCCTGATGTTTGTTTACTGATTGTGCTGCAGCTTGTCACCACACAGCGTGATGTCACACGGGTCAAAGAAACACACTCTGGATCTTTTCTTTCAATAGGCACATGTTTGTGAAAAAATATATTCTGTTTGCTGCTGAAAAAGTCATTGTGAATCCTGACATGTCAACGCGTTTTAAGAAATACCTTTGAGTTCTTGCAGGGCATCTTCTGAGGCAAAGTGCTTCAAGGATCTTCCTCTCTGCTCACAGGCTCTGTATTCTTATTTTCCAGGCTTCTAATTAGTTTTTTAAATCCTTGTTGTAAACAGAATTTTCCAGGTTAAATCAAGGTACCAATCTAAGCAAATGGATTCTCTCTCGCTCTCTCTTTTTTTTTTTTTTAAACATGAAATGATGGTAAGTCTGAGTTAAGCAGTTGTATCAGAGCTGAAAGCTGGGTGAGAGCTTCTGGTCTTCAGCCAGGAACCCAAGGTGGCCTCCTTCAGACAGACACATCTCAGCTCTTCTCCTTCCCTTCAGTATAGTTATGACCATTAAGGAGCTGTGTGGTCAGGAGCAGATGACTTGGGCAACGAAATCTCTCTCTCTCTCTCCCTGTCTTTGCCTTTCTCATTTTCTCTCATTGTGATTTTTATAGTGTCTGCAATAACTTCCTTCGTACCATCCCCCCGACACCACAATATTTGAAGGGAACGGATGCAAAGTCTTACACATTCTCATTCAAATGTCACAGTGTGACATGTCATTTACACTGTGGCCTGAAACCCAACATGCACCATGACAGGTGGCAACCTCATGGGCTGTGCTGTTTCTGTGGTCCCCTCCCTCCAAGTGCAGGGATCTATGAACGATGGGAACTGGCCCAAAGGGCTCCCCAAATAAGCATGAATTTCATTATCATCCTAAATGCAACCGGGCTACTCAGAGCCCATCCCTGTGGGCACACAGACACACACTGTTGGGATCTTTGGGGGGATGTTTCTGATCCAGGATTCTGGGCTTTGCATGAACAACGGGGAAGGTGACACATGAACTTCAAAATCAGTGTTTTTAAGTTTAGTAACTTGAATAACACAGTCCTTTTCTTTAAGGAGAATTTTTTTGAGGTGCACAGCAACTGAAATTCTGGTATAAACCTGTTGAGGGTTTTCTCCTTTGCTTGCCATGACTGCTGAGGTGAGGAGGAATATCAGACACAAAAACGTGTGCCTACAATGGATGAGATGAATCTAACTAACCTGTATCTAGACTGACCATGGGGAGATCAGATGCTTTGGAATCAGAAAATATATGTAGGGTTTCTGGCAAGTTACCTAGGTAGTCTCAATCTCAGATCTGTGAAATGGAGATGTTATGTCCAGTCTTACAAGGTTGTGAAATCAGTGATGCAATTATCCAACTTTCCTAAGGACTGGTTTGGTTTGTATAATATTTTGGCAGATTTTAGGTGGCACAGAGATGAACTTTATAAAATTGTACTCATGTATTTGGTCATGCACGTATTTCTTCACCTTGCATTTATGACAAATGATATTGATTTCCTCCTTTTTTTTAATTTAAAGATTTCCTTTTTCATTCATTCTTTTCAATGAAAGGGTGAGTATATCACACAAGAGTACAAGAGTATGGAGAGAAAGCAAGCACCCTTATGATGGTCCTGTGTGAAATGCTGAAATTTGAAAAAAGGTTGACACTTGGGATACGTGAAAACCCAGCCCTAGCGCCTGGAACATGGTGATGGGCTTTGTCATCATTATGTTATTACAGAGGAAATATCTTGAGTCTGTCTTTAATGGTGAGATCCTTCAAGACTGATCCCATTCACAACCGCCACGGAGCAGGGCTCCAGCCTGGCTGGAGGTTCAGGAGCCAGGGTGGCGTCCTCCCTCCTCTCCAGGCCCCACAGTGCATCCGCTCTGGGAACCTCTCAGCTCTTGTCAGAGCCACAGGGGCAGACAGCTGCCTTCTGCTCTCAAATCCTTTCTACCTCAGGTCACAGTGCTTTCCTGAGAGTCAGAGATGATACAAAATTTAGAAGTTAATTTACCATGCCAGTGAAACAGAAGATTTTTCACAAGTTGGAGGTAGGTAGGGTTTTAGGAAAAGGTGTGCCATAATGGTTCAGACCTTAAGGTTTTAGCTGACTGGAGCTAAAAATCCTAATTGTGGTTGGTTTTTTAAAATTTATTTCCCATGTGATAAGCAAGGTTTTTCATCCGTAAGGCTCAGTTTTCTCTTCTGCAATATCAGGCTAAATGTACCCACTGTACAGAGCGTTGTAACAATTAAATCGAAAGATGCATGTAAGTGCTTCACCAGGTATCTGGTAGCGTCAGCTCAGTAAGTGATGACTTATCAGATGTTTTGACATACTGGTGGTTAATTCTCATTGACAATTCAGACATATGGACCAAACTGTAGATTTCGACTCCTAAAAAAGGAGTTACTGTGTAAGCTTACACTCGGCCTCAACTGGCACTTGGCTCAGCTTGACTGCACAGCAGACACACACAAAATGTGTACACCACGTGCACACACACACGCACACACAGTCAAGAAACTTCTAAGCACTGTGTCTTCCAAGACCAGAGAAATCACTGTGTCCAAGCCCCTCATGTCGCACACAAGGACCCATGACACAGAGCTCAAGTGATTTGCTAGTGTCCTGTGACTTACTGGTGTTGAGCTATAATCTCATTGAACCTACATACATTTCCTCTGTTTCTTCATGACCTCAGGCTTCTCGAATTTATAGTCTACAAGTTATAATATTGTTAGCTGTACATTTATTAAACTCATGAAACCCATTTTTGCATCTATTTTCCCATAAATGCTATTTTTTGAAGCACAGAGGGCTGAAGAGAGATCTCAGGGACCACACTGCAGAGCTGGGCAGCCAGGTCAAGGATGTCTTTGTAAGCAGATTAAGGAATTTGACTTTATCTTGGAGGCATTGAGGCACCACCAAAGGGTTTTAAATAGAAGATTATCGTGTTCACATTTGTTTTGAGAAGGCCCTCCTGGCTGAAGAGGGGAGATTCTACTGGAATAGTGCAAGACTGATGCAGAAGGCCAGGCAGGGGTTTCTGTATCTCAGATACGAGTGACGGTGAATCAAAGACGTATCTATGGAGAAGGACAGAGCGGGCAGATTAGAAAGAACCTTCCAAATGGGATCAACAGGGCCTGGTGTTAATTCATTTGGGAGAGGAGAGGGCAGGAGGGTGGATCTACTATTTAAGCCTCATGACAGCACTTTTCATGATCTCATTGAAGCTTCTCAACAATTCTGTAAGGCTGGCTGCATCATCTCATTATTTAGTGGATGGTTTATACCCTGTTTAGTTTTGGAGAGTCATTTTGCAGGCCCAGATTCAATAGATCTAGGTGTGGAAACACTTCACACTTATTTAATTCCACTCTGTTCAATTCAGTTCAATGTTAATGCAAACCAAAGAAAGAAATACTGAGATGAGAAACATCATTTCTTTTTTATAGCATTAACGATTTGATAGAGACAACATCACATCTGTGACCGTGAGAAGCTTAATGTCTTAGACCAGCCATAAATGGTTTCTCAGAATACCCTTCACCTCTTTTTAAAAGTAAATTGTTATCTTCATGTGACAATACATTTCTAAAACCTGTTGTGGAATCACAGTAGTAAAAAGAAAATTTAAGTTAAGCCCTAGAAATATATATCTAGACTCTAGACTTTTCTCTCTCCATCCACAAACACATATGCAAAATATCCATGAAGTTTTCACCTCTCTATTTTCAAAAATAAGCCACCATACTGTGTCCATTAAGAAACTGCAATGTAGATTATCTCTGTGAGTTCAAAGTCCTAAGATAATTATTTCTTCATTGCTTCAAGGTGACCTCAATGGATTAAATAGCACTTAATGTAAAAGGGAACCATCAACAAGCCAATGACCAAACACATTATCGAGTGAGTGACGAGTAAGCTTAACTCTCAGACTTTTCTCTAAGTGGAAAAGAAAAACCTTTGTTATAAGTAGAAACAACTTCAGGAGTTTTTATGCACTCTGTATTGTGTAATAAATTCATATTTACTTACCCATAAGCCACCATTATTCTGCTTAATAAACTCCATTGTGAGGAAGAGGGGTAGATGTGTATTTGCATATTGTATTGATCTCATTTTTTGAATATTGTCCATTAGAGCCTGTATAGGTCTTATTGGTACTTCAAACCCATTTAGATGGGACTGAAGTCAACTGCACGGCCAGCGGGATTGAACATCATTTTTAATTCAAAGGAAGAAGGGATCCTGTCTCTGATCATAGTTCTGAGGAGTGGAATGATTGGCAGAGACTTAATATTGAGATAAAGTACCACAGTCACTGGGCTTCGACAAGAGAATGCATTACTGACCTTTAACAGGGGTTAGATAAATAATAGCTAACTGCAGAGAGAGGCTCTTCACACTGAGATGCTGTTACCAGAAACACAACTATCGTACTTTAAATCTGGAACCACTGGAGCACTTCATTTGGATGTGGAATCGGATAAACCTGAGGGAGGGGCTTCACAGGGCAGACATCAGGATTTTCTGAATGGGCCCTACCTCTGCCCTTGTTATACTGAGTTCATCACCACTTGCCGCCTGCCCCCGGGACCGAGGCTGCAGACCACAAGAGTAGAGCCAGCCCTCCCTTTGGAAGTGTCTCAGTTCCCTGACATATGTGTGATTTTGTTTCAATAGAGCTAAAAATCCCTGAATCCTCAGCGGGTCTTACAGGGGAACACACCTCCAAACTCGACTCCAAAAAAAACCCACATTAAGTCTCTTGGCTGATTTCCTTCCTTTTTGTCCTATTTTGATTTCAAACATGGAGAGATAGACTTTGTCAGCTTGCAAATATTTTGTCCCTTTTCATGTCCTGGCTTGTTCAGCACCAGACAGTCAGGTGTCCTGTGTCAGAGGCGGTGAATTCTTCCAGGAATTCTAGGATTCCATGTTAGCTGACACATTTATTTATTTATTTATTTATACATTTATTTTATTTATTTATTTATTTATTTTTGGCTGCATTGGGCCTTCGTTGCCGTGCGTGGGCTTTCTCCAGTTATGGCGAGCGGGGGCTACACTTCATTGTGGTGCGCGGGTTTCTCATTGCGGTGGCTTCTCTTGCTGCGGAGCACGGGCTCTAGGCACGCGGGTTTCAGTAGTTGTGGCACACGGGATTAGTTGCTCCGTGGCATGTGGGATCTTCCCAGACCAGGGATCGAACCCGTGTCCCCTGCATTGGCAGGCGGATTCTTAACCACTGTGCCACCAGTGAAGCCCATGACATTTAATATGCTTACTTGTTTTGGGTCTCTTTCCCTTCTACCTTTGTTGCTTGGTTCAAAATAAAATCATTATGACTTTCCTACTATTCCACACACTCAAAAGACTGTATTAAGAACAAGAAGATAGTGTTTGCAAATCACTTGAATCTCTCTGAAGAAAATTACTATCTAGGTTATACTTAATATCATCTTTAGGAGTACTGCCTGGTATGAACAGTAACCTTTCTAAACATTATCTTCATAGATTTTAGAACAATCCTTTAATAAAAGTTTCCCCTCCCCATGTTCTGTTAGATCCATAAGTACTAACATATCTGAGTATATTTTATATTGACATTCTCCCTAACTTCATTGCCATCATTATCATTTATTCCAGAATTTAAGACATGAAAATAACAGATCATATTATGCTTAATGTTATGTTCAAAAGTCAAGATGACAATTAAGAACCAATGAATGGATGATATGTACGGTTAGATAGATTTAGAGATGGAGGTAGAGATATAGAGTTAGGAGGAGAGATAAGAATACAGGTACCCAGATGGACATGGATGGTAATAGGATACAGATGGAGACACAGTATATGTAGGTTAGCATCAAAACACAGAAAAGAGAGCTTACTGAAGCATTCACATGGAATTAATCCTTAAAAGCAATTGGTTTCGAGTTTTTAAAATTATTACAAGATAATAAAAATAAATGGGCAATCTAAATTATAGAGTGTAGTAAAGCACACTTGGGAGATAAAACCGTAAAGTGAGGAAGTCACTTCCATGAAAGTGGGGAGAGTGTGTCCGTCATTCTCAGGGACTGTTTCTACCCTTAACCTAGGTGGTCATTACCTGGGTGTTGACCTTACACAATTCATTGCATTGTGCATATATTTTGTATGCATTTCTGTGGTTGAGTTATATTTAACATGAGACAGTTGTTTTCCAAAAGTTGTTACAAGCAAAATCCTGCAATAGTGTGGGGAGCAGGTACTTGATGAAAATGTGCTGAGTACACTTAGGCATGGTTTTACTGCCATAGATGGCTTTCTTGTAGTGTGTATGCAAAGCCTGCACCAGCACACAGAGAGAGCCCTTATCTGGTGCACAGAAGCCAATGACACCCACAGCAAGGGGCACCAACGTGGTGACCATTACAGCCTGCCCGAGGTGCAGGAGGGTATTGGGAATGACCTCAGGGCTGTAAAGACCACTGTAATTAGGTAACCAGGCAATGAAAAACACAACAAAATGTGGCTCTGTGAGAGAATAGCTAATTAAAAGTCTTTACTGGGCTTCCATTGAGCTCAACTAAATCTTTAGGTGGTATAAACTAGGCAGAAGAATTAGAGAAGCTTCTGAAGAAGGTGATAGTTTATCTGAAGGAAATGTTGGCCCAGGAGAGTCATTTATGAAATCACAAGCCCCTGGTAGCAAATGCAAAATAATGTATGTCAAAATAAGGAAAACATAAGTATTATTGAAGGGGCATAGTAAAGGAAAGATTGGCATACTCTGGCTTGAGAAGAGTGAGTGTGTGTGTGTGTGTGTGTGCACGCGTGCGTGCGCGTTTTAAAGGAGGACACAGGCACTGTGTGTCCTCCTTCAAAAGGCAGGAAGGAATGAGATTCCAGATGGGCTTGGGAGAGAGTCTGCTTGTCGGTAAGAGAGTCATGTGATGAAAGGGATTGAGGAAGGATATCCAGCCCACGATAGCAGGGTTTTAGGGGGTTGAGAGGGGTCAGCAGCAGCAACTGGAAGTTTACTCCAAAAGTCAGTCCAGTGCAAAGAGGGGAGCCCGACCATGGCTGTAAAGGACTACCAAAGTCAAGGTGAGGGACACCTGGAATCAAAGACCTTCCAGAAAAATCATTTAAGTCACTGGCCATAGTGAATGATGGTGCTTGGAGCAGACTATCAAGAATATTGGAGGAAATAAAAAGAGCACCTTCAAAGTCACTTATTCTTCCTGCAAAGCAAAGACCCTAAAGAACACAGCTTGTAACTAGCTGCTAATAACGGATTCTGTTAATTATTACTGGCTTAGTACATGCTTTAATAATTCAATTTTTCTTTAATGACAAGACAGAGTTTACCAAACCGTGGTGATCATTTAATACTTCAAGCTCTGTTTTATTACCAAATTTGCATAGATATCTATAAAAAAAACACGTAGAAGGAGAGAAAAGTTTTCTATGCATCTTCCTGGGCTAAATTGCAGTTTTTGTTTTAACAACATGAGGAACTATGTGGGAATCACTTTGAAATTAGCAAAAGTTATAGTCATTAAAACTGTCAAATGTAACAGGAAGAAAGAAACCACCACCCAGCCTTTCTCCTTTATATACGCGGGTTCCCAGCTGTGTTCATTGTGAAGGGAGAAAAGGGAAAATGAAAAGATATTGGATTTCTGCCAGAGAAGTAAATGGAAACTCCATATTCCATTTATTGCCATGGCCAGCTTGACTTCTACTCATAATATATTTAGTTAATGCAAATAAAATGACTTAGTCTTGGTTGGAATGAATCATCGTATTAATGATCAGACTCAGGTTGTCAAAATTGTCATCCTCTCCATCGAGATCCCAGATGCCTAGCTTTTTAAGTACAACTTCTGAAACGCCTTTGGTTGCATGTATTCTTCAGTTTTAGGGGTACCAATTCCCACTTCTCTCTTGTTTCATTCTGTGGCTTGTTTCTCAACGATCCCTATAAGGGAAATACCCAGGGAGGCATTTTCCCCACTTCCCACTCCTGCTTTCCAGCTGGAATCCTGAATCCAATTATAAATCCATTAAAATGTATATAAATGACTGAAACCATAGCATGCCTTTGCAAGCCCGGCCACTTTTCCTTGCTTCTAGAAGAGGACCCTAGCCATGGCTTGTGTGAACTAAATGTTTGGACAAACCATCATTTTAGAATCTGCTTTCTATATATTTGGTGATTTTTTTTTTTTTAAGAATAGCAGCCTGCCATACCTTCCAGTACTATTTTTAATAAAGTTTCTTGAATTTCAAACTCACATATTTTCAGCCACATGGGAGACCAGTCAAGCTACTCTCACTGTAAAATAAGGATGAGGTAATGACAAATCTGTCAGAGCGGATCAGGGCATTAATATAAAGGATGCTTAAAAAGATATTCAGGCAGACACACTAATTTACAGAAACTTCTTAAAGGCCTTTAGGCCAATAGAAATAGAGCTGTTTACAAAATATTTTGCCCGAGATGAATTGTTTCTCAAGTTATCTTCATAGGCAATTCATTAATACCAGTTTTCTTCTACCTGTTCAAAATAATATCTTCCTATCCAGTTCCAGAGCCTCTAAACAAATAATTTTCCAGGCCTTAATTAAGGAAGACAATCATTTGCCTTTTTAAAAATGTAAAGGCACAATTTTTTTTTTCACAACTGTTACTGCTCAAAATGAGAATAAATCTGATTTCTGGTTTAGAGGTGCATGCCTAGAAAGAGAGAGACCACGTTAGTTTAGAAGGGGCAGGGAGGCCCACTCAGCTGGAGCGACATGATAAACCTGGGTGACATAATTAGCTACATCAGACAGAAACATTGAAGGAGCCCCACAAACGCAGTCAGCTGATGAGATAGCAGCCCTGAATTTGGCCAGCCAGATTATCACAGTGTCCGTGAAAAGCATCACTTTGTTTTAAACCATCAGGCTTTTTTGTCTGTAGGATGTATTCCAAATTTCTCAGCTTGCCGTTTAAAGCTCTCTGAAGCTGTCTTTAGCCAAACTTTACTACATTATTCTCCCAAATCTCTTTGCAGACCATTCAGGCTGTCTTCTGATTGTGCCGGACAGATCGCTGCAAACACCTGTGAAGCTCTGCGTGCACACGTCGCTTATAATTACTAATCCTACTCATATTTCCAGATGCATCTTAACTCCTGTATCCACCAGGGCATCTTCCCTGGCAAACTTACTTGGGAAAAATGTTTGCCTTTTCTAAAAGTACTCAATATGCCATTTGTAACTATCTTGTAACATCATTAATCACTGAGACACACTACAGTTATTTATATAGATGTCTTATTTCACCAATAAATTACAAACTTATTAAAATCATAGCTTATAATTTGGCCTTTGTTATACACTCAATACACAGTCTCTTGCACTCAGTAGGTGCTAAGTACATATTTTCTTTATGCTAATGCACCATCTTAAAGTGTCCTTTCACACCCTCACTCTATCTCTGCAATTTACAATATAAACCATTCTTCAGTTCCATCTCCTGCATGGATCCCTTTCTTGATTCTCTAATATTGGAGGGCTTCCCTGGTGGCGCAGTGGTTGAGAGTCCGCCTGCCGATGCAGGGGACACGGGTTTGTGCCCCGGTCCGGGAAGATCCCACATGCTGCGGAGCTGCTGGGCCCGTGAGCCATGGCCACTGAGCCTGCACGTCTGGAGCCTGTGCTCTGCAACGGGAGAGGCCACAACAGTGAGACGCCCGTGTACCACAAAAAAAAAAAAAAAAAAAAAAAAAAGAATGACTCTAATATTGGAAATAAACTAAAAATATGGTCCAAAGCCTCAAGGACAATCATATATCAGAGTTTTTATGTGTAAGATTAGGAATTTTAGGTTAATAGATTAAGGTGGAAGCAAGATGGCAGGGAAAACTAAGTAGGAGATGAGAACGTGAAGCTCAGACTAATTAATGGAACAGAGAAAAGAAAGGCAAGACAGCATTCTGAAGCACACTGATGAGTTAAGGAAGGGCTTTATTAGAACATATTTACAGAAGGAGTAATGAGGCATGCTGAAGGTACAGGCCAGAAGAAAGATTGATTAATTCAGAATCCTCCCGGAAATACAAATGTGTTTAGAGTTTTAAATCTTATCTGAAACTTGGAAATATGTAAATATCGAAAAACCGATATATACGAGATGGTTGAAAAACAAGCCCTGCAGTCGGGGTTCCGTATCACATTCTCCAAATGCCCCGGCGTTACATTCACAGCTGAGGTGCAGCAAGAGCTAGCTGAAGAAGCTCAATGCAGGATCCTTTGGGGCAGCAGCAACAGCACCTGCAGAAGCTCACAGCAGACTGATTAGAAGCAGAGAACTTGAGCACTACATTCCAGACTCCGTTTTTCCAGGTCCCCTGGGGCCCCGTGGCAAAGCCAGGCAGAAGCGTATGTGTTCCATCTTGCCAGCTCGTGCCCACACCTATGGTAGGAACCAGTCCCGGCACCATGATACTCATCTCTAAAGAATCTAAGGGCCGGGCAACACTCCTACCACAGTCTACCTCCCATGCTGATGCCAAAGGATTTTACTCACTGAGTGTGATGATTTTCACACGAATAAAAGTTTTACACACTGTAGTGTACTCAATTGCATTTTTTGGAAAATGCTCTCTCTGGCTTGAGTGACTGGATGAATGAATGAACACCGAAGTGCTTGAGTGAAGACTATTGTGGTCCATCGGCTACAACACATTCTCTTATCACAAGACTGTAGGGGCAATACTGTCTTTGCTGCCACCTTTCTTCTATTACTAATGTGGTTTCTATGTCTTGACTCTGAATACAGGCCTTCCCCTTTGGTGGGCTCTACCACCCTCCCCTCCCCACCATTATCTCTCTGCCACACCCCACAACACTGTCAAGTAGGATTATCTGGACCAAGATAGTGGAGAGTGCAGCACAGATCCGGTCTTCAATACCTCCTGAATGAAAAAAGGATTTATAACAATTCTGTGAAACTGATATCACTGGACAAGAATTTGAGGGTTCTTTTTACTTTTGTTCAATATTTCTGACGTTACTGATATCCCAGAATGAAAATGTAGAGCCCTTATCGTTTAAAATTAGTTGAGCTGGAAGTAGGATATTTCGATGACATTTCGGTTGTATTTCAGTTGCAAGTGTTTCAATTATGAACAGCCGCAATCACGTAATTCAGGAGAAGATTTACGTGACAATATTTAAGGCAAGTAGCTGCCCCCCCTCACAGTTCTGGCTCCCACCCTTTCCTCTCAAACTCTCCAGTATATTAGAGGGAGCTCTGTCAGACCTATTTTTGGAAAATTCCATTTGATGTGGAACAGCGTACATCCTGTTACTTTTACCCTTGAACAATTTCTTTCCTCTGGTCTTCAAATGTATACGTTTGTTAAAGGAGGTAAATGTTTATATTGACCTCTAAAACATGTACTCCTCCCCCTTCCTGGTGCTCAGTTAAAGCATCTATATAAACCATTCTCTGCCCACAAAACTAATTGATTAACTATTCAACAGAGCACTTTGTTAAGTTGGTATCTTAAATCTTTAATGGACACTCCTTTATTGGCTGATTTGTAGCAGGGTGTTATGGTGTTAGAAACAGGGATATACCAAGAGTTTTTTGGGGTTTTTTGTTGTTGTTGGGGGGGCGCTTCCGGGTTTCCAATGGGAGGGGCCTGCTTTCTGCTCCTCCCAGGACTGTCCCTGGGTTACTAGATGATGTTCTTATGTGGCTGTGACGGCCAGGCTGACAAAGTCACTGCCCTTCACTTCCCCAGCTCAGATATGGCGACCTACCCCTCCCTCTGACAGCTTCTTCAAGCTCTAAGGAGGCTAAGCTGCAAACAGGATCCTCTTAATTGCAGCTCATCAGTGGCCACTGCTGTAAATCTAGCTGCTTTTTGTCTGGTTCTCCCTCTTCTTGGTGGGAGTTCTACTATTCATGGTCAGAGTTCACAGTCACAATGATTTTCTTTTCCTGCCTTTCCTCAGACCTGGCAATTATTAGCTACATCCTGTCCTTGGGGAAGGGCCTCTGGCTGCTGGCAATGAATTAGAAAAGCATCTGTCAGCCTCTGGGTCTCACTCGATTTTAGGAAACCACCACACACTCTTCAGGAAGGGTCCAGCTGGCAATGCAGCAGGAGTAGACACAGCTTCCTCAGCCCTCGTGACTCTCCCCTTACCCGACACCGGCCAGGCCAGCACCAGAGGCTCGGGAATAGGCTCCAGCTCATTTCCAACAGCACACACGGCCCAGCATTGACCTGAGCAGCTTCCGAAATTCTGTTTTCCAGCTATAAATATCTGGATGCCCCCATGTGCTTGGGCTGAAGTGCCTTGGTTCACGGGCAAAACCACGGGCTGCCCACAAAGGCTTCCTTCCACGGGGTGGACAGGTGAGGGGTGCTTCCACCCCTGAACCTGCGCCAGTAGTGAACCTGGGAGCCGACCAGGCCTTGAGCGCTATGCTCTCCAATTTCACGGGTAGCGTTTAACCTCCCTGATCACGGTGCTCCCGAGTCAGTCCTCCAGGCACAGGTGCAGGAGCGTGCAGCCCCGCGTCACGCTGCCGTGCTGTGAGTCCTCAGTGCCGCAGCGAGGACCAGGGCAGAGCCAGGCTTCCACATGGGTGTTTGGTCCTTGGAATCCCTGCCAGAAAGCAGCTCTGCTCTAAGCTACGGAACTGGACAACGTGGAAAAGTGGAGGGTTATTTGAGGGCTTACACTAGAAAAATAAAGGTCTTAACATTATCGGGCTGAGAACATAGAAGAACTATTTTTTCTACTTCTCAAGCCATTCATGAAAAATACTTTGAACTTTTTTTTTTTTGCGGTACGCGGGCCTCTCACCATTGTGGCCTCTCCCGTTGCGGAGCACAGGCTCCGGACGCGCAGGCTCAGCGGCCACGGCTCACGGGCCCAGCCGCTCCGCGGCATGTGGGATCTTCCCGGACCGGGGCACGAACCCGCGTCCCCCGCATCGCCAGGGGGACTCTCAGCCACTGCGCCACCAGGGAAGCCCTATTTTGAACTTTTAAGAATCTTGGATTAACTCTTATCAGGCTACAACCCTCTTGTTGAGCCAAATTTGCATAACGGTGCTGGGTGCTACCAATATTTTAAAATGATCAAGTTATAATCAAAGCACAATTAAAGCATCCTGCTATTTCAGCCTCTTCAACTAGCCAACATTCTTAGAAGTGTAAATGCTGGTGAGGATGTGATGAAAAAGGCACTCTCATCCACTGCTGGTGAAAGTATAAATTGTCACAAGTTTTTTCTGAAATAATGTGGAAATATATTTCAAGATACTTAAAAATATTCACATTGTGTTAAACCAAGGAATCGATCTTGAAAAAATAATCTGAAAGTTACAAAGTTTCATGCACAAAGTTACTATACGGCAAATAATAAAAATCAAACGGCTTTCAGCGGAAGGAAAGAAGCTAAATGCGTTAGCGTACATCACATGATAAAATCACATGCAGTCACTAAAAGTAGGGTTCCAAATTGTCCATTCAACATGCAAATAGATCAATGAAAATATCAGAGACTATCCAGACATATATATATATATATATATGGAAATTTAGTACATGATAAATGTTGAATTTATGTCAAATAAAGATTAACTATGTTGATATAATTTGCTATATACATAGAAATAATAACGTTCTCTTACACCATAGTTTTTCCAGATGGACTGTATACTCACACACAAACATAGGTATACATTTAATTGGATATATACCCATAAATTTCTGTATTTTGTATACAGAAATTTATGTATGTGTTTATATATACATATATACCTCTTCACTAATTAGAAGAAAATATATATTTTTTTGTAGTATTGTGAATGGTGATGATAGCCTTACAAAGCAACAGTAATACCTAGTTGTCATAAAGTAATAGATCAACAATTATCTATATAAAATTTAAAATATATCTATGTCTCTTACATCAAAAGATAATATGAATAAAGTTAAACTGGGAGACAGTATGCTTTAATAGAGACAGTATTCTCAAGATAAATAAGAGATAAAGGCACAACTTCCTCATATGTAAACAGCTTTCTATACATCTATAAGAAAAAAATATAAGCAGTTCAATAAAATGTTGCAGAAGGCACATGAAAAAGCAATTCACATAAGAAATGTAAGCAGCTTTTAAACACATGAAAAGAAAAGGAAGCTCGGTATCACTTGTAATAAATAAGGAGAAAGTTTCTTTTTAAGTTGTATTTTTTCTGTCACAGTGGCATATAGTAAAATAATTGCTGATACACAAAAGGTAGGAAAAGGGTGCTTTTATACATTGTCTGGGGAGTCTAATGTGGCACATATTTTCAGGGCAATTTGTTAACTCTATCAAACTGAGCTGACATCTAAAATTCTCAATATACTTTGACTGCAAAATTTCCACTCTTAAAGATACATTCTCATAACTATTCCTCCAAGTATGCAAAGGTACTTCAAGAATGTTTATTAAAGTGTTGTTTCTAATAAGTAAATGTAATGAACCAAAATATCTAAAATAGGGAAACGGTTAAGTACATTGTAAGTCTACATATACTGTCTTCCTCAGATAACTGAGAGATGTATTCATTAAGGTGATGCTAGCCGTGTAACAGATGCACCCTCTAATTTCAAGGCTCCAACACATGGAACTGGTTCTCTCTCATAACTCGCCAGGGTAGCAGTTGTTTCTGGTTGGTGGGAAGTTTTCCTTCACCTGTTGATTGAGAAGGAGCCCCCTGACCCCCGTCCTTGAGGGTCTGTCACAGTGTAGGGTCCCCGAGCCCTCCCTCCAGCCTCTGAAGGGTGCACACAGTCACCTGCACAGGGGCTACACCGGGAGGGGCCCTCCGGACTTCCACTGACTGGGTTCCGTCACGTGGCCACACCCACTAGGGCGGCTGGGAACTCTGGACTCACGGGGTCCAGGTTTGATGGGCAGTGAACAGTCCCCGCCCGAGATGACAGCTCCCTCCCCGCTCCAGCCCCTCTACTGGCAGAAGAGGAAGAAGGGCAGTTCCCGGCTTCCTGGCACCAGGGGAGTCATTTGTTTCCATAGATTTCAGAGCATTTCCCGAACACACAGCCAGAGGTGTTAGATTGCATAAGCCGAGGACTTTCGCGTGCTCACAAGGGAGCAAGTGGAAAACCCCAGACTGAGACTGGACTTTCAACGAAGCCAGGTAGGTGGCAGCCACAGCAAATTCAATGTAAAGACAATTCAAATAGTCAATATTTTGCAATAAGCTATAATGGAAAAGAATCCGGAAAAGAATAAATATGCATGTGTATAACTGGATCGCTTTGTTGTACACCTGAAACATTGTCAATCAGTGGTACTGCAATTAAAAAAAAACAGAAACAAATTCGTTCACTAAATAAATAAATAAATAAATAAATAAATGAAACCATTCAAAATGTAAAGCAACTGTTACGTTTCTTAATCTTCTGAAATATGTTCCCTGCTTTGAACTGTGCAATAAGGAACCAGGAGATAAACTTATATCAGCTTGGGGTAAAAGTCTGAAAGAATTAGCCAGAAGGAGGCCAAGCATCAGCCAGAGTGTGGGTATCACGGGCAGGCTGATAAAATGCAGGTAAGAAAGAAAGGAATAGAGTTCCTCCCCTCCCCCAAATTGCTATGTTATAGCCTCCAAAAAAATATATGTACCCCCAGTAAAATGTATCATCCTTGGTAAAAAATATTTCCTGGACTTTCTTTTCTCATTTTAGAATTTTCTTTTCTTCCAGTCACCTGAGGGATGTGGAGGGATATCGGGCACACCTTAAACATCAGTTTGTGTTTGGTTTTGGTACGGCTTCGAGAGAGCAGCAGCTTAGCTGTAGAAGAGGTAGCAGTGGTCTGCAGCCAGAGAGCAGAGGCAGGAGGTGCCCCTCCGTGTACACTTAGGGGCCAGGAAGATGTTACCTGGAGATTCCCAGAGAGATCTGGGAAGTATAAACAGACCAGACAGCACACAGCCACATAAGATGGAGTTCAATGTACTGCCCTACGGGTATTCAACAGAGTAATATCCCTGAAATTTGATATATTGGGGCCATAGGGATCTATATTTACATTTTTTGATCCTGATAGACACCCCTTATCATTTGTAAAATGAGATCCATCTTTCAAATCATGTAAGTGTTGGATAAGGTGGTACCTATGTCCTTTCATTTTCTTTTTACTTTTTTCCAAAACGCCCTCATATCATAATGACATATTTTGTAATCTTAGAGCTGAGGAAATATGTTGTTAAATATATTCAAAGAAACACTGGAAAATAATGCACAAAAATATTAATCCCAGTTATCTGTGGGTGATAGGATTATGCACTGTTGTGCATTTCTTTGTACTGTCTCAATTTTATAAAATTTCAATAGATCAAAGAAAAACTAATTAATGTTATTAAAAGCCCGGAGAGTATTCAAAACAAGGAATCTGGCCAGAAATTAAACAAGATTGCCGATTGCAAACAGCTGACAGTCACTAATCCACGTCATGGCTGTGCTCTGGCTAGACACCCCCCAGGGGAGTAACAGAAAGAACCACACTAATTGCGCCACTGAGGAGCACACCTCAAGGCCCCGCCAGAATTATTTCCTGGCTCACCCGAAGGGCAAGGTGCCCAGAGCCACGAAAAGCAGTGCACTAAGCTGGAAGGAAAAAGGAAGTTCCACCTTTGCGGTTCTTTGGGGGCTCAGCCTGGACACGTTTCTTTCTGCTGTGCAGCATCTAGAGCCCGCTCCATGCTGGGTGTTCATTCGCTCTGCCACCCCCAGACCCAGAACTGTCTTCTCCCCTGGCACCGTTGTACCTTGCGTCTCCCCCTCTTGGCGTTAGAAACCCCAGTGACCCATCTCTGTTAACCTTAACTTGTTTCCTGGTCTCATTCCCGGATGCAACCTGAGAAGGAAAATCTGGGCTCTTGTGGCATTGATTAACTACCTTTTCCCCAAAATACGTTTGCAATTTAATAGGAAGAGACTCCAAAGATAGGAAACTCAGCTCCGCAAGAGTTTACTGGAGAAGATAAAATAGGGGAGATATTTTTAGGTCTGTTGCTCTGTTCATGCTCCCCAAAACATCCCTGCAGTCAGCTACTTACAGTGAGCTCTACTGCACCATGGCAAACCTGCAGGCTGGGTGGATTTATCATTGAAAGCCTAACTTGCTGGTGCAATAAATGTATTTAATGTGACTTTTAAGAAGCATTTAAGTATTTTTCCTTTATACATACAATTTTTAGTTTCTGAAATAATCGTCTAGGTAATTATATATTATTGTTTATATTATCTTTTGAATCAGATATATTCTAAAAAGTAAAACCATGCTCATGAGAACATGTTTTATTTAAAGTCTCAACTCCCACTTTGAATAATCAAACAGATATTGTGTATTTCTCTTGGAGTGTCTAGAGCTCAGACAAGTGGATGGTGCTACAATGTTCCTGAAATTTCGTTTCATGAGAAGTGGGTGTTTTTGACGCTGCTATTGTATGTTTGTTTTTCTACTGATTCTCATTTTACTTACAGCCTAGCTGAACACCTGACACTCAGTAAATCCTTTTGGATTTTTGAACAGACCGAGTTGGACTGAAGCTGGGGCTCCTCTCTTCAGGCGATGTAATATTTTTGCGAAGATGGGAACCGTGCATGGGAAAAACAAACCAGCAATGGAGGAAGCACATGATCAATGCCAAAGACACATGACTTAGTTATATTAGTTACATTTCAGGGACTTAGAAAAGCAGATATAATTTCAAAAAACATGCAATATACAAAAGTCAAGTGATTATTTGGTCACCTACAAAAGAAATTTACTTATTCAATGTTCAAGTTAGATCAAAAAGATGTAAGGCAGTAGGCAGTTAATATGAGCCGTGCCTATAACTAAGTTTTCTAGTAACCACATCAAAGGAAGTGAAAAGGAATAAATCTAAATTTATTTTAATAATGTATTTTATTAAACCAAATAGATCTAAAATATGATCATTTCTAAGTATAGTTTACATTAAAATATCAATTAGATATTTTACTTTTTTGTAATAAATGTTTAAAATCTACTGTGCCTTGTACCCTTTCAGCACATGTCGATTTGGACCAGCCATGCTTCCAGTGCTCAAAAGTTACACGCTGCGGACAGTGGGTGCCTTATTGGATGGTACAGGTAAGGCTTCCAATAAAATTGTGCCCATATTTCAAAATGGCTAGTTTGGGGTTATCCTTCACTAAGTTTGGAGTTAGTGAAAGTGAAGGCTGTTTAATTTTGTAGGAAAGAGGATGTAGTTAGACAGACTTAGTTATTCCCAACAGTCAAGTCGGCCTTTAACAAAAGACCATTCCATTCCAGGCCCTTGAAGAACATGCTGTGTTTTGTCCAGGTGGCTCGTATGTCTGTATCGTTCTTGTTGATAAACCTGCAAACCAGAGAAAAACCTAACCGGACTTGAATTCATTATCTTCCACTCACACAGTTGACAGGCTGTTAAAGTCTGTGCACACCAGCTCTTGTTATGAATTCACACCTTGTGCGGCTCAGAAAGCCCTTGCATTAACCCCACCTCTGCGGCACAGGACACACACTGCTGTCATGCACACACATTTCATTAGGCGCCTGACAGCAAGTGGAAGGCCATTCAAGTCCTTAAAACGAGTGATGAGGGGACCACATTCGAATGAAATGGATTCGGTGGTGCTGAAGGTTCAGGAGCATATTTTCAGCAGAGAGAATAGGACTTGGATGTGTGATTCGTTTGACTGTTGATGAGAATCGAGTGATGGAGGATCAAAGCTCCTGCCAATGTGGACCATGCCTGGCTTCATCCCTGCACCATTCACCTGCATCCCTGCCCTGTTCCCCTGCATCCCTGTCCTTTTCCCCTGCATCCCTGCACTGTTCACCTGCATCCCTGTGCTGTTCACCTGCATCTCAGCCTTGTTCCCCTGCATCCCTGAAATGTTCCCCTGCATCCCTGTCCTGTTCACCTGCAACCCTGTGCTGTTCGCCTGAAGGTCAAGAGGAGGGTTTCCTGCTTGGCACTGCCCTTCCTTGTGCAGCCCTGCATACATGCTGAAGACACAGACACAAAGATCTATCTTTCCTGAATGCTGTTAAGTTAGACTTGACAGGCCCCTTGGGATGACGGGGAAACAATTTCTGTTATTTGGTTTGTTAATGGAAATGTTCAAAGGAAGAATGGAAGAACATGGAAGACATAAACTATGTATACAAATTTTGACTGGGCCGTTAGGCGGTCATGGGCCACAGATGACCGAACGTCTGGCCCATCAGCGTAGTGAGGGCTGGAACTCCGCCTAAACTGCCGGAATGTACCTCATCACAATGTTTCATTTTAGGACTCTTAAGACTTCATTACCTACTGCGGGGCCTGAGGGAGAGAACGATGATTTCAAGGAAAGCAATCCCAACACTTTGGTTGGGTTGTTTTTATAGGCGCCGAGGTTAGAGTTTTGACATGAGGGATTTGACTGAAGCAGGAAAATATGATGGATTTTCACATCAGATTTACACGGTTGGAAGCAAATACATACAGGCTAAAGCGGAATCTTTCCAAATCACGTGTTGTAGACGAAATGGGAGATTCCTATAGGACCACACAGAAAGAGAATAGGGCCCATATGGTAATAAATTTATATTAGCCAGAATAACATCGAGCATCTTCTATGATGATTTGAGTACACAGGTGTGCTTGCTAATAGATTTTTGTATAATCTACTTTCAAACTGTGTGAGTTCTAAAAGTGGAAAATCTAAGTCAGACAAAATTTCACCTGGCGAACAACTTTACAGCTATGTCATGTGGTTGTGTACCATAAGAGCATGTTAATTTCTTTTCAAGATGTCAAACTCCAGTTTCAGAAAGAGGATTCTTAACTCAGAGATGGTTTCGTCCTGATTAGTATCTCTGGGGGACCATTTACTGCTAAACACATCCTTCCCACTGCCCTCCTGCTTACCCATAAAAATGTTGTAGTGTCAATAGAAAAGTCAAAATCAGTGAATTAAAACAAAGTTACGTAAATCTGCCTAAGGATATAAAAGTTTGGTAACCACAGCCCAAGGTTGATGTCACTGAGTTTTTTAGAATTTCTTATGAAGAAAGAACCTTATATATAATCTTATGTAATCGTCTCCCTCTTGCCAGTTAAGAAAACTGAGCCCCCAAAGAAGTCATTCCTCCAAGGTTATATAGAGCTAGAGGCTGCACGAGTCAAAGTATAACAAGTTCACAGACCAGGAAGCTACGGCCCTTTCCAGCTCAACCTTAAAAGTTCAAATAGACACGTGAAACACTGAGCCTGGATTAAGGAGGACTTTTTCATCCCGAGTAGCTAAATTGGCAGGCTCTTACTCTGGCTTTGATCTGAGCCAGTTTTCTCTAGACATTTGTTCTCAATCTTGGCCTCAAATGAAAATTATCTGGAGAGCTTGTTGAAAACACAAGCTTTCCTCTCAGAGATTAGTAATTATTTGATGTGAAGTAGAGCAAGGGAATCTGTCTTTTCAGCAAGCTTTCTGGTTGTTCTGATGGAACTGGTACCCAGATAAAGTTTTGGAAATCGCTGTTTAAGGTAACACTTTACAAACTTTGAAATCTGTGTCATATCTGTGAACTTCACTGGAAACATCAGAATGAAGTTTGCCCTTTCAACCACACACACTCAGAACATATCAGGAGGCAAGAGAAAATACCCGGCACCAAAAAATGCTAATATCACCTTCACAACACACGAAGTTAGAACTAATGTGGCCAGATTGTGGAAAAATGTGGACATTTTTCTACCCATCCCTCATTTTTAGGCAACCTCTTCTGCTTTACATTTGATTTTATTGGACAGCTGGCTTGGGGTCCAATTATGATAATAATATGATTAATTAAGTAAATTGACAGTGGCTCCCAGTAACTATCTTTCTTTCCTCAGTCCAATCCCTTACTCAAAATGGCTTTAAAAATAAGAAAATAAATTAACTCACATAAGATTGTGTCTACAAATAGGG
The DNA here is from genome assembly GCF_937001465.1 of Orcinus orca. NCBI lineage: Eukaryota > Metazoa > Chordata > Mammalia > Artiodactyla > Delphinidae > Orcinus > Orcinus orca. Next base: position 88,074,660 of record NC_064571.1, on the reverse strand, counting down.
TTCAGGGAATGGTTGACTCAGTGACCCAAAAATATCATCCTGAACCTAATTTTTGCCATGGCCGAGCTCTCTACTGCCATGACTGAAAGCCCACTGGCCAGCAGCAGAAAGCGATGCTGACTCTTATAGCACCATTCTTTGAGACCAGATAACCCCTTGGTGGCAGGTCGATTATGTGCAACTTTTCCCCAGATCAGTGGACTCGATTTTATGGGCAAGTGATGTGAGTCAATAGGCATGTGTCCACAGGTATTACCATGAACCCCATCACATGGAAGCATGTAGCCTGATGGAAAGGTGCACTGTCTGGTCAAAGACTGAGTTTGGTGGTGGACGTTAAGAGGTATTGGGGAAATTACTTCCAAGATGCAGCATATATGCTGAACCAACAACTGTTACAAGGTAATGGGTCCTCAATAGGTGGAATATATAAGCACGGTGTCCAAAGATGGAGGTATGATTGGCCTCTTCACCACTGCTCTCATTGACCCTAATATCCAAATGCGGAACTCTCTCAGTGGGGACAAGCAGAGATTACACTGACCTGGAAGTTCTGTCTACCTTCTCTCTCCATTGATCTCCCCAGGCAGTGGACCGGGAGACCAGAAAGCATTATTAGTGTAATTGAACCTGGATGATGGTCTAAGATTACTGCTCTGGTGCTTCTAGACCAGGGGATGGATGGGCAGAGACTGATGGCTGTCAACAACGAGACAACTAGGGGCTCCTATCCTTCCAGGAGGAAGGTTGGGATCACCCCACCAAAGAAGCAAACCAAACCGCTCAAGCTGCTGGCCAAGGGCAAGGTGAATATAGCAGGGTAAGGGAATTCCCAGTAGGTCTAAAATCTCCGAGCGGGGAAGAGGAAGGCAGTGAATATCAATGTGGTCTCCAGATCAGCTCAGTGGAGTGTTGTTTTCTTCTCTTTGACTTTGTTTTGTCAGAAATATGGCCAGGGCTTCCCTGGTGGCGCAGTGGTTGAGAGTCCGCCTGCCGATGCAGGGGACACGGGTTCGTGCCCTGGTCCGGGAAGATCCTACATGCCGCGGAGTGGCTGGGCCCGTGAGCCATGGCCTCTGAGCCTGCGCGTCCGGATCCTGTGCTCCGCAACGGGAGAGGCCACAACAGTGAGAGGCCCGCGTACCACAAAAAAAAAAAAAAAAAAATATGGCCAGTCACCACCTCGAAGGGGACTCTATGGCTCTATTTGTTATGACAAAAAAACCCTTGAGATTGGGATCCGTATTAACAGAGGCCATGATTTCTGGGTAGTGCAAGGTATGGTTGCATGGGTTCCTTCTTAGGTACCTCCTGGCCCCTTGGACATTTGCCCACACAATACATTGGTGTCCAGTGGCAGGGGCACAGCCCCACAGCCCTTGTCCTTGCCCATCTATGTATCTGTCACCTCAGATGGGAGGTGTCCTGTTGTAGCTGAGCATGAAACCCAGTGAAACTCATTTGTGCCTGTGCAGCCTACCAGTACAGGGACTTAATGCCTCCTAGAGTGAGCTTTGGCCAGTGGGAGGTGGGACCTAGTGGATAAATCCTCCCCGCTCCCACCACAGATGGAGCTCCGGAGAAGTCAGTGGTCCATGTACATCTCTGAAGACGGCTCCTTGGCTTTTCTTAATGCCAAGCAGAATCCAGCTCGGTGATTCACCCCTTGTGCTTTATTACCTCCTTCATTGTCTCAGTCCCTTTTCCCTCAAGCCTGATGATGCCCTGGAATTGTTCCAGAATTGCCTGGATTTGCTCTGAAACAAATAGCAATGGTTAAAGTCTGAATTATAAAAGTTAAAGATGGCTCTGTACCTGAATTGTGAATGTGAAGACGTTGCAGAGATGATGAGTACCTGTAGCTGACACAAAAGTTCCAGTGCGCAGAAGGGATCATTCTGACTTGGCCAATGTGGTCCTTGAATGGAGCCAGACCCAGCAGATCAGGGGTCAGTGAGCTGACCACAGGCCAGATCTGCCTTGCTACCTGGTCTTGTAAATAAAGTCTTATTGGATAGCAGCCGTGCTCGCACGCTTGTGCTTTGTTTATGGCCAATTTTGAGCTACAGCAGAGCTGAGTAGTTGCAACAGAGATCATATGGCCCCAAAAGTCTATTTACTGTCTGACCATTTACATACAAAATTAGCCACCTGCTTCCATGAAGAATCAGACATAAGACCAGATGGTAAAAGAAAATCGTTTGAACAGGGTCAGGACACAAATGTTTCCCTTACACATGCTGAATGGGGGTTTCAACATAGCCTTAGTTGGGAGGAATTTGTAAGTAACCATACAGCCAGGCTATCCATCATCTGTTGATGGGTAGACATACATGCATTTGTGAGGTTTTGTACATACACGCACTTGGGTTATTGCTAAAAGTTTAACACGTAAGTCAAGGTGCTACTTTCTAAACTTCTTGAAGTCATCTTTTATTCATCTTTGCATCTTCAGAATCTGTCATTAATTAATTGAGAATATAACTAATAAATATAAGGTGTTTAGCCATTTTAAAATATTCTCAGAAAAGCCAGACAGGTAACTTGCATTCTTTCCAAAATAGCATTTGAGAAAGGTCCTGTGTGTGTTCTGAAGATTCCCGGCCCAGCTACGCTAGAGAATCAGAATGAGAGGGGATGCATTTACGATTTTTTTTTAAGAATTAACACTGATTCCCCGTCCCCCACCAGAAGTGTGCTGAATCTCAAGAACAATGATAAAACCTGGGCAGGAGGAAAGCTGCTGAGGAGCAAGACCTTGTGATGAAGGGTTTGGGGCAGGGATCAGGTAATGACCCAGGAGGCCTCCTCCAAGGATGCCTAAAATAGATGCGCTGCGCTGGCTCCGTGGTATCAGGATGCATGACTTCTCCAGGGAGGCAGCCCAAAACAGACCGGCTGGGAGAGGGACAGGTAAATACCAGTTACCACACAGGGAGAGGAACTCCTGGAGCACCAGTGGGCCCCAGACACACAGGGAGGCCCAGAGAATCACTGCCCCCAGGGGAGAAGTGGAGTGTAGGGACAAATCTTAGTTCTGCATTTTTGGAATGAAAATGTGTCTGTGTGTCTGTGTGTGGGCATGCTTGTGTGTATGTGTGTCTGTGAATGTGCATGCATGTAAGTGTGTGCTATGCATGTGAGTGTGTGTATACAGATGTATGTGTAAGGAAGATGCAAAGTGCAAATCCAAAGGGAGGTTTGGCACGGGAATCGGTGTTTGTTTGGACACAGGTAAAAAAATGTAGACTGTCTATAGTTTCCGTAGCCCTGGATTCAGCTCCTTCTGTAACCAAATGGTTTGCAAGTGCCCTTTTAAGGGAAAAAACGACAGCGAATATATATATATATATATACATATATAAACTATATATTCTATATATAGTCGAGCTAATATAGACCTTGAAACCTGACAGCACTCACTTATAACCTATGGATTGCTCCCAGTTACCTCATTTTTTTTTTTTTTTTTTTTTGTATTGGCTGCACAAGATGATTGCAATTTTGGAGAAGTGCCTAGGACAGCACCTCGATAAGAACCAAGCTACGTAAATGCAGTTGAACTTGTGTTTGGTATCGAGTGCACGAAAATGGACTTCACTCTGAGAGGGTCTGGGGGGTGGGTGCAAAGGCCAGCTCTGACCATCACCCAGCTTAGAAGCTTTCTGCAGCATACAACACAGGGCCCCGGGCCAGGCCTGCCACCGAGAACAAGAAGCTGCGTGTACGCAAACACTGGAAGGAGAATGCGATGGCAGTTGAAGACGTGAGGCCCAAATCCAATCAGGAGGGTGGCGTTGTCACTTCTGGGTGGCTTCTTACAGCACTTGGGGAGCTACTGGGAAGTGGAAGCTGATACTCACGATTCACCCACTGGTGGATTTTGGGAGAGTGATTTCTTCAAGCAACATGGGAAAAGTCAACTAGCAGAGACTAGTACTCCTGTCAGATAGGAAACGTGTGACACATCTAACTGTTCATCTCCATAAACTCATGAGTCCATCCATTCTGAATGAGGCTGTGCAGCTTTTTAATTTTAATAGTTATTAGTCTACTCTATATTGCTGAAAATATATTTAAATTTCACCAGAAGTATGGTTATGACTATGTTATACTGAAATCTCATTTCTTGCTGACAGATAATGTAGTGCCAGGAAAAATGACAGGATTGGGTGTCAGGAGGAGAAGATTCAAGGTCTGGCCCAACCACTGTCTATGATTGTACATGCGTTGCTAAACCACCCACCACTTATCGTTTGCACCTGTGAAGTGGGATAGGTTATAAGAACTGTACAAATAAAGGATTTTTGTGTGTGTAAAGTGAATCTTACTCTCATTTAATTTTTTATGAAAGAGAAAGAAAGATGCCTTTCCCTCATTCTTGATCACCATCATTAAAATGGATTTCTAGGGTGGAAATCACAGTTCGGTACCCACTCATCACCTCATGAACTGTGTTATCTTGGACAGGTCATGTTTGAGCTCTCCAAACTCAGGTTCCAATGTCTAGTTGGGGTAATTACATCACCTGAGTACTAGAAGGTGTGTGATTCCATGAAGCACATGGTAAAACCTCGCATATGTCAGCTTTGTTCCTGACTCAGTCAGGACAGCGCATCCTCTGCTCTTGGAGAAGGGCTGAAGCATGTTCCATTGGACCTTCTTTTGGGTAGAATTGTCGCCTTTTGAAGTAATGAAATTACAGTCAGGGAGATGGTCAATCATAATTGACTTTTGGTTTACTCATCCCCAAAGGCTCATATGGTTCATATCAACGGTTTCTTCATTTTCTGCGTCCAAGCACCACTGATGTGTAGTCCTGCTTCTCGGAGGCTATTACCTGCAGCACTTTGTCTAAGTGCTGGATTTGTATTTTCTTCATGCACCCGATCGCTCTCAGACCAGTGGAATGCTTTAAGTCTATCATGTAAATAAATCAAATAATTTCCTCACAGCAGGTGTCAAGGGCTGAGTGACTATGTGCCTGATTTACTGAAAATCCAGAGGGATTATTTGGATTTGCAAAAAAGCAAAGAATTCCTCTCCCCGATCCTATGCAGAGTAGACTGAGAGCTTCCTACTGCTCAGTTTAACTCTTCCGGTCCTTCTCTCCACCGTGTGGATTCCTCTTTTCTTGCTAAATTTTCTTGCTCAGAACAGGGTAGCTCAGAGCAATGCTAAAGGAGAGATTCTTATAAACACTCATTAAATAGCAGGAGCAAAGCAGTAGAGGTTTCCTGGTACAAAAGCTGCTTGTGTCCCAGATCCAGATCCAGATCCAGTTGGATCTGTCCCAGATCCAGTTGGAGGAAGCAATCTTTTCTCAGATCACAAAGCTAGCTGGTGGTCAGTTCTTCTGAGGCCCACCCTGCCCAATGTTTTTTGGTAACATTGCAAAGGTATTTAGATGTTGCTGCTGCTTTATAGACAGATATACAAGTTAGATTTCGCCCATATTTCCTCTTAGGAGAGGACCCCTATCCCCTACCCAATGACCAGCCAAGTCCTACTTGGGTTTTCTTTTCCCACGTTGGTTCCAGCTCAGCTCTGCAGTAAGAGCCCCCGTGACTGCAGCCCACGCCTACCCCCTCCCCACCCAGACACTGGAGGCCAGCCACTTCCCAAAACCGAGCTGTCTCAATGCTTGTTTCTTTTGATCTTAGCTCCTGAAATATCTCGGATGTCTGCTGGCTCCATCTCTGGCTTTTATCTCTAATCCTCCCTCCACTCTATTTCCATCTATAGTCTTTTCTCTGACTCAAGATTTAATTTATGATTTCCACCCAGCCATACCAGCTCTAAAACCTTCTACTTGAACTCCCTAAACAGCAGTGAGAGTTCATTGTCTTGAGAGACCATTGGAGGCCAGTGGGAGGAGCACGGCCAGGAGTCCAGCACGTGTCAGTTGTCTTGAGCATCTGCCTGGTATAAGAAACCTCCCCCAATTGCTGGTACCCACGTGAGTGGGTCTGGAGAGTCATCCTGACACTCATGATTCTGTCCATCAGCCACAGCTGAGGACCATAGAGCTGGGCTCTGTACCCAGGGCATGACAGACATTCTTTCTCCTGGGAACTCGTAATGGGGATTCAGCCGCACTAGCTGGTCTCTGCTGTCTGTTTAAGCTTTGAGTGTGTAAACTAGGAGGTGTGGGATGGTGGTGACGCTCTAAGAGATGGAAAGCTGGTGGGGGTGGGGAAGAACGAGAGATGGGAGCAGAGGGGACAGTGGGAGACAGGCAAAGAGAAAGAGGGATACAGAGGCGGAGATGGACAGATGGAGGGGGAGGGAGAGAAGGAGAGGGAGGGGCAGAGAGACATGGAGAGAGGAAGAGACACAGGGAGAGAGAAGCAGGGAGAGGGGGTGGGGAGGCAGTGGTTCCCTTAGTTCATTGTGACTTTCATAATCTGCACTTTCTCCTCTGGAATTCCCTAATAAACTTTATAGTAACACCTTTTCTTTACATTTTTTAATCAGGTTTGAGGAAACTAAAATAATGTTGAGTAACATTCTCCTTGTTCCCTCTCTCAACAGCTCTTTCCCCCTCAGGAGCCATGTCTGTCCCCCTTTCTGTCTCTTCTCCTCTCTCCCCAGGACAGAGGGGCTCAAACGTGAGCACATCAGAATCCGCAGTGGGCGGTGGCTGGCAAAAACACACACTGCTGGCCAGACCCCCAGAGCTTCAGAGTCAGCAGGTCCTGGCTAAGCTGGAGAATGCTCAGCATTCACAGGACCCCGGGGCTCGTGGGCTGAATTGTATTGTCAACATCTTAAACCCTAGAACCTGTGAATGTGACTCTATTGGAAATAGGGTGCTTGCAGATGTCATCAAGTTCAGACGAGGTCCTACTGGACTAGAGCAGACCCTAATCCAATGGCTGGTATCCTCACAAGAGGCGGAGAATATGAACCCAGAGGCTCTGGGGAGAGCTCCACGGATTGAAGTAACGTGTCTACCAGTCGGGGATACCAAAGATTGCAGGCAAACGCCAGAAGCTGGCAGAGGCAAGGAGCAGGTCCTCCCCCAAGGAACCCACACTGATGACCCTTGATCTCAGACTTAACATCCAGAACTGTGAGGGAATGCATTTCTGCCGTTTTAGGCCACCCTGTTTATGGTACTTCACTGCAGCTCTAGGACATTCACACACCTGGTGATGCTGCTGCTTCCCGGGGGACTCCACCATGACACCCACTGACCTCAGCTACAGCCAAGGTCTCCAAGTGGACTCTTCTCTCTGCTTCACGGCTTTCCAGTAATTTGACATTAGCAATCCGAAATACAGATCAATGATGGCATTTCCTTGATGGAAAGTAAGCTGAGACCCTTAGCAAAGCATTCAAGGATCTCGGTGACATGGTTGCATTTTGTGGGTGTGTATGTGTGTCTGTCTGTCTCTCTGTGTGTCTGTGTACCCTCAGCCCTGGACCTGACATTCAAATACTTGCCTGGTGCCTGGCATGCTTGCCAAGCTCCACACCACTGTCCAGACTTTAGCTGCACCCAGAATGCTTGTTCAGCCTAGAACATCTATGTCCTTGACCTCTAGAAATCCCTCTCATCCTTCAGTGCTGGACTAAAGATGGACTTTCTCTAGCCGCACGGGTACACATGTATGTTTACATGATATATATTTTTATTACAACGTTTTGACAGCTTTAATCATTTGATTGATATTATTCCTGTGAAGAATAGCACAAGTATCATTATTTTCATTTCCTAGAGGGAAATTCAATTCACTAAGGTCCTATAGGCAGCTGGCAGCAGAGATGGGATTGGAACCCAGAACTTCTGATTTCAAATTGGATACAAGCTACCACTTGTTCTGTGCCATCGCATAAAAATGCCTCTGCATCTATGTGAGCATATATTTCATTTCTTTGTATTACTGTTAATTGTTTATACATAGGGTCCATGGGAAGAGTTATTTTTGGACCACTTAATACACCTGGCTCAAATCTGCTACATATTAGAAAATTAGTGTTTTAGAAGCAAGAAAGGAAGGAAGAAAGAAAAAAAAGGAAGTAAGGAATTTCAACATTATATCAGATTGGATTGGGGCAATACCTTAGATGACATAATCTATTTACAAACTTACATTGCTAAGCGAAAAGCAATTGTATCTGTGTGCATATATTTGAGCATTACATGTGTATATGATTGAAACTATGTGCTGATCATACACAAATGCACATGCCAACTAAATTCTTAATTTATCCCCCGAAGGTACTTGTTTTGGATACTGTCCTCATATCAACATTTTTAAATAAAGGATACATTTCAGAGCCCTGGGCCCTTGTAGCACATTCACTGTTATTCATGTATTTTTACATTACGATTCAATCTATTTTTTTTAGTATCTTTCAGCCATATGCTGCTCTTGATCTGCCTTATAAGAAACTCTCCCAATGGGGCCTAGATGAATCCAGGATAGTAACCAGCATTCGTGCCATGTTTTTGTTTGTTTTGCTTTGTTTTAAGAAACTGGCAAATGCATGCATTTCTGCCTTCTACTAAAAATGCAAGATTTTGTTTTCCCAAATCCTGCCTCTTTATAGAGCCAGTGGTTGGACCCTTTTAACGGTAGAGCTTGGGAGTTGTCTGAACTGCTATCAGAGGGGATCCTGGGGGATGGACTAGACACAGGCTGGTCTTGTATGAGAAATGCGTATAGCGATTCAACTTCTCCAGAACTGAGCACCTGGGTGTCCTCTGAAATTTTGGCACGTCCCTCCCTCCGTGCTTCCTTGTTTGGCAAAGGCATTTTCCTGGGACTTTTTAGCACTTTTCATAGGCCCTAGAGTCAGGCCTTACCCACTAGCTTGTGGACACGCAGTGGGTAAGAGCTACAGCTCCGCAGGGCTTTGTGTGCAAAGCCGGCTATCCGCTGGGGTACGAACACTGCCGTCCTGGCCCGCCCCCAGATCAGCGCGGGGCAGGAAGGAGAGCGCTTTAGAAAGCGCAGTTTTCTGCCCCGCACCTCCAACCGCAAAATGCCACCAGGCTCTTTCACCGCAATCAAAAAGCAAAGGAAGAGCTTTCGCCCACGCATGTTGCATGTGAGCATCACCCCAAGTTATGCAGACAAGGACGGTCGAGTTCAGCAGTCAAGCACAGAGAGGGAAACCCAGCTAAATCCAGTTATTAAAAACCAGAGAGAGGCCTGCCTTGCTGGGTGCCTCGCAGCAGCCCAGGGCACATTTCCCTTTAAGATCTGAGTTGGGGTACCTTTGCTGACTGTGATTTGAAACTCCGTCCCCGAGGGCTGGATGTCGACATCTTTGTTCTCTGCACACAAGCACCAGGCTGTGGCTTAATTAGGGCCGTGTCTTTGGGGTAAGCCAAATTTTATACCCTGGCCTTGGGGGAGGTGTAAAGTTGCAGCGGCGGCAATTGTCTGGCGATGCCAGTGGAATCCGTGTTCCCTGAGCCTGGGGCTCCGCGGGCGGGGGTGGGGGGGTGGGGGGGTGGAGCTTGGTGCCTGAAGCAGGCTAATAAACAAGCAATGAAGAAGGCAAGTGCTGTCCAGGATGTTAGTTAGTAAGATTCCCGCTGTCATCTTCTGGGGAAACTACATCATTTATGAGATTTTTTAGGCTTGAATCTGCAGGACGATTTTTTTCCTTCCCCGCTATTTGCATATTTCCTAGGAGACAGGGCCTCATCTAATCATGGATTAGGATTTGGGAAATCAGTAAACTTTATGGTGTTAGAATATCATTTTCTCCGTGAAAATTGAGGTACTGGTAGCTACTCCTTGTTGTAACGACTGTGTTTTCCGTACCCAATGTAAATCAAAGTGCATGTAAATACTACTTTAGGAAAATGCATATTGGATTCAAAAGAACAGGGATACTTTCTGTAAAGGCTTGTCAAAATACAGGGCTTGTAATATATTGTCTCTCAATATCTCTGCATCAGAATTCCTCAGGGAAGGAACACTAACCGGTCATAAAATGCAAATAAAAAAATCATATATATATATATATATAAAATATATATATATATATATATACACATACATATATATGATAGAGCATATATATATTTAGAATAAAATAAAACATTTTTCTATGGCTAATATTTGCAATGTTATCATATTTTAAATACAGCTTAAACATGTATTGATATATTTAATCCATATAATAGATAGAGTGTATTTAAATATCTTAAATATGCATATGTGCATGTATAGGTATACATGTAAACATATATACATTTTTTTGGTGGAAAATAAATTTCTATGTACTTATTCTGAGACATTTTAAGTAGAAAATAAAGAAGCAGTACAACTGGAGGATGAAGAGTGCCCTGTGGTGTGCTCCTGGGCTTGCAGGATGGCTAAGTGCTTGAATTACATTACGCAAATCTGGTTCCGCCTTTTTAAAAAGATGGGGCTAGACCAAGTCCCTCTGCAGGTCCTTCCCAGCACTGTGCCAGGAGACCAATTCCTCACAAATTGAAGGTCTCGCTTTCTATATCAGATCAACCATTTACAGGTACTATTATTATCAGTTTAAAATAAGAAAATTAGAATTACTGGGCACAGAAAAAACAAAGAGTAGGTCCTGACATACCAAGTGCTTTGGAAAGCATCGATTTATTTTACCACCGTGCCTAAGGCCACATGCAAGCTACTTCTTCCTTCAGCAATTCTAGATCAGTGCCCACTCCTGCCGGGCGTTCAGGAATCAGGAATGAGAAAGAGCTAGATCATCATTGTGGCTTAACCGGGCTTTCGTTAACTTGGAAGCTCTTTGGAGAAAATAATAACAAATATGGGGGAAAAACACACACACACAGTCCCAGCCTCCCAAACATCTCTGGGGTTTTTTCAGAGGTTTCCAAAGTCGGTCAGTTGCCTCTTCTATGAGCCAGTGATACTTCACTCCACGCACACAAAACCCCAGACAGGCAAGCTGGAGGAACTTTGCCAACTGTTATTTTGCTCATGAGACCTATTCCTAAAGACGGGAACAGTGTGGGCACCCCAGGGCTTTGCTTTCAGGTGCAGCAGGAGAAATCAGAGCTGGATGAAACCTCTCTGATTAGCTCTGGAGCCCTGTCGAGGGTCCTCTGTGCTGGCCTCCAGGGCCAACAAGAGTGTAGGCGACCCTCCCATGCTCCTTCCGAGGGCACCTTCTCTGCCCGCTGCAGGGCTTGCTTTCTTTGTCTCTGACTGGAGGATGTCACCTGCCATCTCTACTGTGACATTAACCGGTGCCACAGTTGTGGACTCTGGGAGGACCCCCTTTGCTTCCCTTTGGGAAGCAAGTCTGGGGGAAGAGCAGATACAGGAACATCACAAAACAAGCAGGACCCACTTTTCAACAATGATGCAAATCCTTGCAGGAATCCAGAGCTTAACCGGTAGGGTTAGATTGCATTTTGGAGACGGAGAGGAGCATGGGACACAGCGGAAGGAAGACGAAAATGCTCATCTGGAAACTGCGGGTGTCAGAGGTCTTTGAACACCGCATGTGACCCTGCAGGTCCTACATGGACAATTCCAGCCCATGATAGATACATGGAGTCTTTCTAAGACCCTGGTGTGACCCGCTTGAATAATGTACATGCTTTGACTTGACTTTTTTAGACATTTCTAAAGATATCCCCTCATTAAAAAAGTATGTTTCCCCTCGCAGGACAGCAAGCTGACCTCCTCTATTTCTGGGAGCACATTTTACAGGACGTGAAGGCCCCTGATTTTATCCATTTCCTCCCCACTTCACCCTCTGTCTCACTGAGACTTCCTTGTCTCCGATGTCTCTGGCCTTCTTTGCTCAGCTGACAAAGGCTGTAGCAGAAGCAGCTCTCCGAGGAGAAAGCAACCTGTTTAAGGCACAACTTCCAGGAAAGGCTTCAAGGCTGTGTGGTCAGGTGGCTCAAGAATGTACCTTCTGAAACAGCCTCTTGGGAGACAGAGGGTTTGAACAAAGTGCTTTCGGTGCCTCCCTCAGCATCTGTCCTCCTTGACAAGTAGAAGGTCAAGACAGATCCCTCAAGCTCTACCCTCTCAAGTCACCAAAGCAGCTGTGTTAGCAAGATGATATGCCTGTATCCTAGGTGTGTATACGAAAATAAAAACAAATTTTAAATTTCAGGAAAATGCAGACAGTACATGTGGGCAGATTCTATGTGGCTAAGCCTTGTAGAAATGCCAACAGCTTAGAACCCTGCTGAGTACATGCGAGGTGCTTAACCTCATCCATGTGACCGGAACTGAAACACAAGGAAACACTGGTGTGACTAAATGCACCCCTGCCAAAGTCAAGCACATCTAGTCGTGTTAAGAACAGGGCCTTTGCATAAGGCTCTGACTAAGACTTCACTGGCTGGGTAAGGAATTTTGCAGCCCAGCCAGCAGCAGAAACTATCAAACTGACATTTTAATTTGCAAGTGTGAACTCTGACCCGGGGCGGGGTGGGGTGCAGGTAGCCCTGGGGTGGGCTACCCCAAGGTGCCTCCTGAAGAAGCCTTACCACAGTGTTTACCCTGTGCCAGAGAGCGATTTTTGAGTCGCTTTATTCCAGCTCACTGCAGGCTCCACTCAACTGGCCAGACAAGGTCTGTGGCAACTCATGGGAAATAAAAACCTTGCAACTTGCAGTCGGAGTCCTGGGCATTTCCTCTGAGGCTGAAGGGGGCGGAGCAAGGAGCAGAGAAGACCGTTTGTTTCTGCTTCCTCTGAAAGGCACCGGCTTAAGGACCCTCCCTGGTCTGCGCTCCCCACTGGTCACCCCACCCTCAAATCCCCGGGATGGGGGCTGGAACTCCGCAGGAAATGCAGTAACACAGCCACAGCTGGAAATCACAGCCTGGAAACCCCAATGTGGCGTCTGATAGTGTTCAGAGCTGCATCTTGGGGAATAATTCTCGTTTCCTGCCTTGCCATGTAGACGGTGTGTGTGTGTGTGCGTGTGCGTGTGTGTGTACACTATGCCTAGGTTTTTAAAAGTACTTAAAAAGCATTTCCTGCATCAGCAGAGTAAGACTGCTTCCCGATATATGTCTGTCTGTAGGCTGCACCCTGAAAACTGCAGTACAATCTCTGATTGAGATAGAACATTTGGTGATACATTGATTGATCAATCAGTTGATTGAATGATTGATCAATCGATTGATAGATTGATTTCAGGAGGCTTAGATATTCCAGGGTCACCACTGCTTTACTATAAGGAAGTTAGAGATTAGGGATGTATCGGATAAGCCCCAATGTGTTGAGAAATGGGATTCCAAATGAATTCTTCCCCCTGACTGTGTGTGTGTGTCCCTTCTTTCCGGGTCAGTTTTCCATCTGTAAGTTACAGTGGTGATTTCTGGGGTAATTGAGAAAGAAGATGGAGAAAGGGGGGGTTAGTCAAAAAGAAACTCAGAAAGTTTTTGTTAATGCACATGAGATAGTCAAATTAAGGTAAGAGGAAAGGTGGCAAAAGATTGATTACATGTAAAAAAAGAAGAATTTTTCCATGCTGAAGGAAAATGCAAATAAAGGTAAAATCAGTAAAAGAAATGCTTGTCTTATGTCTAAATGTGAACAGAGCCAAAAGCATGGGTTGCACAGTGGGTACCTTGACTTAATTCTTGGACCTGGAGTAGATGACATTTCCCTGAAAGGACCACGGGGGTGTTTCCTGTTTTCTAGAAGCTCTCGGTGTCCCATCAAGAGCTAGGGTATGCTTCCTCTCCCACAGAAACTGGCGGGCCTCTGGGACCACAGCAAGCAATGCAATACTGAGGCAGCCATGCCTCTTAACAGCTGAGGCTACGTTACAGAAAGCAGTGCAGCAGCTGCTGGAGTGGATCTCAGCGCATTCGCCCTGGGAACCGGCCATCATGTTGCGAGAAAGCTCAGACGGCACAGAGACCACATGGTCCAGGACCCGGCTAAGGAATCAGCTAGTCAGTACCAGCCCAGGCTGGTGAGTGAGTGGTCTGCAGGTGTCACAACCTTCGACTCTAATGCCAAGTGGAGCAGAGAGGAGCTGTCCCTGCAGAGCTCCACTCACATTGGGGATTCAGGAGCCAAATGAAACTGTGAACTGCTGGGGAGGTTTGTCACATCACCATGGTAACCGGATCAAGGCATAGGTACCAGAACCTAGTGAGAGAAGAGGTTTCGCCTCTTGAGGTGAAAAATCTATGTCTATAAGTGTTTTTTTTTTTTTTCTTAAGATGTTGGGGGTAGGAGTTTTTATTAATTAATTTATTTATTTTTGCTGTGTTGGGTCTTCATTTCTGTGCGAGGGCTTTCTCTAGTTGCAGCGAGCGGGGGCCACTCTTCATCGCGGTGCGTGGGCTTCTCACTATCGCGGCCTCTCTTGTTGCGGAGCACAGGCTCCAGACGTGCAGGCTCAGTAGCTGTGGCTCACGGGCCTAGTTGCTCCGCGGCATGTGGGATCCTCCCAGACCAGGGCTCGAACCCGTGTCCCCTGCATTAGCAGGCATCTAGATTCTCAACCGCTGCGCCACCAGGGAAGCCCTGTCTATAAGTGTTTGACTGCTGTGTCAAAACTAAGTTAAACAGGGGCTGATGGATAATGCGGATCTCTGTTAGTGACTCTGGGTACGGGGCAGACCCAGCAAGATTTCCTCACCCAGCAAAAGAAGTGCTCAGAATAGTGCTGATCTAGCATGTAGGAAGTGCTCCATGGTACGTGTTAAATAAGATGAAAATAACTGCGTTTTGTCTGCACAGCGATGTGGAGAAGGGAAATAAGAACATCTCCCAAAGCCAGGGAAACGTGCAAGCTGCTGCCCATGAGTCCTGATAAGAACGTTCGTGAGAGTCACTTTTGGGGTTTCTGCTCCAAGGCCCCAGAAGAGCCAAAGCCGGGGTTCCTACCTTGACAGCACCATCTTAAAATAGGTTCCAAATCCTGTACTTGCCAATCTTGTTGTACTAATTGTACCTTAAGATTTCATAGGTTGGTTGAAAAGGCAGACTCCCTGGGTGACCCCCATATCCAAGAACTCCTAAGGAAATGAATACCATCCAGTTAATCTCCAGAGTGAAGGCTGTCATCATTGCACTGAGGCCAAGTATCTCACATAAGTTTCTACTTTTATCTCTGAGACACAGAGAGAGGACTACTTGGAGGACAGCAGAGACTGGAGTGACGCAGCTGTAGACCAAGGGGGACAAGGATGGCTGGTAAACTACCAGAAGCTGGAAGAGGCAGGGGAAGATTGTCCCCTGCAGGTCTCAGAGGGCGCATGGCCCTGCCGGGACCTCAGTTTGGGACCTCTGGCCTCCAGAACTGTGAGAGACTAAATCTCTGTAGTTTGAAGCCACCCAGTTTGTGGTACTTTGTGACAGCAGCCACAGGACACAAATACTGTGTGGAGGAACATAACACAGGGCTGACGAATGTGATATCTGGAAACAGTGCCCAAGTTCCAGCATTTCTAGACCTACCATGTTCCCTAACAGTGACACATTACTCAACCCTAAATCTCCCTTTTTGTCCCTAAATTTTGTGCTCTGCAGCTGGCATTTGGGGTAACAATAGTAGGTAGCTGCTAGGAGTCCTCTGAGCATGAAGGGGTTTTGGTACAGCACTTGGTACAGATCCTGGCACGTAGGAAGCCAGTGGGAGGAATCTCAGTGTCTTCTCATAACATTGACCTTTTGCCCGCCCCTGTCTGGTCCTTCTCTGCTGTGTTATAAACATTGTCAGGAGTGGGGACCAGATGTAACCCTGCACTCTGGGTACAACAAACCATCATGGTTTAATACAAGAGCAGAAGAATATTTTCCTTTCTCCTTTCGGTGCAAAAGGTCATGCAAATCCTGTGCTTCTTATCACTGTTTAAATTAAGTTCTGCCACTCAACGCCTGTGCCGTTTGATAAGACATCGTGTTGTGAAGCTCTCGGTCCAGAGGAAGACAGAGCTGGAATGTATTTATTTGCCACGTTCTATGTATGTGTTTGTGTGTGTTTGTATGCAAGTGAGTGTGTGTGAGTGCCTGTGAGCATCTGTGTGTGTGTGTGTGTGTGTGTACCATTTAAAATGGCCGGGGAAAAAATTAAAAAATAAGATAAAATGGCCAGGGGATGATATTGAATATTAATCATTAGAATTAGTGGGGATGGATGGCCTGTATAGGAGAAAAACATCAAATTCAAACTCTATGAGTCAATACGAATGATCAATTTAAGTTTACAAATTGCAAATATTCTTTAAAAAGACTGTTACTCAGTGCAAAAAAAAGAAAAAGTGCATTGAACTTACCAGCGCTTCTGTTCTCCAAACACTTCCTTCTGGCCTTCATCTGTTCCTGTCTTGGCTTCCTTTGAACATTGTCTAAGCACTCACATTTGCTGGTCAAAGCCTCGCGCGCCCAAGGCCTCCTCTTCGTGGCCTTGCCTGCATTCCTCACACTCACACCCAGACTGGCAGCCTCTGTTTGGAACATTCACACTTCCTCGTGGCGTGGACCACGTTCGCCCCGCAACTCATAGGTTTGTCCGCATTGCTGAGGAAGAAGCTGGGCGAGGTACACTTGCCCAGAGAACAGTCTCGGACTTCCTCACCTCTCCTTCCCCTGTGGCGTGTCGCACACAGCAGCCTCATACATGTTTACGGTGTTCACCATGCACCCTGCGCCCACGTGTGCCTCGTCCAACTTGCCACAGCCACGCGGGGAATAAGGGAACGCCGCTCACGTTTCCGGGGACATAAGACACACCCAAACGCTAAGGCCACAGGGGACTGCAAGACCCCGGAAGAGGACAGAGGGTGGCCGACCGGAGATGCTGGACCAGCAGGGCAGGGTGTCCACTTCAAAGCACGCTTTCCCTCTTTCTAAGGGTGTGAGTCATTTTTTTAAATCCCTCTGATCTCCAACGTTTTCCTCCATCGAACAGGCGTAAGACATATCTCAGGGAGTTGTGTTGGCAGTCTGGGGGGTCCCAGTGTAGGACAAGCCTGGCCTAAGGCCTCCCCGAGGGGGAAGGGGGCTCAGGAACTGGGCAGAAGCAGAAGCTTAGAAACAGCCCCTGGGGCCACCCTCCTCAGCCTCTACACTTTCCTTAATGACATTTCCTCTCCTGGTCTCTCCAAGGCTGGCCTTGACGGTGGTTTCAATCAGATTATACCGGCATTTATAGCTTGAAGGGAGTAACCAAGGGGGTGCCGGCAGGCTCCAGACAGAAACAAATGCTAGCAAAGAAATCTCCAGGGAGACATCCAGAGCTTTCCAGGAGTCCTAATGTACCCAGGACCCACCCCGGAGTTCTGATTAGTGTCCTCTGAATGTCTGCCACGAGTGGGCTGCTCAGGAAAGCTGCTGGGGACTGACACTTGCCTGAACACTGAGTCTTAGCTGATTAATTTAAGAAGCTCTTGGTAGGCACAGGGCAGTGGTGTCTCCTTGAAATCTAGGCAACTTCCGCCTGATTTTTGCTCGATAAGAGACAGTGGGCGGTCTCCAGGGGCCGCGCTCCCAAGCCCACCGCTCTCGAGGACTTCTGGGCTACTGGAGAGTTCAGTTTTCTCCCGCTCCGACTCTGTCTCCGTGGCCCGGTGGTCTGCTCTGCTCCGGCATGGCTGTGTCGGGAGGTGGTGCTCCAGGCTTCC
Organism: Orcinus orca; assembly: GCF_937001465.1. Lineage (NCBI taxonomy): Eukaryota > Metazoa > Chordata > Mammalia > Artiodactyla > Delphinidae > Orcinus > Orcinus orca. The sequence continues at coordinate 88,057,075 of NC_064571.1, read as the reverse complement.
TCCCATGGCAGCCGCCAGATCGACCCACTCCCCGGAGTGAGAATCCCCTCACTCTGAAGAATGGGCAACTCTTACTCACCCATCACTGGAGACATTTTCATTTATTTCATCTTCACAACAGTTTTGGAGGGAAGTCTTAACAGCCTACATTTACAGGTGAAGACAGTGAAGCCCCAGGGAGTCAGGCCATGTGGAGTCGAATTCTCAGATTCAAACCGAGATTCAAATTCAAGACTGTATGGAAAGTCCGAGCTCCTTTTTTTTTTTCTCTTGGTCGCGCAGCATGTGGGATCTTAGTTCCCCTGCCAGGGATTGAACCGGTACCCGCCTGCATTGGAAGCGTGGAGTTTAATCCCTGGACCGCCAGAGAAGTGCCTGAGCTCTTTTAGAGGGACACCTTGGCGATGGGGAAGAGGGAGCAGCAGGGGAGGGAGAATCCAGCTGGAACAGACAGTCGTGGGTGGGAAGCTTGGCCAGCTGGCATCAACGGCGCATTCAGCCTCCACTCACCTGGGGGCAGGTGGCAGGGCAGGAAGGAAGCAATGACAGGCTGAAGAGCTTATGCCAGCCGAGGCCAGGGCTCCCTTTCCCTTTACTCTTTGGTAAGTCTGGAAGCGTGTTAAGAAGTAAACCACGGCTTCCCTGCTGTCACAGTGGTTAAGAATACGCCTGCCAATGCAGGGACATGGGTTCGAGCCCTGGCCGGGGAAGATCCCACATGCCACAGAGCAACTAAGCCTGTGCGCCACAGCTACCGAGCCTCTGCTCTAGAGCCCGCGAGCCACAACTACTGAGCCCCCGAGCCACAACTGCTGAGCCTGTGTGCCTAGAGCCCGTGCTCCGCAACAAGAGAAGCCACCGCGATGAGAACACATGCACCACAACGCAGAGTAGCCCCCGCTCGCCGCAACTAGAGAAAGCCCGCACGCAGCAACGAAGACCCAACACAGCCAAAAATAAAAACAAGTAGATAAATAAATTTATTTAAAAAAAAAAAAGGGGGTAAGCCAGCTCACACTCTGCAGCCGAGCAAGAATTTGAACTCTAAGGCTCCAATAAGTAACAACAGCATCGCCTCTTTATTTCTCTGCTATTTCGCATCTTTCTTCTTTCCCTTCAACACTGGCTCCCTTCCCACCCCCGCCTCCCCTCCCACCCCCGCCTCCCCTCCCACCCCCGCCATCCCCCTGTATCTATCTTACTCCTATACCTCTGTAGACACGCTCATTATTTACCGGATGATAAGATAGGTCTGCACTGCCTTCTAGGAAAAACGCACAGATATTATTTGCAAAGGCTAGAAAAGCAGGTGTTCTCAAGCTTATCTGAATATTTTGAGTAAATCCCTGTTTTGAAATGTAAATGCTCCTGCAGCCTGTCTGGTTTGAGATAAAGCAGTGAACAATGAGTTAATCCTTATTTTATGCAGTTCATTATCAGAAGCCTGTGACCGGGCAGCCACCTTTCCAAGCATAATGGAGGTCACACCCAGGTAGATAACTCCCTAACCCCCGTAAATCGCATTTATTAGGTAGATTATGTTGGACATAAACGGACCAGGGTATAAATGTTTTATATGTGCTTATATATGCAATACAAAACGATGATTACCTTAAATATTTATTCAATATTAGATATCTCAGTACTTTATAAAATTGGTTCATTATTGTTCAGGTAAAAAGCAGATTTTATTTTTTTCCTTCCCAGGGTAAAAGTGAATGTATTCATCTCACTGGGAAACATGATTTAATCTTTCAGAGTGGCAGTGGGAAGGAGTGTGGAATCTCTTTGATTTTTTTTTTTATCTTTAAATAATTGCAAAGAAAAAAATGAAGTACATTAATCTGCCCAGGTCCATTAAAGTAAATCCTATCAACATTCTCCTTTCTTCTCTCATGCCTCTCCAAAAACAAACAAGCAAGCAAGCAGACAATTGGACCCCGAAAGCACCCATGCTACTGCACAAGGAAAGCAGGTGCAAGGCCCTGGTGTAACGGACGACATTATTTCTGAGGACATTCTTATTGTTGCCATAGCACAGAGTTCATAGCTGAAGCAATTATTAACAACTATCTAATTCTGAATTCTTTCATTTTACCTTCAGTCCCAGACAATACCTACTTAATGCATTTTATAATTGTTTTTTTCCTAATTTTCCCTCTGTGGCTTGTTTTATAGCCTCCTTTCTTTTCATTCTTTTCCTTTGTCCTCTTCTCTCTCCTACCAGCTTCTTGGTTCTGTCTTTATGCTCTCCATTTTATGGACACTTCGGCCCCTGTCTGCTCTGCGGTAGCTTTCTACATCAATGACACCCCTGGGAACTGAGGTTTTCGTTTCCTGGTGCAGAACCGTCAGTCTGCCTGCTCTATTTATTATCCTCTTGATTCCACGGCTCCTCCTGGCACTGGCTGGACCTTGAACATTCCATACCTCTGCACGCTAAGCATCAACTAGGGAACTTTCTCCTTTTACATATTCTTCTGTGTAACTAGAATACTTAAAGGAAAGAGACAGCCTTGGAAAAAATGTGCCTTGGCTGTACCTTGGCTGTGAACAGGTAAGGGTGGCACTGAAGGACATTTCTTTGGGTGGAATCTGACAAAGAAAAGCACCCTTTTCTCCTGTGTCCCTCAGGGCCACCTACAGCGGCAACTTGCTGCCTTGTTTGTTGAAGACCTGGCTGTGCTGGAGGAGATAAGAGCTGATTTGTGTATTTAGAATATCTGCTGGGAAGTAGGTGTTTGCATAGCTTATTACTGGGCAGCCGTGTAGGTTTCTCAGACATGGCTTAAAAGGTAGATCAATTTGTTTTATTTAAATATTTGATTCTATTTTTAATAGGAATGATGCAACTGTGGCAGTATGCTTCAGCTTCTATTGACTGCTTACTGATGGCATTAAGTAGTTTGAGAAAATGTGCGAATCCATATTTTATTTATAACCAAAGCAGAACCACTAAAACTAAAATAGGACCCCAGGGCTACATCTCTCAGACACACGCCCATCACAAGTGGACGTCAACACGAATACCAAGTCTTGGCACCTTCTGGTTTACAGCCCTTAAAATAAATCCATCCACAGATATCTGATGACAGTCAAGGTCCCAGCAGCAGGAAAAAACAGATGAAGACATCAAGGATGCATTTTTCCAAGACGGATTTATTTTACATGCAACACCAGCTCAATCACTGGCACTGGACGGGCTCCTTATTTCTGAGGAACGTCGATGGATTTTTAGGTTGTATTGACCACTTTAATTTATTAGGTCATTTCACTCTAAATGGTTAAATTGTTTTGCTCACAAGAACTCTGGCAGAACAACGACCTATACTCCATGTGGGGTCCCTAGGAGAGGAGGGCACCGGATAAATTTCAGCCCCTTGGATGTCATCGTAGTGAAGATTTTGCTTGGTTTCAAGGGCAAGTCCACAGACGCTAATATTTAGTGAGCACCTGCTTTGTGCCAAGCATGAGGTTCCTACTTCTTATGAATACTGTATGGGTTTATGGGAAAGTGGCTGTATCTGAGCTGAGGGTCGTCCTGGGGCAATGGCTTTCTACTCGTATTCATAATGTTGGATCCATTTACTTAAACAGGGCCTCCTAAATTGCATTAGCCTCGGGCCTTACCAAAGCCAGACCCTCCATTTATATATTTCACTACAAACTTGCAGTTGTGTGAACTTGATTAACACTTAATCGACCCCGTTACACCAAAAAAGCAAAAGAATAAAATGAACAACCAATGAGCTTTCAAAACATTGCGTTTTTTGTTTGTTTGTTTTTTGCTTTGGGTTTTTTTTTTTTTTTTTCCTTTTTCTTTTGGCCACACTGTGGCTGGCTTTCGGGATCTTGGTTCCCTGACCAGGGATGGAACCCAAGCGCCGAGTCCGAACCACTGGACCGCCAGGGAATTCCCTCAAAACGTATTATTTTTATGAAACCCAACTTTGGCACTTTTATTACAGCAAAACATCACTTTTGATTAGGCTTGCTAATTTGAATTGTATTGGTTTTATTGCTGCCTTGTATTAAATATGTAAATGTGCTATTTACACATAGTCTAGGTCAGACTATACCCAGAGGGCTATATAGGTGATCTTAGATTTGTTAGCATATAGTTCATTCTAAGACAGTTTATCTAAGTTAGCAAGGGAATCCATAAGAATTTTTCCCTCCAAAGAGAAATTTAGAAAAGACTCAAGTTTGAAATATACCACAGCAGCCTAAAATCTGAGTGCAGTCGGTAATCAGAGAGGTGTGGAACACGTAGATGTCTTCAGCTTCCCAGTGAAGCTGAGACAGCAGTGCGAGGATGGAGAACTGCCCCAGTTCTCAAGCCCTCACAGGTGACCCTGCCCACTTGACCACCTCCCGAACTTTATCTTATGGACTGATTGGTTGATTGGCTGTGGCCGATGCCTAGAGGCTGCATGTGGCCTCTGTTTGCACTGCCTGAGGAGAAGCAGCATGAAGCCCTGACAAAGGCGGGCTTGACGGGGACCTGGAGCTCTTCTATATTCAGTGGCTCCCACTGCCTGCAGGCCAGTGTCCAGGTTCCTGGGCAGGACACACGCAGCCTCCGTGACTGCCTCTCTGTCTCCCCTTGCTCTCGCGCTGACGGGCCCTTGTTATCCCTCAGCAGTGCTACCCCTCTCCATCTCCAGCCCCATGCCCTGGGCTCTGGACAAACCAGCTTCATCATACCACTTCCTGCCCCACTCAGCTCACTCCAGACTCAGCAGCCACCACCAGGGAGACCTCTCCCAGCACCCTCTCCACCATCATCTCCCTAAGGACACCTTTCCTGTCACTCATGAATGAAAAAATGCTGCTGCCGTATCAGTAAACACAAGATGTTGGGCCATCGAGCCATCACATTGCAGCCGCCCAGATGGTGAGCCCTGAGGGAGCTCAGGATGGAAACAGGATGCCCGCCCCCAAGCCCTCAGCCCCTGCAGCCACCTGGTGAAGACGGGGCCCCCTGCGGGGACTCAGGATGGGAAAGCACAGGATCCTGGTCCCAGGTAGCTGAGGTGCGGATCAAAGGAACGATTCCGGTGAGCCCAGACTCTTGCATCTTCCCATGCATAGAAAAGGGCTGAATTCATTAACCTGAGATGTCTGGTTTTCTTTAATGAACAGTAAACTTTTGATGTTCCAACTACCTGGTCTTTGTTGCAAAAACCCCTGTAGATCCTGATTCCTCCCCGACCTCTTCACAGAGGTCCCTCAGCGTGATCTGAGAGGCTGCGCCCTGGGCTTAAGTCCTCAGTTTTGTCCGCCAAATAAAACATAACTCTCAACTTTTAGGTTGTGCTTTTTTTCAGTCACCACCACCCTGATATTCCCTGCATGACACAAACCTTTTTCCAGGGCAGGGTTCTAGGACCCCCAAGTTCTAGAATATTTATTTTACTAACTTGAATACAGGACCATCTCCCCAGTTCAATTATCCCCCCTGTGTTGGGCTTAACAGCATTCAAGTGTATGGGTTCTATTTCATCAGTGAAGGTTTCCCTGGTCTAACTGTAAAAATAATGGAGTGCACTTTTACATCCTGTAGCTTTTGAAGCTGATCGTGTAAATTTCTTTAACTTCTGACTTGTTTTGAAACTTGGATCTGTAGTGTTGAAAATTGTCAGAAGGAAGTAGGACTTCAAAAGGTATCCACTGAATGAATGAGACCCTGAATTTCCCCGTATTTCTCTAGCACAGACTAATAGGCCACGGTGATTAAAAATAGGTGATTTTCATCATTTTCAAATCAATCTTATTTAATACCGTTTTTTTCTTTTTTCTTTTTTTTCTATAAGCCAGTGCAAATGCAGAGGATGTTTCTCTCTCCCCAGGGAGAAATAGATTTCAGAGTTTGATTTTAGTGGGAGTTCATTTTCAGTTCAAACCAAGTGTCTGCAAAAGTCAAACTTTGCTGCTTTTTTTTTTTCCTTCCTTTTTCTAAGTTAAACGGCTGAGCCTTATCTACAGACGAACGTGACTCACTCATTGCTGCTGCTGCACCCCCCAAATTTCACAAATGTTTCCATGTGGGATTCCCATGTTGATAAGATAACCTGGCCAATCTGTGGAATTTTATAACTAGAGACAAGATGAGCAGAAAGAAAAGTACGTTGGGGAGTTTTAATATAATTCAGGGAATTATTAATCTATATTGCTGGGGATATTCTCAGGTTTAACCCTCACTTAGGAGGGAGTATAGGGCGATGATTATAAGCCAGACACCTGACTCTGAACCCCATTTCCAGTCGGCATGTTGCGTGACCTTGCTCAGCCTTGCTGTGCTCATCTGTAAAGTAGAGATAAAAATAGAGCTCCAGGGCTTCCCTGGTGGCACAGTGGTTGAGAGTCTGCCTGTCAATGCAGGGGACACAGGTTCGTGCCCCGGTCTGGGAAGATCCCACATGCTGCAGAGCAGAGAGCTCCGGTTCATCTGTACCATTTTTCTAGATTCCACATATATGCGTTAATAAACGATATTTGCTTTTCTCTTTCTGACTTACTTCACTCTGTATGACAGTCTCTAGGTCCATCCACGTCTCCACAAGATGAACGGGCTTGCAAGACAAATAGAGACAAAGATGTAGAGAACAAACGTATGTACACCAAGGGGAAAAAGTGTGAGGGGGGTGGTGGTGGCACGAATTGGGAGATTGGGAATGGCATGTATACACTGATAGGTATAAAATGGATAACTAACAAGAACCTGTTGTATAAAAAAATAAGTAAATTTAAAAAACCGAGTTCTGTCATGAAGCTCTTGTGAGGATTAAACGTGACAGTGCACCCAGTGAGCGCTGAATAAACGTTAGCTGTGATTGAGACGAGGCTGCCCTTCAATCAGAACACTTTCCCCAAGACACTTTTAAGTTTTTCTGAACTTAAAGGGCATAAAAACAGCTGAGAAGCTGCTTACAAGCCTGATTCCTGGACCTTCCCCTGGGTGAGTGTGATCCGGGGGTCAGGTGTGCCTTGGGCCTGCACCTGGATCACGTTCCCACAGTGATTCTGATGGACCATCTGTGGCCTGAACTTGGAGCAACACAGGGCTACCATGTCACCTTCCAGGCAACTTTGAAAGCCGGGTGCAGAAATCTTCATTCCTACTCCCTGATTCTTCGCTAAGGAAATGCTGTAGGCCCACAGGAAGAATTCCTGCTTTCTGGAGCACAGGATGGCATTGGCAGGGATTCTTGGACTCCCCAGCATCAGAAACTTTCATCCTGTGTCTTCAAGCTTCCACCAGACCTGGGCACCCACTTTGTAACCTCAGGAAGATGCTTCTTAGGTACATATGTGACAGAGTGTGATGGAAAGAAATTCAGGCTTGGAAGTCAGACAAACGTAGGACTGGACCCACTTCTGTCATTCACTCCCTCCATGTGCTTGAAGGAAAGGAAGAAAGAAGGCAGGCAAGAGGCAGAGAAAAAAGAGCGAGACCGCTCTTGGCCTCCATGCAAAATAAGGTAGCAGCTTGTGTCACCAAGGCTTGATTAGAAGGTCTGCACGAGATGTGTGAAGCCTGCAGTGTACACTCCCTAAGTGCTGGTTTCCTTCCCGTGGCTTTCCTGAGACCGTGGCCTGCCCATCTCTAACTAAGCAGTCAGTTCTTAACCACTCACTTAACACTGGATGATATAATGGAGCTATATTGCCATGTAATTGTTGTCCACGTCACCGTTTGTCTTTCGTTAGATTACAAGCCGCCTGAGATCACGACCTGTGTATCAGCTTTGTTCTGTCTTCCACCACCCATTCTTACATTTCCCCGCAGCCCCAAAGCCCTGACCTCCGTGTCTGTCCCTGCGAACGCTCAGCCGTCCGAAGTGGTGAGAGAGGAAACAATAAACAGACCACAGATTCAGTGCCTGACCCAAGAGGCGGATTATTGGGCAAAGCCAGAGCCGGGAAATACCAGCCGATGACCCACTGGTTGACAAAAAAAACCAGACAGAGGACCTGCCGGCAGTGGTCAGGGCTTCCAGGAGCTAGAGGCACTGCTCAGCATTTTCTGAACATGGTGCCTGGACCTTGTGTTTGCCTAAACCCCAGTGAGCCCACACCCTTCTAAAGCTGCTAAGGAGGTCACATTCCAGCTGGGAAGGCTGCCCCCAGCCACTATGTGAGACTCACTGTCAGTGTCCGTGGCTTGGAAGAGTAAGATTATTATACACATGGACACTGAAGGCACTCAAACATTTGTTGAAGGAAGAACGTAGAGCCTAATAGTTTGTGTGTGTATCTCTTAAGGGTACAAGTTAAAATGAGCCAACGATATATGTCAAGAACTATAGCATTTTTTTGAAAACAAATTGTGCACAAGTCAGACCAAAGCTTACAGAACATCCCTGGGTAATTTAGGAGCTGTGCTTCTAAAGGAGAGAGTTGTGAGGCTGCCCTTGATAGGTTTTGCTTTGTTGGAACCTTCTCGCGGTGTCTGGGGACACAGTTACAAGTTGTCATCTGTCTGCTCCGGGCTCCTTCCGAGTCCCCAGCTCCAGAAAGGAAGGTGTGCCTGGAACTCTCCTAGGTCATCCTCACAGCAGTCTCCTCCCTCCTCCTCAACTCACAGTGCTGAGGGATTCTTCTAGATTTCTTCTTTCTTTTCTCTCAAAAGTTCTAACCCTGCCTATAAGCTAACGTTTTAAAGAAAATATTTGTTCATAAACCAGAGGAAGGTTCTCTTTCTGGGCAGGCAGGGAACTCACCCGTGAACACTGAGTGCCCTTTTTCCCCCTCCACCCTGAACATTTGATTTATATTAACCGAAACAGGCTATCTTTACAAAAACACATGAAAGGGTTTTGTCATAATCAAAACTCTATGTGCGTGAAGTTTAACTCATTCTTTCCCAAGTAGATCACAGTCTCATGCACCTATCACTTGGGGACGGGTCCCCTGTCTCTGTTAGGTCTGCTCCTCTGTTTGTAACATGCAGAGTTCAGCCCATTTAGTTTGCATTGGAGGCTAAATCTCCACCAAAAGACGAAAGGCGACACTTTGCACTGTTCACGTGACCGCTTCTGTTAAACCAGACCATTTTCCCACCTCCAAGCAAGCTTTAGGGTACACTGAAATAAGCTGTCTCCTGAGGCCCCAGGAGCCCTTGTGATTCTATTTTAATTTATAATGACAGTAATACCGATGATAACAGCAATAACATCTATCACTTATAAAGCAGGATTTTAATGTTTTCATATACATAGTATCCGCTGGCCCCCTGAAGAAGGCAAGAAAGGGAACCTTGATCAATTACGTAGGTGAACAACACAATTTTTTAAGTTTCTTCTAAGTCAGAAATCTCTTTTTCTTCCTTGATTATAACAAGCTATCATGACCACTTAAGTTAGTTTATATCATTTACCGCATTTTTCCTAAGACAGAAATCATTACTATTTTTGTTATACTACCTTACTCTCATGAAATCTGCCCAGACCGTCTATCTATTCTGCACACTGTATCTAATCTCATTCACCCCTACCCCCCTTGGAAGTCTTTTCATCCCCATGTTCCTGGGGATCCCTGGACCCCAAGGCTATGACTTTCCCAAGATCCTTTCCCAAGAGCCTCCAAATTTCTAATTCTCGCTTTCTTATCCCAGGTCTTTTTGACTTTAACTGAAAGAAACAGCTTTTTTTTATCAGGGCTAACGTTTTTCTATACCACGTAATAAAGTTTGTATTGGATACACTAAAGGCTGTAGACTGACCAGAGGCCTCAGGCTTTAGGATCCGAGTCCATGGCGCTGGAATAATTTAAAGAGAAGAGTCCAGAGTTACAGTTGTTACCACTGCCAGCTAATGGAAAACAGCCCTGCTTCGAAGCCATGTTCTAGTAAAAGGAATTCGTTTGCAAGAGACATCCAAATGGCAGCTAGGTTAGAGTCTGGGCAGTTTTGATCTGTCCCGGTGTCACTGGTTACTCTCTTCACCAATCTGGGTCTCAGTTTCTGCAGGAAAAAAAAAAAAGGGAGACATTTGTAGGTTGCCTTTCAAATCTAAGAATCTATGAAATCCCCTGAACATAGCATAAATGGGGATTAACCCGAAATCCAAATGTGCTCCTGTTTTTGCTATAATGAGTGTGACTTCTTCTGCAAGGTTTTAATGTACGGCTCGATTTGGCAGTTCTTACTGAGATAAACTGCATTCAAGGCCAGAGAAATTTCTGGGGCAGAAGCTGAAAGACACAAGTGAAAGGTCCAAGGAGCATGAAAGCTACATAAAGTCACATAAATTTCAGACGCAAAGAGTTGTTCTACTGAATTTAAAATTAAAAAGCAAACAAAACAAACAGAAACGATAAAAGAAAACGGAGTTCCTTAGCAAGGCCACCTAAATAAATTCCCTTTCCTGCACACGGACCGGCTTCTGCTCCGTGACTGAGACTTGCCAGCCTTCCTGAGGGGAAAACTCCTTCTATCAAAGCAAATGATGAGGGAATCTCTCCTGTATGTGACCTCAAACGCTGTGGCCCGAAGTGTGAGAGAAGCTTGGGAGACACTTTTTTTTTTTTTTTTAGTTTTGTTTTTCTTTGGATTTTCAAATGCTAATTTCACCCAACCAAGGGAGCTTCATTTAGTCATTTTCCAGGACAGCTTTTTAAAAGGCCTCACATGAAAGTTAAAATAAATTGAGTTAGAGATCTTGGCCACCCCATATTTATCAACATTATAATTGATTTCTATTCAAAAGTAGATGACCATCAGTTTGTGCTCGGGCCACTCGATTTATGAAAACACAGCTGCCAACTTCTTTAGAAATCATTTTTTTTAAATTGAAATGCATTTTTTAGGGTATGGGCTGTAACTTTGAATAAAGCCTCAAGTTAAAGGTAAAAAAGCCTATTAAAACATGACAGCTTTTCTTGATATAGATAGATAGATATCAAAATACCTTGATCACTATATATCAAGAATATATATCATATGATAAATACATATGTATTTATTATATATTAGCATATATTAAATAATTTAGATTTATATATTTCTATATGTAATTCTTAATATATTAAAAACATATATACAATCACATAAATTTGACTCTCTGGAATAAAAAACATTTCACTTAAAAGAAAATATCTATATTGATCCTTACGAATACCTCGAACGAAGCAAACAGCTTGAACTAACACGTTTTCCCTAATATGTATCTTATCACGGAATGTGTATTTTTCTAGGCTGGTAGACTTTCACATCTATTCAGTTGCAAGGGTAAAGCATTCCTTCACTTGCTTTATGGCTCCACTGAGACCTTCCAGATGTCAGTAAAGAGAGAGAGAAAGGCTTTATCAATTCAATCAGAAATGGTTAATTCAGTAATAAGGGCTTAGAGCATTTTAATGTCCGTTTATGATGCTAATGTATGTTAATTGCCATTCTCTCCCAAGACTTTCTTCTTTTTCAGGACTTTTTAGGTGAGGTAGGGGAGGTGTGCTCTGCATTTGTTATCCAGTCCTGGGAAGGCCTCCTTGTGATTCGAATGGAGGAGCTTACCTGAAAACAAAAGTGCAGGCCCTCCACCTGCGGTTCCAGGTATCAGCCCTAATGCCTAATTCCTAAACTCTAAGGCAAATCTTCTGCTTAAGGTGTGAGGGTAATTTTCCCACCTCTTTCTTCCCACAGCTTCAGAATAAAAAGCCAACATTAGTAAATCTGTTAGACATTTCCATTATAAAAGCAGCATATATACATTACTGAAAACTGAGGGAAAAACATATATATACACACACTACTCACCACACAGAAAATCACTGCTGGCATTTTAGTGTATTTCTGTCCTTATTCTTTTTTCCCACTTCTTTCCAGAAATACAATCGTATGTCCTACTTATTGACAAATAAACCAAGCAAAGAAAAACTTACTATTTTCGTACAATTTTGTCACCTGCCTCGTTTCACTTCACAGCACCCGAAACGTCTAAGAGGTGGGTGGCAGAAACACAAAGGCTAAAGTGCCGTCACAGTTTGGGGCTGCTGTTTTCTGCCACCTCCCAAATGCCTCCTGGGGCAGCCTGGCTTTCCAGAAGGGATCTCTGAACTGTTGTTAAAATTGGGGTCATTCTCTGCAACCTCTGGGATCCAGCATTCAGCTTTCCCTGTAGTGAGAGGACTGGAAATATTCTGAGACTGAGGAAAGCCATCATTTTAATGTCTCAGAAAGAAAAATAAGACCGTTTGTTTGCGCTACTCAGGCTGCAAAAGTCCACTTGACTTTGGGGACTGTACTTTAGATCCTTGCAGGAGCGGGGGAGGGAGAGAGACAGACAGAGAGCGAGAGAGAGCAAGGGAAGCAGAGTGGTCCAGAGAGAGCCCCAGACAACCAGAGTTTGCTCTGTCACAAAGGCTTTATGTCCAAAATGGTTCCAGACCCAAGATGAGGAAGTGGCCGCCCTCAGCCCTGTGCCTCCCCCGATGCTTAAGTGCGCTGTGTGTGTGCATTTGTTTGCCTTTCCAGCCTGGAGCCAAAATCCTGAAATCTGACACCTCGGAGGGCACAGCCCCCTGAGCTCAAAGGCATCAGCATTTGGGCTGGCTTCTCTGGGCCAGCCTTCCCGAGGAGAGACAAGTCGAAAGACTTCTAAACAGTAGTCTATTCAGCCCGGGCTCTGAAGCGCTCCAAAGAAATAAATGTGTTACAGCTGTTCCGTGGGGGAGGCCCGGGCCTTTGGGGACCAGAAGGAATTCCGGGACTCAGGGAGCAGTTTTGACTCGGCCGCTTCTCTGGAGGCTGGCTGCCTGGAGGTGGCTTTCTGGTGGGGCTGACGGAGCCGGGTCCATCTCCTGGAGGTGGGGACATGACCGTCCGCGCATCTGCTTTGTGACAGCTGCTGACGCCACTGCCGCCCGCTCAGAGCAGCGTCCCTGATTTTATAAATAGGCACTTGTGTACGCTGAGTGCGCAGGCACACAGCTCATGTTCTGTTATTAATTTAAAGTTTGGACCATGTTTTTTTTTTTTTTTCTAATTCTTAAGAGCACCTTCCTTAAAAGATCTTTAAGACGTGAGTTATAGACAGCAAAACCATAATGGCAAACAGAAAAAACCCAAAACAAAAAGTTACAGCGATTTTTGTCTCCTTAATTGTGAGACACACAGTTTTGCTTTGCTTGCTGCCAGTTTACATGGACGTCAAGATCATTAAGTTAAGATGTATCCTAAGCAATTCTTTAGTAACATTGATTTTTTTTGATGCACGAAAACTTCATTAAAACCATTGTAATATCCAAAATGCTATAAACTAATTTAATAAAGATCTAATTTTAAAGGACATATGACAAGACCTAAGTATTGTTATTGCTTTTCTTTTTTCTTAGTTTGCTAATTTTAAAGATGAGTTTTTTTGACTCCTGTAGGGGAAAAGAACATTTTAAAATAGTAACTGTTAATATTTAAATAAATGTTTCTTTTCCAACTTTATTAGTCTATCTTCCATTTAACTGTTGTTTTTCACCCCCTAAGAGGACTTTTAGTTTTAAGAGGAAATGTAATTTTCACAACAAAGTGATCAAGAAAGTCTGATACTTTCTGGTTATTTAAAGTATTTCATGCATTTATTTATTCAGGAACATACATTAATGGCACCAGATGTATGTGTGTATCTAATGTAATGTGTGTGTGTGTGATGCAGTGTGTGTGTGATGTAGTGTGTGTGTGTGAAGCAGTGTATGTGTGATGGAGAGTGTGTGTGCATGTATGTGATGTACTGAGTGTGATGTAGTGTATGTGTGTGAAGCAGTGTATGTGTGATGCAGTGTGTTTGTGTGTGTGTGTGATTGAGTGTGTGTGATGGAGAGTGTGTGTGTGTGATGTAGTCAGTGTGATGTAGTGTATGTATGTGAAGCAGTATATGTGTGATGCCACATGTTTGTGTGTGATGGAGTGTGTGTGATGTAGTGTGCGTGTGTGAAGCAGTGTATTGTGATGCAGCGTGTGTGTGTGTGTGATGTAGTGTGTGTGTGATGGAGTGTGTGTGATACAGTGAGTGTGATGTAGTGTATGAAGCAGTGTATGTGTGATGCAGTGTGTGTGTGTGTGTGTGATGGAGTGTGTGTGGTGTAATGTGTGTGATGGAGTGTGTGTGATGGAGTGTATGTGATGCAGTGAGCGTGAGGAGTGTATGTGTGTGAAGCAGTGTTTGTGTGATGCAGCGTGTTTGTGTGTGTGTGTGATTGAGTGTGTGTGATGGAGAGTGTGTGTGTGTGATGTAGTGAGTGTGATGTAGTGTATGTATGTGAAGCAGTATATGTGTGATGCAGTGTGTTTGTGTGTGTGTGTGATGGAGTGTGTGTGATATAATGAGTGTGATGTAGTGTATATGTGTGAAGCTGTGTATGTGTGATGCAGTGTGTTTGTGTGTGTGATGGAGTGTGTGTGATGGAGTGTATGTGATGCAGTGTGATGGAGTGTATGTGTGTGAAGCAGTGTGTGTGTGATGCAGTGTGTTTGCGTGTGTGTGATGGACTGTGTGTGGTATAGTGTGGGTGATGCAGTGGGTGTGTATGTGTGTGATGTAGTGTATGTGTGATGCAGTGTGTATGTGATGGAGTGTGTGTGTGTGTGTGTGTGTGTGTGTGTGAGAGAGAGAGAGAGAGAGAGAGATGGAGTGGGTGTGTCAGTTGACAGAGGGAATAGCTGGAGAGGTCTGGCTCCTCCCTCCAGCTGTATATACTCTGGTCCCAGCGTGCTGTGTCCTTTGGGATTTTCCGGTGCCTTCCTGCTCAGAGGGATGGAACCCCACGGGCACGTGAGCAGCCTATTTCTCTTCGCTCTCTCTGTCTCACAGAGCAGACTTGCCATATCAGGCTCTGTGAGCTCTGCCACGCCAAAGCTGTTTAATGCTGTATTAATAAATGTTCCAATGCAGAAGAAAGCCTTCCCTGTCTGTCACCCAAGAAGGACTGAATTTATAAAATGTAGCATACACCCATCTTTATCTAGGCCAAAAGTGTTCCCACACGATATCATTTGATGCCAAAACCCTCTCCCCCGTCAGAAGCTTAAATGCTTAGAAGTGAGGTTATCTGGGTGAAGTCATCATCACACCACACTTGGTTTCCTACTTTGTCATCATCAGCATAATTCAGATAACTTTTAAGGGATCCAGGCTTAATCTGCTTCTAGCTGCTTCTTCTTAAAACCTGCTTTGGTAGGTCACTTTCCTGCTTAGAAATGTTCCATGTCTATCGCTCTACGCAGAATGAAGTCAACTTTTCAGCCAGCAACTTAAGTCCTTTTGAAATATTCTAAGTAAAGGATGTTTCAAGTGTTATCTCTTACTGTTACCCAAGGGTAACTTCCAGCCCAGCCAGGCGGGGCAAGAGAAAATCCCTTAAACATCCTCCCTCTTTATTTTCCTCTACTCTGTACTTCAACTTTGTACCACTTCTGGCCAGTTCTTCAGCTCACTGAAAGCACGCTTGCCTGCCGTTTCTTCTGTTCACTGAAAGCTTCCCTGAAATCAGTGCAGTGGACCTTCTCCTGCTCTTGGGTCAGCCTGGAGCACTAAGGATCCTGCCGTCACCTGAACCTTGGTCTCCTTGGTCTCCCCACCCAAATGGGGAGCTCCCTGAGGTAAGTGATTGTGGCTTCCTGTAGTTAACAGTCCTTAGGTGTGTCTGCTCTCATGACCATGATGACTTATCACAACACAAATAAGTATGTTCCAGGCACAGAACGGTTGTAAGAAATATTATATATACGTAAAGATACAGTTGAAGAAATTATCTCAGACAGGAGTGAAGGAAGCTGTGTCCAATGCTACTGACCCCTCAAATAAGATGGGGAATTGATCACTGGAGTTTGCAATAAGAAGGACATTGATGACTTGAGAATTATTTCTTTAGAGTGATGGGGGCAAGAGCCTGACTTCAGTGACCTAAGATGAACTAGAACAAGAGGTTTTGGACGCAAAGTGATGTGGACCATATCTGAGGGGTCTGTAGTAAAGGGGGATGAATGAAATGGAGAAGTAGCTGGAGGAGAGGTAGGGTTGAGAGATTTTTTTAAGGTGAGAGAAATTACAGCATGTTTGCACATGAATAGGATGATACAGGGGAGAGGAAAAGATGGATCATTTAGTCAAAATACAATAATGTTCACAAGTAGACACAGGAGCATGGGATCCAATTCCAAACGGGTTTGGCTTAGGAGAATGGAAAGGTCACTCATAAGAATAGGAGCAAAGGCAAGGGTGTAGTTTCCTGGATGTGTGTCATAAGGACACAGAAACTCTCCTCTGGTTGCTTCCTCCCTTGGTTTCCAGAGGGCACTGGTTCCAGGACCCACCATGGATACCAAAATCCACAGATGCTCAAGCCCTACAGTTGGCTCTTTCCTCCGGATCCACAGTTCCACATCAGCAGATTAAATCAACCACAGACCCTGTAGCACTATATTTAGTATTGAAAAAAGTCTGCGTATAACTGGAGCCATGCAGTTCAAACCCAACTTGTTCAAGAGTCGACTGTATTTTCCTCAAGGATGCAGGAGGCAAGGTCAGCAGCTGAGAATAAGGAAGAGGAGGAAGTACTGGAGGTTTGATGTGAATGAGGAGCAAGGTACTCGTCCAGTAAAAACAAGAACTAAGTAATCAGGAGAACTGGAGGGTGGATGAGCAACATGAAGGGCTCAGGTGAAGCTGATGGTCATGAAGGATAATATACTGAAAATGTGAGAACCATTCACTGGGTGAGTTAGTTTAGTATCTTGGTTCAGCTGGTATATAAAGAGAATCAAAGTAATCGTGGTTTAAACAACAAATACATGTATTCATACTACCAGGTAAGTAGTCCACAGGTAGTATGGTGGCATCACCACCAGACACCTACTGTTCGGTGTTTTGCCATCTCAGTACAGCGTCCACAGAGAACCTGTGAGGGCAGCTCCTGTTCCCACTTTGTCTCCTTCTACCCTGTGGGAAGGAGAAGCCAAGGACCTGCTCCTTCCCTGAAAGTGCAAATCAACACATTATGTGAACTACACCTGGTGACAGTCCATCAGCCAGTGTTTAGAGACATGGCCACTAGCAGCTACACGGAGATCTTGAGAAGGTGGTCCTCGGCCAGGCAGCCAGGTGCCCAAATAGCAATATCATTTCTATGTAAAATGGGGAGAGTGGACATTGGAAAACAATCAATAGGTGATGGAAAAAATCTCAAGGATAGACAATATTTAAGAAAGAGAGACTCTATGGGCTATATTCTGTGATTTTAATCTAATGAAATTAGAAATAAGTAATGTAAAACATCTTAATTATTTTGAAATTAATAACACTCCTTTACTTGAAATCAAATGAGGAATTTCAAACTATCTAGAACACAATGAAAAGAAGACGACTTTATACTAAAACTCATAGGTCACCATAAAATTTGTATGAGAAAAAAATGTATATCAGTAAATACTTTCATTAGAAAGAAAGAAAGAAAGAAAGAAAGAGAGGGAGGGAGGGAGGGAGGGAGGGAGGAAAAGCAGGGGGAAGATCATGTCCTGATTTTAAAGAATTATAAAAAGAATAAGAAAATAAACTAAAAGAAGGCATGAAGAAAAAACATGAAAAAAGTCAAGTTTGGTATCAGCAACAAACAAAACAAAACTAGAAAAAAATTCAAATGTTGATTCTTTATAGAGAAAAATTAAAAAAATAAAATCCTTCAGTCTGAGAAAGAAAAGAAAAACGAAAATGGGAGAGATTAAAAATGAGAAAGGAGACATATGCAAGTCCCAGAAAAATTAAAAGAATTACAGAAAACACAGCATACAATTCTATGATATTTGTAACCCAGATGAAAGAAATAAATGTGTAGGAAAATATAAATTTACAAAACTGAATTAAGAAGTGGAATTTTGAACAAAAAAATTCCCATAGAAGAGATTGAAAAGATAATACAAATATGCATTGAAAAGATCGTCATAGAAATTAAGCCTCTTAAGTGTAAGCACATGTACACAAGGATATTCGCTACAGCATTGTAGTGATTAAAAAAGAAAAAAAAGAAAAGAAACCATAGTAAATGGCCATCATGTGGACCAGCTGAATGAATTATGACTCATTACACATGGAATCTTACTTGGCCACTACAAAGAATGAATTAGAGCTATCCCGGTTGACCAAGGAAGAGTGTCAGCAGACAGAGCTGAGTAAAGGAAATAAGATTCAGAAGCATGTGGACAACATAGTTTTATTTTTGCAAAACAATTAGCAAAATGCACTACACAGTTATACGTGTTAGCATAGAAAAAACTGAGAGAATAAATTCTGAGCTGTTGACTAGGATCACACGGGTGCGGGGTGAGCCCCATAAGAATATGAAGAGGAGGCAGAGAAAAGGCTACCATGCAAAGGCATGAAAACATAGTGTACTAAAAGCAACTCATCACAATAAAACCAAAGCCAAGTTGTGTGTATGATACAGTGACACAGCCAGAATAACTTGAAATGAAGGCATAGAAAAGAAATGTTAGCATATATGGGAGTCATTCCCAGTGTGAAGCCAGGTTTCAAACCCAGGTTTAGCCGACAATGAAAACATTGCTCTTCTGACTGTGCTGTGTTCCGTCCAGCCATGACCTTCAGTCTGCCCCACTCGCACCCTTTTATCTGCACCAGGAAATGTAAGCCCTTGGTCCTACCATCTGTTCACACTCTCTCTCATGTCTTCCTTATCTTCCTAACCCAGCTCAAATTCTATGGTTCAAGCACTCACTCATATATCCTCAATTCTTCTGTGAACTTCTCCAAAAAAAAATCTAGCATTAGTTTAATTCTCTACCTCTTCTTTGCCTGTATTTCCAAAGAGCTGAACATCATTGAATAAAATATAACCATGTATGACTCCCAACTTCCAATCGTCTATTAATCATGCCTGGCAATCCTACTACATTTTCCTATGAATGGTTTTCAAACTCCATTCTCCTTCAGAATCACCTGGAGAGTTTGTGAAAAAATAGCTTGTTGGGCAGCATCCCTAAGAGGTTCTGATTCCGTAGGTCTGGGAAGGTTACAAGAATGGGCATTCCTAATGGATTTGAAGACAATGATGATAATACCGGTCCAGAACCCTCACTTTGAGAACCACTGTCCTAAAACAGTCTCTCTTACTCTCCTCCATGACTGTGGTCTTTCAAACCGTCTCCGCTGTTAAGTCTCCAATAACTAGCCTCACTTTTATACTAAGTCAATGATCTAGTTCTCATTTTTGCAATTAAAAGATAAAAGAACTATCAGCAGAGAATCTCCGCACCTCTATCCCACATCAGCCAACCTTCGATCAGCACCATATCTTGATATTTCTTCATGGTGCGACCAATGGACCATCCATGTTGCCGTGACAACCAGCAACACCTTGTGTACACTCCTTGCCCCTCTTTCAACACCAAGCCAGTGCTACAGCAATCCACCCTGTCTCTCCTCTACAACTGTTATTTCCTCTTTATTTACCCATCCCCATCAAAATCGAAACATGCTGGAATTTCTATCATTGTAAAAAAAATCCAGTCCCCAACTCACATTTCTTTCCAAAAACCACTGTTGCATTTCTCTGTTACCCTTCATAGCAAAACTTCACAAATATGTTTTCTATGTTAATCATCTCCAATTCCTCTCAACCCATTCTGTCTTGAACTCACTTCCATTAACCTTTCGCTCTCAGGGCTCCGCAAAAATCGTGCTCACAAGTCACTGATAACATCCTGATGCTGGATCCAGTTCTCAGTGGTGGCAGCAGCAACACCTGTTCCATCACTCTTCTGTCGCAGTGCACAGCCTTCACTTGCTTCCAGGGGTCACACGCTTCTGGTTTGTTTCCTTCCTTACTGGACACTCTTTTGCCGGTCCCTCCTCCTCCCCCTTCTTTCTTTCTTTTTTTTTGTTTTTTTTTTTTTTTTGCTTTACGCGGGCCTCTCACCGCTGTGGCCTCTCCCGTTGCGGAGCACAGGCTCCGGACGCGCAGGCTCAGCGGCCATGGCTCATGGGCCCAGCCGCTCTGCGGCATGTGGGATCTTCCCAGACCGGGGCACGAACCCGTGTCCCCTGCATCAGCAGGCGGACTCTCAACCACTGTGCCACCAGGGAAGCCCCACCCCCTTATTTCTAAACGTTCGGGTACCCCAAAGCTTAGTCCTCAGATCTCTTCCCTCTTCCACACATAGCCTCTCCATCTGCACTATTACTCAGAGCCTGGCTTTAAATCCACGTGTATTTCACTGATGAATCTACATCTGTAATCTGGACCTCTCCTTTGAATTCCAGATTTATACCTTAGGTTTGTACCTGACGTCTCCACTTGGAACACGAGCAGACCTTATGTCCAAACCTGTTACTCTCAAGTCTCTCTCCTGTCTATAAAGAGCATTATGGGTGAAATTATGTGTCCCCTACATTCATATGTTGCAGTACTCACCCCCAGCGCCTCAGAATGTGACTGTATTTGGAGATGGGGTCATCGCAGATGTAATTAGTTTAGTTGAAGCGAGGTTATACTGGAGTAGGTGGGCCCCTGATCCAGTATGACTGGTGTACTGATAAGAAGAGGGACATGGGGACACAGACACGCAGAGAGAAGGCCATGTGAAGACAGAGGCAGAGGTCGGGGGATGCAGCAGGAGCTAAGGACACCGACGCTTGCAGGCAGCCAGCAGAAGCGGGGGGAGGGCTGCACAGAGTCTCCCTCACATCCTCAGAAGGAGCCCACCCTGCCCACACCTTGACCTTGGACCTGCAGTCTCCAGCCCTGGGAGATGATCCATTTCTGCTGTTTAAGCTGCGCAGTCTGTGGGCTTTGTTACAGTAGCCCCAGGAAACTAATGCAAGTGGTTTAAGTCCATCCTTCCAGCTGCTCTGAGCCAAAACCCTCAGGCTCGTCCTTGCGGCTTCCTCTCATCTACCTGCATCCAACACACATGCAAAGTGGGACCACTTCTCACCACCTCCGCTGCCCCCATCCTGGACCACGGCCCGGAACCGAACCATAACCTCTTACCCAGTCCGCCTGCTCCTCTAGTTTATTCTTCAGACAGCACCAAAACCATCCTTTTGAAATTTGCCAGATGGCATCACTACTCTTCTCAAAATTCACTCATCACTTCCCTTGCCCTTCAGAGCAAAGGCCAAAACCTTTATAACGGAGGATGCGGGACATCCCTCGCCTAGCCCTCAGATCTCACCCAGTCACCCTCCTGCTTGACACTGTTCCAGACACATCGGTCTCGTCCCTGATCTGCCATGAGCATTTCCAAGATGCTTGCACATCAGGGCTTCGTAATTGCTCTTCCCTCTGCCCAGAACCCTCTTTCTCCATCTACCACCCCCAGCTATGAGCTTCTGCCCCAAATATCTGCATTGCTGGCTGGCTGCCTTCCTCCAGGTTATCTCCTGGGTGTACCTATAGGTACCCTTGGCGGCTCCACTGGCCTCCCCGCTGCCTCCCTGGCCCTGCATTTCTTGTGGTTCCCTCATGACATATGTCATCACCTGCCACACAACCCCCTTGTGCCCCACCTGCCTCCCCATTGGAACCTAAGCCACATGAGGGAAGGGTCCTTGCTTCGTTCGTTGCTGCACTCAGTGAATTTTCATTGAATGAATGACCAATTAAGGTCTGCTCCAAACTGTTTCCCTCTGCTTGCTCCAGGATTTGTACCCTACACATTAATCATCTCCCTCCAGATGGGCACACCAGTCTTTTCAAACTGCTGTCATCCTAGCCTCATGGGTACCGTTTCTGAGGGTCTCAGAGGAGAAGTCAAAGAGTGAAGAGTCTCAAAATCAGACTTTCCCCGTGACTGCTTCCAGCACAGGGTACAGCCCCCTGGAGAACTAACACGCAAAGTAAAGCGCCGCCAGCCCAAGAGGAAATGCAACTTACCTTTTAAACTGAAAGATGCTTTATGTGCTGTGAAGGCAGCTTTTAAGAAGATGATCCATTATAGATCGTTAACTATTCCATAACAGACCTCATCTGAAAGTCAGTGGAGTTTCAAAGCAATTTCTTTAATTATTTTCTTATGTTTGTTTGAGCCCAAATTGTAACATTTGTAATTTTGCAATGATTCCAGTCATATTTATATTTCATTTACTGTATTCCCAAAAAGAAGAATGGCTAACATAGGAACATTTTGGATTCTGCATGTTGTTTTCTTTTTTGTTTTTTTTTTGCAGTACGCAGGCCTCTCACTGTTGTGGCCTCTCCCGTTACGGAGCACAGGCTCCGGACGCTCAGGCTCAGCGGCCACGGCTCATGGGCCCAGCCGCTCCGCGGCATGTGGGGTATTCCCGGACCGGGGCACAAACCCGTGTCCCCTGCATCGGCAGGTGGGCTCTCAACCACTGTGCCACCAGGGAAGCCCCAGGTTCTGCATGTTTTGCAATAAATTTTTCAAGGCAATTATGTCACCACCCATCTTAGTAGAACTTTGGCCAAGTTATGATTTTCCAAGCCCACTTGGTTTTCCCTGTTTTTGTAGATTCATCCCAACATTTATTTATGTTCAAGTAGATAACACCAAAAACTAGACCATACCATCCAGACGCCTATATTTTTTTCTTTGAGTTTAGTGGGATCATTTGCACTGAAAATAAACCATGACTTTTGCTGCTGTTGTCATTTTAATGTTGTGTTAGCAATGATAACAGCCTTTGTCTTACCATTCTTGGAAAGGGAAGAGGGTCAAGGGAATCTGGTGAGAGAGGGGCTGGGATTTCTGTCACTGAGGCTTCTTGAGCCATCGTCATGGTGTGAAGGTGACAATTTCCATCTCACAGGGAGCCGACTCATTACTGCCCGCTTGGAGTAGCCGCCGGCCTCACTCAGGGGCAAGGGGACATGCAGATGTTCTCCAGTGTCGGAGGTGGCCTGTGGGCGCAGAAACACAGACAGGCTAATTGAAAACTGGCTGCCTCCTGGATATGCCCGTTTCATTACTGCTTCTTAACTACCCGGAAAGGGTGAAGCCCTCAGATCGTTATATTATGGCTGGAATAGCTCCCTGGGTCCCCAGCTTCACACCATTTTATTAATTTGGCATCTTTTTCCAAAAATAAATGACTTTGGAGCCAAGCTCCAGTTATTCATATTTTAAATAGTATAAGGCATCTGGCTGAAATGTCAGTAACACAAAGGAAAATGGCTACAAAGTAGATTAATATTTATTATCTTTATTTTTATGTCATCACAATATCATTAAGGTCATTCATAACAAAGGCTAATTTGTCTTCACCGATACCTTTAAAACAACAGGGGTAGGAATTGGAGCTGATGCAGGTCTTAAATATTTACTCAACTTATTTGTGACCAAGAATGCTGCAAATAAAGCTCTGATTAAATCCAATAAATCACATG
The DNA here is from genome assembly GCF_937001465.1 of Orcinus orca. Classification (NCBI taxonomy): domain Eukaryota; kingdom Metazoa; phylum Chordata; class Mammalia; order Artiodactyla; family Delphinidae; genus Orcinus; species Orcinus orca. The sequence continues at coordinate 88,033,720 of NC_064571.1, read as the reverse complement.
TATGTTAATTATTAAAGTATGCATACTACCTCATCAGAATTAGTACTTAATATTAAAATATGCAGGCAACTATCTTGACTTTTGACAAGATAGTTGCTAATATCCTAGTCTAATTCCATGGAAATATTTCTTTGGGCCTCCTTAAAATGCCAAATAGTAAAATCTAATTTAAAATAGACATAAAGGTTTGATTTATAGCACATGAGTCCCATGGTGTGAAGAGCAATACTAACAAGACAAATGTGAGGGCCCAGGAGTTCTCAACTGCGGAGCGTGTGCTAGTCCAGTGCCGAATGAAGGCGCCATTGACAGAGAGAACTGATAAAACAGACTACACTGAATTTTCCCCTCACTTTAACCACAGTCATTCCATATGTTTATTCCAGATCCGTAGAGAGAATTTCTTTCCTCAGGTCTTGGAGAAGAAGCATTAATTACACCATTTCTTACTTGGTTCATCTGGTAAAGGTAAAAACAAAAATTGACCTACTTGGGCTTCCCTGGTGGCGCAGTGGTAGAGAGTCCACCTGCCGATGCAGAGGACACGGGTTCGCGCCCCAGTCCGGGAAGATCCCACATGCCGCGGAGCGGCTGGGCCCGTGAGCCATGGCCGCTGAGCCTGCGCGTCCGGAGCCTGTGCTCCGCAACGGGAGAGGCCACAACAGTGAGAGGCCCTCGTACCGCAAAAAAAAAAAAAAAAAAAAAAAAAATTGACCTACTTGACTTGGATCTGGACAAAACCAGAAGAGAGAGCTTGCAGCAGGAGCTTCCAAGAGCAAAGGTGAAATGCGACAGAAAGTGTCCACTGGTAATTTTATTATTTCCACAATTTTAGCAAAAAAGTAAGATTTCCATCTATGAAAATCAGAAGATTTTATTAATCTTTCCAGAAATACAGATATAAATTTATATAACAGATGAAACAAGAGGAAAGAAAGGAGTCCAAGGGGAAAGATCAGGAAAGTGGAGTCTTCCCATTCCTGCTGAATGTACAGTACAGATTCCAAAAGAGATTCCAAAGTTTCACTTGACCAATGAATCACAGTGAGTTTGAATGGGACCCTGATTGTGTTCTGTGCCACCGGAAGATAATCAGAACTTTACTGCTGTAAAATTTCTTTCTAAAAGTAAGTGCACTTATAACATGTCCCTGCCACCTTAGCTAAGAGGAGTTTAAGTTCTGAACATCACTGCATCTTTTTCCAAAGACTGAAGACCATTCAGATTCTTAAGCTTCTCATTCTCTCATTCTGAAACTCAGGGGTCGTTATCCAGGACCAGGTATTTTGTTGTAGAAGGTGTAGGGGATTAAAAGACGGCATAAAAATCTTGCTCCTCGCCCTACTTTTCTTTTTATTACAAAATAAGATAACTTTATTGTTGTATTTAACATTGGTCAAACACAAAATAGTTTAATAAAGTAAAAACCACCCACAATTTTTCTCACCTCAGTTAACCAATATTAACAGTTTTGTGCGTCCCCTGAATACCTTCTTTGATTTTCTCTCCAGCCAATATCTGGTTGATGATCTCTGTTTCCCAAGTCCAAATTATGTTTTTATGTTTTCTTGAGTTTACTATTTTTTATCCTTGTTCATGTTACTGCTTCTTATAATCATTTGTTACATGGTCTTGTGGTTTGAGTTTTGTTCCTTGCCCCATTTAATTTGAAGGAATAATCTGTTTTTATTTATACTAGTGATAAACCAATATTAAACAACAAAAAAAACCTTTCCATAAAAGATAATTATTTTAGGATATCTACACTCTCACCTACTTCACATTCCGGGTTTGGCAATTAAGTTCTCAAATCTTTTCTCTAGTCTTTTATAGTTAAATAATTTCACAGGATTTTATTTACATGGAATTTGCTCCCACTTGGAGCTCCTTTCAAATCTCATGAATGAGACAAAAATCATGTTTGTCAAAATTGCCGTTGAAAATTCCCTAGGAAGTTGCATTACTGGAGGTTGATAAATCCTTTCAGTAAGACTAACAAATTCAGTTTTTTCTTTGAGGTTTTGAAAACAATAGCTATTTCTTTAGTTGTGCCAGATAAAGTAAGCCACTTGCTTTTAGCGGCCCCAAAGTAGATATGGTTAAACACTGGACCACAGTGTAGGAAGATGCTCATGTCTGGAGAGCGCCTGGGACCTGAGCCCTCCTAAGGAGACCTTGGAACTGCCTGTCATCTCACACTCATTCAGGGATGTGCCTTGAGTAGGATGGCAGGCTCAGCTAGTGCCACTATTTAAGTTCTTCTGTCCCATTCTTTTTTGGGGGGAGGCAAGAAGGGGAACTCAAGTGCATATAGCTATATTCAATTAACACACCCCTAATGCAGCATTCACATTACTGTGGCTTTCTTTCATAAAGGAAAACATTCATATATTGGGAAACCATAATCCCTAATTATTTGGATTTAATTTCTTGTATAACGGCTTCAGTCTCATTGCCACCTCGTTATACCACAGTATCCCATTTGTGGACCATTTACCCTGATTATGTCTTCATATAGACCATCCAGGGAAGGAAGTTAGAAGAAACAAATACCACTTGGCTTGTGTGTGTGGACATTTGTTTTCACTTGCAAATAACAACTTGGGTGTTTTTAATTCTCAGGTAATGCTGTAATAACATTACCTGTCTCCTTACTTTATTTCCTGAGTTACAAAAACTCCCTTTATATTTCAGGAGGTTGTCATCAAATAATCTTTTATTTCTGCGAATCTTTTGTTTTTTGTTTTTTGCGGCACGCGGGCCTCTCACCGCTGTGGCCTCTCCCGTTGCGGAGCACAGGCTCCGGATGCTCAGGCTCAGCGGCCATGGCTCACGGGCCCAGCCACTCTGCGGCAGGTGGTATCTTCCCATACCGGGGCGCGAACCCATGTCCCCCGCATCAGCAGGCGGACTCTCAACCACTGCGCCACCAGGGAAGCCCTCTGCAAATCTTTTTTTTTAAACTTTCTTGAACGTAGGATACATTTGATCAAGTATTTGTTTCTTGAAGTAAATCTTCCGAAATATATCATTAACACACGCTGTTTGTTGGGTTTATTTTCCTCTATTTCTGTCTTGGAGCAGTTTATTAGGCTTCAAAAGGAGGAGATTCTTGTTTGACCCCAGCAGGTTCCAAAATCATGGGGTCACTGTGTATCTCCAGCTCCTGTCCCCTTCACCTGAACTCCACTGGCCTGATGCCTTTGCAGGAGATCAGAGCACTGAGTACAGGTTTATGTTGCCTGCTTAGCACTGCAGGGCCCAGGAAAGTGGGGTGGGTGTCGGAGCCCTCTCAGACAGCTTTGGGGACCTCATCACACATGTTCCAGATTTGTGCCACAATCCCTGAGCTGCAAGAGTGCAAGCCATTCTTTTATGGGTGTTCTCCTGGGACACTGCCTATTCCTCCACTCAGGCTTAGTGGCCATGGGACACATAGAAGTCCTGTGTTTTGAGAGCTCTCTGTCTAGTTGACAGCAGGAGTTTTCTGTTGGTTTCAGTTTTGAAGGAAGTTTTTAGAAACTCTTCCATCTGTTTCCCTCCATAGATTGTTGCCCTCAGCCCTCATCAAACCCGCTCCCTGGTGAGGCGTGTTCTCCAAATGTGGGAACAAATTCACCCTCCGACAGAACAGGAGGAGAGCTCAACCGCGGCTGTTGACGTTTCCTTCCAGCTCTGCAACTTCTGCCTCGGCAGGTGCTACTGTTCGGTGGTGGAGAAAGGAGCCCCAAGCAAGAAACGGCCAGCTAGTCTCTGGTCCCGCAGGCCCCAAGCTGTGTCCCCCAAACTGAGTTTTTCAGAATTTCCTTCATTTGTTTCCTATTCCATAGCCCCACTCTCTTGGGAGGCAGAACCTTGTATCTATTGCCTGTGTCTTCTTCATTTCATTGCTTTTCACGCATAATCCTCAGAACACACGTACCATTCCCCAGTTTTGCATTAACGCTCTTTCTCTGACATTTTTACTTTTTATTTGTTTGTTTGATTTAGTTTAAGTCTGTTTTGGCAAGAGGTATGTTGAAAATTCTTGCTGAAAACCCCAGCATTCCTGGAATTCTACAGTTTCTTCTTTTTTTTTTAATTTTTATTTTATGATTATTTCCTGTTTTTTGGCTGTGCCACACAGATTATGGGATCTTAGTTCCCCGACCAGATATCGAACCCGTGCCCCCTGCAGTGGAAGCTCAGAGTCCTAACCACTGGACAGCCAGGGAAGTCCCCTATGGCTTCTTCTTAATAGCAATACTCTGAGCTTCAATACAGAGTTTCCAGGTGTATTTGTCCTGAATCCACTTGGCCTGTGTGAATTTTTCTACATCCTCACCCTGCCATACACTGGAAGTGCAGAACCCTCTCCTTGCTGGTGGTCTCCCCTGTGGGCATCCTCACCAGATGCCCCCCATCACCTGTCACCTTTCTCCGGGTTGGAGGCAGGCACCGATCCCTCTATCCCCAGACTCCAGACATGTCAGGTCCTCCCGAGAACACTCTTGTTATTCTCTGGCTGGGCTGTGGTTTCTGGTTTGCCAATTGTGCAGGTAGGAGGGGTTGGCGTGTGGAGACTCGGGGAGAGGTGAGCTTCGCCTGCTGGTTGACAACCCTAATCTCAAGAGGTGGGGTGGTCTTGAAGCTCCCTCACTTCTCTTGAGGAGAAAGGACCAGGTACAGGAGCATAATCTCCACTCGTACAAATTCCCTTAGAAAAAAATCTCATCCCTGGTCAATTTTAAGGATTCTAGTAAATAGGCTAAGGGTGGAGACTAGGGGGAGGGGCAGGTTTGAACACCTGTTTATAAGCTCAGTAGGGATGTGCCGAGCTTTTCTGCATAGGCACTATTATCTGGGGTCCTCAGTGTAACGTTCTCATCTGAAATTCCAGAACAACAGGAGAAGTCCCAGTTAATATCCTAACAGCCCTGACTCTTTCTGATCTGCATTTTATCACCACTCCTCCAGATAACGGGTTCTACCTGCCTGGAGGGACAGCCTCGCAACTGTCATGATGCAGGTAAAAAACAAGGACTTTAAACCTAAAGGACTGAAGAGTTTACAGGACAGAATGTGCTGCCTGACAGGTTTAGTGTTATTGGAACTGCTGACCTGAGCCGAGCCCCCATGGTCACTGGTACAGTGTACAGCTTCCATCTCTGGAGGAATGATGAGCAGGTAGCCACTGGCCTGCCCCCTGAGCCCCACTAGATTGGAAAGTGTCTGGAAGAGGATGGAATCAGCAAAGAGAACATTGGGAATGCCCACATAGGAGGAGGGTGAGGGGTCTGGACCAGTAGGCACACGGACAGACAGAAAGGCAAGCCACCCAATATCATTAACAAATGTATTGCTTATAGGATGCTATCTAGCCTGCATTCGCTGAAGGACCCCTGAGCATTGTGATTTCCTTTTAAATATTCTTTAATCCTTTCAACATTTATTTTCCCTGTTTCTTGTTTATTCCTTTTTCCCTTTATATCCAAAGAATCGGTGGGCTCTCCCCTCACTCTGCACTAGAACATTTTCCAAAACTAGCAACACCCTAGGACTGTGAAACTCATTATACTGCACTTGGGTGCTTCTGAAATAAAACCACTTAGTGAAACCCACTATATGTTCCCAAATATCCCAAGATTAGGATCCCTTATGGATCTAAGCTTGGAACAAAGTTATTATTGATATAATTCAAATCCACTTGGGGACTGGAACAGAACTACAAAAAAAATCCTGGGACCTCTAAGTGTTTCAAGGTTTTTGATCAGAGAAACCATCAATTAAAAGGTTTGGAAACCTTTCAGCCCTTGCACTGAGAGGTCCTGCTGGGTGAGGAGGCCCAGAAGCTCAGCCCGACCTACAATCCTGAGGTGTCCGCCCCCAGACCTCGTAAATCCACTGGGCAGCACCTCCTGACATGACATCTTCTGGTAGCTAGGTCTTCCCGCTAATGTCTTTTCAACACAAGCCTGGCGGAAACCACCTTCTGGAGGAAAGCACAACTTCTCTGTTCCTTTTCAGCTACATCTCTGGATTATCTCAGTGTCTTACACATCCTTACCTTCCTAAAAATGTTCTTATTACAGTGGAAGCTGGCAGACAAGGATTTTCATTTGCATGTGTGTGATATCACACTGAAAAATTAACAGCTCCTCAGAAGTTCGGTTTAATGATATGCACCGTTGGCTTCTTTCCAGGACATGGCTTAATAACTCATGCCAAACAGTGGTAGGAAGGAGGACAAAAATGACAGCTCTTTTCTTTACATCTGAGTGTGGGAACTGTCATTTTTAATGGAAAGAATTTTGTTTGCAACGTAGTGACCTCTGCTCATTTCACAAAATCATTTCTCCTGGGTGCTGAAAGCTGGTCCCAGAACATCCCGAGGAGTTGTGCACTTTCCATGTCAGTTTTGGTCATTTGGCTTTGGGGGCAGATAACCGTGCTTCTATGATAAACGTCACAGAAGCAATGCCGTTTCAGGGACCCCAAGTGCCTGGGAACATAGGACTTACTCTGGGCCATTACTAGGCAGACTTTCATGTCCGGGGACTGTTTCTGAGAAGACCTGTGTTTGGTAATTTCTCTCCAACTAACCATCGTTATTATTAGGGTCAATAGCGGGATGTTTCACAAGTAAACTTGAGATGTTCAGTTGGGGAAAGGATTTTCCAAATCATATTGGAAAAAAACCAGAGTGATGTTCTGTGTGCTAACATAGGGTTGCCCCACAAGCTAACATCAGTTTCATAATTAACATGCCATGTATTCCCTGATGAGCACATAATGGGGTTATCAACAGTCTACTAATAAATTCAGGAAGCCCTCACACCCCTGTTCCCAGGACCCCAGGCTGAGAGGCAGCATTGTTAAAAGCTACTCTGGAGCTTGGACTTAACATTTTCTAATATCTGATACCAGCTGCCTGGCTCAGTTTCATCAGATTGGACTCTGCATCCAACTGCTACCAGATGGCAGGCAACGCCTCAGCCATCTGGGATCACAGCATCCACCCTCAGAGTCTGAGACACCAAATGATGCTGAGGCTTCCCGGCACCATGGCCAGCCCCACTTCCTCCTCTCAGCCTCTGCCTCAGCCCAAGTCCCAAATGGACCACATTTCATGTCTGGTGCCCTTTACCTGAAGAGAGAAGTGGACATGCAGATTTTCCTCTTAGCAAACTGGTCTTCAGCTGCAGTTTTGTTTTGTTTTTTAATTTAATTTTATTTATTTTTTTATATACAGCAGGTTCTTATTAGTTACCTATTTTATACATATTAGTGTATACATGTCAATCCCAATCTCCCAGTTCATCCCCCACCCCTCGCCTTCCCCCCTTGGTGTCCATACGTTTCTTCTCTACATCTGTTTCTCTATTTCTGCCCTGCAAACCAGTTCATCTGTACCATTTTTCTAGGGTCCACATATATGTGTTAATATACGATATTTGTTTTTCTCTTTCTGACTTACTTCACTCTGTATGACAGTCTCTATATCCATCCACGTCTCTACAAATGACCCAGTTTCATTCCTTTTTATGGATGAGTAATATTCCATTGTATATATGTACCACATCTTTATCCATTCATCTGTCAATGGGTGTTTAGGTTGCTTCCATGACCTGGCTATTGGAAATAGTGCTGCAATGAACATTGGGGCACATGTGTCTTTTTGTATTATGGTTTTCACTGGGTATATGCCCAGTAGTGGGATTGCTGGGTCATATGGTAATTCTGTATTTAGTTGTTTAAGGAACCTCTATACTGTTCTCTATAGTGGCTGCTGCACCAATTTACATTCCCACCAACAGTGCAAGAGGGTTGCCTTTTCTCCACACTCTCTCCAGAATTTGTTGTTTGTAGATTTTCTGATGATGCCCATTCTAACAGGTGTGAGGTGATACCTCATTGTAGTTTTTATTTGCATTTCTCTAATAATTAGTGACGTTGAGCAGGTTTTTATGTGCTTCTTGGCCATCTGTATGTCTTCTTTGGAGAAATGTCTATTTAGGTCTTCTGCCCACTTGTTGATTGGGTTGTTTGCTTCTTTAATATTGAGCTGAATGAGCTATTTATATATTCTGGAGATTAATTCTTTGTCTGTTGATTCATTTGCAAATATTTTCTCCCATTCTGAGGGTTGTATTTTCATCTTGTTTATGGTTTCCTTTGCTGTGCAAAAGCATTTAAGTTTCATTAGGTCCTATTTGTTTATTTTTGTTTTTTTTTTTCCATTACTCTAAGAGGTGGATCAAAAAAGATCTTGCTGTGATTTATGTCAGAGTGCTCTTCCTATGTTTTCCTCTAAGAGTTTTATAGTGTCTGGTCTTACATTTCGGTCTTTAATTTGTTTTGAGTTTATTTTTGTGTATGGTGTTAGGGAGTGTTCTAATTTCATTCTTTTACATGTACCTGTCCAGTTTTTCCAGTACCACTTACTGAAGAGATGGTCTTTTCTCCATTGTATATCCTTGCCTCCTTTGTCATAAATTAGTTGACCATAGGTGCGTGGGATTATCTTTGGGTTTTTTATCCCATTCCATTGATCTATATTTCTGTTTTTGTGACAGTACCATATTATCTTGATTACTGTAGCTTTGTAGTATAGTCTGAAGTCAGGGAGTCTGATTCCTCCAGCTCTGTTTTTTTCCCTCATGACTGCTTTGGCTATTCGGGGCCTTTTGTGTCTCCATAAAATTTTAAGATTTTTTGTTCTAGTTCTGTAAAAAATGCCACTGGTAATTTGATAGGGATGGCATTGAATTTGTCGATTGCTTTAGGTAGTACAGTCATTTTCACAATATTTATTCTTCCAATCCAAGAACATGGTATATCTCTCCATCTGTTTGTGTCATCTTTGATTTCTTTCATCAGTGTCTTATAGCTTTCTGGGTACAGGTCTTTTACTTCCTTAGGTAGGTTTATTCCTAGGTATTTTATTCTTTTTGTTGCAATGGTGAATGGAATTGTTCCCTTAATTTCTCTTTCTGATTTTGTTGGTAGTGTATAGGAATGCAAGAGATTTCTGTGCATTAATTTTGTATCCTGCAACTTTACCAAATTCATTGATCAGCTCTAGTAGGTTTCTGGTGGCATGTTTAGGATTCTCTATGTATAATATCATGTCATCTGTAAACAGTGACAGTTTTACTTCTTCTTTTCCAATTTGCATTCCCTTTATTTCTTTTTCTTCTCTGATTGTCGTGGCTAGGACTTGCAAAACTATGTTGAATAATAGTGGCAAGAGTGGACATCCTTGTCTTGTTCCGGATCTTAGAGGAAATGCTTTCAGTTTTTCACCATTGAGAATGATGTTTGCTGTGGGTTTGTCATATATGGCCTTTATGATGTTGAGGGAGGTTCTCTCTATGCCCACTTTCTGGAGAGTTTTTATCATAAATGGAATTTATGATAAAAATTTATGTTGAATTTATGTTGAAAAAATTCAACATCATAAATGTTGAATTTTGTCAAAAGCTTTTTCTGCATCTATTGAGATGATCATATGGTTTTTATTCTTCAATTTGTTAATATGGTGTATCACATTGATTGATTTGTGTATATTGAAGAATCCTTGCATCCATGGGATAAATCCCACTTGATCATGTGTATTATCCTTTTAAGGTGTTGTTGGATTCTGTTTGCTAGTATATTGTTGAGGATTTTTGCATCTATATTCATCAGTGATATTGGTCTATAATTTTCTTTTTTTTGTGGTATCTTTGTCTGGTTTTGATATCCGGGTGATGGTGGCCTCATAGAGTGTGTTTGGGAGGGTTTCTTCCTCTGCAGTTTTTTGGAAGAGTTTAAGAAGGGTGGTGTTAGCTCTTCTCTAGATGTTTGATAGAATTCACCTGTGAAACCATCTGGTCCTGGACTTCTGTTTGTTGGAAGATTTTTTTTATCACAGTTTCAATTTCATTACTTGTGATTGGTCTGTTCATATTTTCTGTTTCTTCTTGGTTCAGTCTTGGAAGATTATACCTTTCTAAGAATTTGTCCATTTCTTCCAGGTTGTCCATTTTATTGGCATAGAGTTGCTTGTAGTAGTCTCTTATAAGGCTTTGTATTTCTGCAGTGCCCATTGTAACTTCTCCTTTTTCATTTTTTAATTTTATTGATTTGAGTCCTCTCCCTCTTTTTCTTGATGAGTCTGGCTAAAGTGTTATCAATTTTGTTTATCTTCTCAAAGAACCAGCTTTTAATTTTATTGATTTTTGCTACTGCTTTCTTTGTTTCTATTTCATTTATTTCTGCTCTGATCTTTATGATTTCTTTCCTTCTACTAACTTTGGGTTTTGTTTGTTCTTCTTTCTCTAGTTCCTTTAGGTGTAAGGTTAGCTTGCTTATTTGAGATTTTTCTTGTTTCTTGAGGTAGGCTTGTATTGCTATAAACTTCCCTCTTAGAACTGCTTTTGCTGCATCCCATAGGTTTTGGATTGTCATGTTTTTGTTGTCATTTGTCTCTAGGTAATTTTTGATTTCGTCTTTGATTTCTTCAGTGATCTCTTGGTTATTTAGTAATGTTTTGTTTTGCCTCCATGTATTTGTGTTTTTTACGCTTTTTTCCCTGTAATTGATTTCTAATCTCATAGCATTGTGGTTGGAAACGATGCTTGATATAATTTCAATTTTCTTAAATTTACTGAGGCTCGATTTGTGACCCAAGATGTGACTTATTCTGGAGAATGTTCTGTGTGCACTTGAGAAGAAAGTGTAATCTGCTGTTTTTGGATGGGATGTCCTATATATATAAATTAAGTCTATCTGGTCTATTGTCTCATTTAAAGCTTGTGTTTCCTTATTAATTTTCTGTCTGGATGATCTGTCCGTTGGTGTAAGTGAGGTGTTAAAGTCCCCCACTATTATTATGTTACTGTCGATTTCCTCTTTTATAGCTGTTAGCAGTTGCCTTATGTATTGAGGTGCTCCTATGTTGGGTGCATATATATTTATAATTGTTATATCTTCTTCTTGGATTGATTCCATGATCATTATGTAGTGTGCTTCCTTGTCTCTTGTAACATTCTTTATTTTAAAGTCTATTTTATCTGATATGAGTATTGCTACTCCAGCTTTCTTTTGATTTCCATTTGCATGGAATATCTTTTTCCATCCCCTCACTTTCAGTCTGTATGTGTCCCTAGGTCTGAAGTGTGTCTCTTGTAGTGGGTCCCATATATATGGGTCTTGTTTTTGTATCCATTCAGTGAGCCTGTGTCTTTTGGTTGGAACATTTAATCCATTCACGTTTAAGGTAATTATTAATATGTATGTTCCTATTACTAATTTCTCAATTGTTATGGGTTTGTTTTTGTAGGTCCTTTTCTTCTCTTGCGTTTTGCACTTCAAGAAGTTCCTTTCATATTTGCTGTAGAGCTGGTTTGGTTGTGCTGAATTCGCTCAGATTTTGCTTGTCTGCAAAGCTTTTGATTTCTCTGTCGAATCTGAATGACATCCTTGCTGGGTAGAGTAATATTGGTTGTAGGTTCTTCCCTTTCATCATTTTAAATATATCATGCCACTCCCTTCTGGCTTGTAGAGTTTCTGCTGAGAAATCAGCTATTAACCTTATGGGAGTTCCATTGCCTATTATTTGCCATTTTTCTCTTGTTGCTTTCAATAATTTTTCTTTGTCTTTAATTTTTGTCAGTTTGATTACTATGTGTCTTGGCGTGTTTCTCCTGGGACTCCCTGTGCTTCCTGGACTTGGGTGGCTATTTCCTTTCCCATGTTAGGGAAGTTTTCAACTATAATCTCTTCAAATATTTTCTTGGGGCCTTTTCCTCTCTGTTCTCCTTCTGCGACCCTTATAATGTGAATGTTGTTGTGTTTAATGTCGTCCTAGAGGTCTCTTAGGCTGTCTTCATTTCTTTTCATTCTTTTTTCTTTATTCTGTTCCACAGCAGTGAAGTCCACCATTCTGTCTTCCAGGTCACTTATCTGTTCTTCTGCCTCAGTTATTCTGCTACTGATTACCTCTAGTGTATTTTTCATTTCAATTATCATATTGTTCATCTCTGTTTGTTTGTTCTTTAATTCTTCTAGGTGTTTGTTCTTTAATTCTTCTAGGTCTTTGTTAAACATTTCTTGCATCTTCTCGATCTTTTCCTCCATTGTTTTTCTGAGGTCCTGGATCATCTTCACTATCATTATTCTGAATTATTTTTCTGAAAGGATGCTTATCTCCACTTCATTTAGTTGTTTTTCTGGGGTTTTATCTTGTTCCTTCATCTGGTAAAAAGTCTTTTGCCTTTTCATTTTGTTTGTCTTTCTGTCAATGTGGTTTTCCTTCCACAGGCTGCAGAATTGTAATTCTTCTTGCTTCTGCTGTCTGCCCTCTGGTGGATCTTCAGCTCCAGTTTTGAGGAATATCATATTGAATGGTGTAGTTGTCCGTGTGTAGATTACCCAATGCTGCCAGACTCTTTGGATCCCAAAAGATGTTGCTCTGCTTTGCCACTGTTGTTGGAAGGTTGATTCCCAGCCTGGGGTTAGGGTGCTGGTTAAAGTTAAGTTGAGAGGAGGTAACAGCAAATAAGGATATATTGAGTGGCTTTCCCTGGAATTTGTCCTGTTACTTATTCAGCTAAATATCTCTTTGGATGATCTGGGTAGAAAAGACAAGAATAGGTTATATCTAATTAAGTAGGGCTTTTAATCATGTAAAGTTGTCCTGTCCAATATGGCAGTCACTAGTCACATATGAGTATTTAAACTTAAATCAAATTAAATTAAAAATGTATTTCTCTGTGACACCAGCACTTCAAGTGGTCAGTAGTCACACGTTCAACAATGATATTGGACTATACATAAACAAAACATCCCAGAATGTCACCCCAGAAAGTTGTACTGGAAAGTGCTTATTTAGAGGATAACAATAACTTCAAATTGTGCAATAAGACTAGTTAGAAAATAGCCAGTTAAGGATACAGGATGAATTTCAGCAAAGACATATACGATGTGAAGATGTACACAAAAGTGCAGAATGAAATGCACTGGTGAGGTTTGGCCAGAGTAGGGAAGGATCTCGGTGATATCAGCCGCGTATGTGTCAGCAATTCAGTAAAATTCAAGAAAAAGGCAATGTTCTTTTAGGAGGAATTAATAATAAAATGTATAATGTAAAGGGGGAGGAGAAAAACCCAAAAGATCTGATATTTATTGTGTGCCTGCTATGTGTCGGTCCCTGTGTTAGGTACTATTGATTTAGTGGTGGGTGTGATATGATCCCTGACCACAGCCAGCCACTGGGATAATGGCTTTAACTTTCAAAGTATCATCCCACTTTATTCTCAGATCATCTTTATTAATAAGGTAGGTACTGACATCCCTATTTCATGGAGGAGGAAACTAAGGACCAGTTGGCCCATTGTGTTAGGACCAGAAGCTGATCTTGAAGGGTGATGCTCTTTCTGTCCTAACGCAGAGATACTAGAAAGTAGTTTTGTCATTAAGGATTAGGTCTATTTACAGGTTTATTATTATTATCATTACTATTTTTGTGCATGCTTTAACACTCCCCCAAAGACAATAAACTGTTAACTGACAAAAATAAGGGCAATCTTATAATTTGTTTGCTAAACATCTTAACACAGTGCCTAAAACCTAGTTGGTATAAAATTATTTTATGTATATTTATATTTGTAATATGTAAGAAGAGCCAATTTTATTTAGCACTTTACTGTTGGCTGTTTGTGTCAAAGATGCCAATCACAAGATGTCATTTCACATTCCTCTTGGATAACATCTGCTTTTCACCTAATTACTGCTGCCCCCAAAAGCCATTTTTCAAATACCAAATGTCTGGCTAGACTGGTGGGGGAGGAAGGATCCCAAGACCTAACCGTGTCCCATGGTCTAATTTAAAAAGAAAAACAAGAACAGCAGTTCTTAGGAACTTGATGTAAAAAAAAGAACAAAGTTATCTGTTACTGGTTGGGTGTTACAGCCAAAAGGTCACATGAAGTCAAAGCTTGAGAGAAAATGGCTTCCATGTGCTAAATTATGGAAGAGAAGGAATGATAAGTGAGTAAGGGGCGATATTTGGTAAAAAGAGCACATGTGCAGAGAGAAAACGATATGGCATAAAAGAAGTCCACATTGCCCCCTTAATTCAGGTTCAGTTCCAAATTCCAGGAAGCTCAGGTGCTGTGGCTACATCCTTCATTATCTGTGCCATAGTTTCGATGTCCTTGGGCTACCCTGAGTATGTCTTTGTAACATGGAGCCACGTTGTCTTAACCAGAGCAGGTGTGATGGTAGCAGGCAGCACAAATCCTAGGCACAAAACAACAGCTGACCATTTTGGCTCGAGCAACTGCTTTGGTCACTCAGTTAAATATGCAAAAGATAAAAGAGAAGGTACCAGCAAATAGATCCTCTATAATTTGTCAAGTCTTTGGTCCTGAATCTCTGCTGAAAACCCTATACTCTTAAATTGGTCTGCAATATATGTGAGCCCAAGAAATTCGTTTTGTCCCTCTAGCTCAGGACAGAGACTAGAAATTAGCTAGGCTAGGATAACATATAGACCCAAAATATATAAGGGTGAAAATAAAAGCGTATCCCTCGTCCACGTAATTCTCCAATATGGATGCTCCTGGTTGGGGAGGGTTTTTTCCTTGAGGGTTCTCAGAGACTCAGGCTTCTTCCATGTGAATGATGTCACTGTCACTGGCATTTAGCTGGCAAAGGGGGTCAGAAGCCTGGACGAGGCTCATGGACTTCTGAAAGCCTTGGTCACTTCTGGTGGCACTTTCATGTCAGCTACATCCCCTTGTGGGAAAATAGCCAAAGGGGCCAGTTGCAAGGCAGGCTGGGAAAAGTAGATCCTAGTTAGGTGTCTATTATGGAAAGGGATGATGAATGCAGGGGATCAGCTGGCCATCTGCACCATGGAACCTCTTCCAGCCTTCTCTCTCCTGAACCCAGCCCTGGCCCCCATTCTGTTTTTCAGTTCTCCTCATTTCTTCCAAGCAGAAGAAATCCCAGAGAAGCAAGAAGAAAGGACACGTTTCACAAGAGAGAGGAGCAATCTACCATGTGAATTTCTAGTGAAAGATACACTTGAAATACCTTTATCTTTCTCACCACATATTCTGTTTTTAGCACCATGAACATACTGCATTCCCTCTGGACTGAAATACATCTCAGAGAGCCCCCTTTTACCATGACGGGTGGGGGAAGTGAGATTTTAAACTCCTCGTTGAGATTTGGGGACACCACTAGCATTTATCACTTAAAAAGAATTTCCTTACACATTGACATAGTAGATCCTCACAAAGACATCAAGAAATAGGTATGATCATCACCATTTAATAAAAATCTAAAAGACGTCACCAAGAGATGATTGGACTTGCTGGATTTCACATCTCTGGGTGAAATGGGGATTCAAACCTGGGTCTTCTTACTCTCAATCCTGTGCTCTTTCCACTAACCATTACCAATAATAGTTTTCATAAACATCGTGTCATTCATGTTTTCCAGAAAACTGCATAGGCCGGGGCAGCAGAAGCCTGGATGTGAAGGTGCCCCAGGTTGCAGGACGTTAAGACAACTGGTTTCCATGGCCCCTTTTGTCTGAGGCCTGTTGGCTGTGGGGAGATTCCCAATGTGAACGTCACACCTCAGGGTAGTTGGGGAGTTGCTGGAAGGCGGCACCTGGGAGGTTTCATCATCTAATAATAATCACAGATCCTATCTTTGAGCCGGTTTGTTTGTTGCTTCAGCCTAGAGGATGTGTTATCATCAATTATTCTGAATGAACCATACATTAGATTAAAAGGATTTAGGGATCCCTTGTTCGTGGGCATCATAAAAAGAACTCTTTTCATTACTTTCTCCCTTCAAAGCACTTGCAGCTTCTTTGGAACAGCAATGCACATCCCCTGGAGAAGAAGGAAGACATTCCTTCATTTCGCAAACTACACAGCTCCTGTGTTCTCCACATTATGATGTTGCTAGGAACCGAGAAAAAAAATCTCAGGTGGTCCTTCCCTTTGGAGCTCGACATTTCATATTAGCACTGTCTATATCTTATAAAAATGGTCAGAATTCTTGGATTGTTTCAATTTGGAAGCAGCCAAAATTTGAAAGTCTGAGGATGCATGACATGCAGCCACCTTACCTCAAAGCCAGGTAAACACCAGACTCAAACAGCATCCTTGTTATTCAAGTGAAGAAGGTGTCACTGCTGCTTCCCACAGGTCAGGATGAGCTGGCCCTCCTGCCCCTGTGGGGCTGGGGTCTCCTCCTGCAAGCTGACCTTCTCCCTTCATTCCGGCTCCTTCTTGAACATGTTCTGCCCAGCTTCTTTGATTCCACGCAATCCTGGTTCCTATACTGACTTTTGGTTACTCTAGCCTGGGCTTTGTTTTCCTCTCTGCCAGGACATTACACTCTGAAATATATTCTGGGTTTCCAATTTCACTCATCTTCTTTCTCCAAACACACTCCTCCTGAGTGGTTGTCTTGTACTCAGATGACTTCATTTACCATCCATGAGCCGATGGCCCACCTACTCCATCTCTCCTAAGCCTTTGGCTCTTATGTTCACTCCGTGATTAGGCAGGTGATTGACAGACATCTCAAAGACACTTCAAATTCCATAGATTCCAGACAGAATGTTGTCTTTCCTCTTCACAGCACCTATTCCTCTTTCTGTGCTCCCATCTCAGGGAAGAGATGCAGAGACACAGCTTAGTCCTAACCGGGGGGAGAATCACTGCACTGCTCTGGTTGTGCAGAGCATCCCTTGACAGAGTGATCAGGCTGGTCTTGACACTCTCTTCTGTTGAATCCCAGGTTTTCACAAGGCACCATAGCCAGATCACTTCCTCTTTTATCTTTTCTGTGTTGGGAGTAAAGGTGGTCTTAAAACACTAACAACTGTCAGGCTATGTGATTTTCAATCTCCTACCCCATTTTGAAAATATGAGTGTGAAAAAAATTAAAATCACCACAATCAAACAAGGAAGTATAAGCTCAACCCTGATCACTTATATGCATGAAAGCATCCTATCTATCTCCTGCTTCTCCTTCCTCTGTCTTCATATATTCTGCAAATTAAGGTCATGGTTCAGTTCACCACATTTTCTTGCTTTCGGAAGATAGAAACTACAAAAATTGCTTCAACATCAAGTTTGATGTTTCATCAAAACAACAAAAGAAAATGGCCATCAGCCACAGGAGTCCCTTTTAACCGGTTTCCTTTAATGAAGTACCAGCCATAGGGATGTGCAAGATGGACCAGGAGGGGAGCTCTGTGTGAACGGGGACTCTTTCCCGCAAGGTGAAAACACCTGATCTGGCAGAATTTCCATCCTCACTGACGATGGCCCAACCTAATTTGCACACAGCCCTTGTGTGAGGGTTCACTGCTAGTTCCCTAATCACTGGGCCTTTTAATGGACTGTGTACTGCTCCGAAAGCATGTTCAATTACATTTCATTCCATTTCTTTCAAAGTTCCACTGTAATTCGCTTGATTTTTTTTTTCCCACGGCTTTGAAAATAAGGTATCACATGAGTAGTTTTCAGGAAATGACCAGACCAAATAGAACATTAAGCAAAATGCATTATTGAAGGTTAGTCTACTTCTTCATGTATATCCTCCCTCAAATGTGCATTCATGTAGAAAGCTGGAGGGGGAAGAAAACCAAGCCATAGGAAGCTGTCCAGATGCATTCTGTGTTTTGAAGCTAAGAGATGTGCAGAGAAAGTTCAGCTTTTAATATTTCAAAGTAGAGCACAACCTCTCCGGGGTGATTTTATCACATGGTTTATTGTCTGTGTAGCATGCGCCTTAGATGGGGAATGCAGCTTCCTTAAAAATGTTTATTTTTCTCCAAGACACAACACCATTTGAAGTTAGGACCTAATTCTAGTAGATTCCTTTGGTGTGTGTGTGTTTTAACTGTATTCAGCCATAATACCGCCACCACCAAAAATGCCTTCAGATTTACAAGGTGGAATTTCCTTGATTTGCTACTTTCTTTTTGATTTAACGGGACTGTGAGGTCTGTGTTGTTCCAGCTGACGTTAAACTTTAACAGAACTTCAAATGAAACAGTTTTCTGTTTTTTTATTTCTTTCTCATTTACTGAAAAGAGTAAAACGTTTTCCTCCATCTGGATACAGTACTCACTCTGGTTATTGTTTTGTTTTGTTTTTTCCCCTTAACGCTCAGTACAGAGCTAATTAGTTTTATTCTGCCCCCAAACACGAATCCTTTACCAAACACCAGTGGCACCCTGGCTTCTGCTCATGGAAGGTGTGGATAAGGCTGGTGTTGGGACGGTTAATCGGAGTTTCAAGAAGAGTCTTGGGACTTGATAATTCTTCATGGGAAATGGGATTAAAATTTGACACTTCTACTCTCTTCCCTCTTTGTAGTGAACATTTCATTTTTCACCTGTTGGCCAAATAATTCCATGCACAGTCGTCCCTGAATTAATCTTGAATTAATTTTGAAATCTCCTGTCTTCTGATATATAATTTGTCATAAGAAAAGGCAGAGCGGGTCAGTCTTTCATTAGACACGGGGTGAGGGCGGAGCAGCCTCCCCTGCCGGACTAGCATGGAAGCCCGACATGGGCTGCAGGCCGGGGTCTGGAGTCACGATGCCCTCCCATCCTGCCCGAGTCCTGTGGCTCAGGCCGGCCTCAGAAAGAGTGTGGCCGACCCCTGAACCGGTGACCTAGAGCTGGGAACGGGCCGCTCGTGCTTGGAGCTGGCTTATCGGCCACCGTGCGGGCCTGGAGCCCCAAGAAGTCTAGCGTCAAGCTGATCGGTCACACATTTAACAAGCTGTGCCTAATGTAGCCCATTTCCTGCAGAAAGAAGGAAAGGCATTCCCGCGGGCGCTGGAAAGCCCTGATCCTTGGAGCGCAGGATACGCTCTGCTGGTGGCAGTGGCTGCCTTTCCAGCTGCAGGCTCTTGAATTCTGAAGGAGACACACACGTTCCCTCCCTGCTACTCCGAGCTCCACTGGGGACAGACTCCCTGCTCTCGGGACGTTCCCCTTCTGTGCCTAGGCACAGACCCACCCACTTCTTTTTCTGTGTTCTGCCTAGCATTGACAATTTAATAAAAAATCCCACAGCTCCCCAGATCGCCACAGAAGAGGGTGTGGGAGTGAACTTTATGTGGGAGAAGGGCTCTGGCCTCTGCAACTTTCAAAACTTGCAGAACACGGGACAGAAGTGCGGTGCGTCTGTCTGGGATGGTTAGTTCACATGACTGAAGTCCGGTGCTGATGCGGGAGAGGTCACGGGTTCAATTCCCGAAGGATCCAGTTCACTTCCAGCAGAGAAAACTACTCGAAAACCGGGGCCACCTCCTGACCCCAGTCACTGACGGCAGGAGGGATGGGGTGGAAATGAGTAGCCATCCCAGGGCAAAGCCGTCAGATAAAAGGCTCAGAGAACTGGCCTGAGGAGGTGACAGCAACAGGAGACACAGACGGCCTTGGGGAAGGAGCTATTAAAAGGTGCTTTGTGATCGCCTGGAGGGGTGGGATAGGGAGGGTGGGAGGGAGGGAGACGCAAGAGGGAAGAGATATGGGAACATATGTATATGTATAACTGATTCACTTTGTTATAAAGCAGAAACCAACACACCATTGTAACGCAATTATACTCCAATAAAGATGTAAAAAAAAAAAAAAAGCAGCTTGTGCAAAGCACTGGTTAACAGTGGTTGGGTCCCCAGGGCCAGATAGGGGGCTCTAGGTGATGCTGTGTCCTCTGCTTGGGGAAGTGCTTTAGTGGTCCTGGTCTGCTCACAGAAAGCTCAAGTTCTGCCACAGAAGGAGATTTAAGCTCCGAGAGGCAAGGTTGGGGCATGGCTATGGGACTCACAAGGCACTGACCCTGCAGCTGAGAGACTGTTGAACTTCGCAGGCTGCCGGAAAACAGGCAGGAGGGGATGCAGAGTGGAGGGAGGAGGGGGCCAGCGTGTTTATCCAAGCTCTCCCGCTGCAGAGGAGTCTTCTGCTTGTGTTTATGTTTCAGATGCTGATGGAACGGTTGTCCCTGGATTAGAGGATTACTCATCCAGTTACTGGTGTGTGTGTTTCCTGGTCCAGTTTGCTTTTCAAAGACACTCTCCAAGTGACAGAACCCTGCTCACAAACTTAAAAGCTGGCCGATGAAGAAATGCCTAACACGGCCAAGGAGGAGAGCCAACCACTGTAGATGGGAAAGACGGATTTGTGACTGAGTCATTAATTTTCCAGACGAATCAAAGAAAGGAACCATTGGTCCCTGAGCCCCCACCATGTACTCAAATCTACATATTTTCTCATTTACTCCTCAGAATAACCTGAGAGAACCTTCTGCGTTGCCTTTCTGCAAGTGAGAAAACTGAGATGCTATATGTGATAGAGTTGGGATTCCTATGTCTTTTTGATAATAAATCAGGATTCTTGCCTCAGTAAAACTGGAAGGTTTTTTTTTTTTCTCCTTTGTTTGTTTTGTCTAAAAAAAGCAATATAAATACCCTGAGTCAGACCTCAATTGCTACTTCATTATTATAGAGATCAGGAAACACATTATTACAAAAATCAGGGAAAATTAAACATTGATATAAAAAGAATTATACTGTCTCTGTTGCTGTTAAATAAAATAAAAGTGCTCAATTTTGTCCACACCTGCAACAAAAGAGGTGAGGTGATAGGTTGGTTTCTTGGAGAATGCTCCAAAATGATTTACACAAATGTATCCTTTCACACATATACGTGTAATAATCCAAGAAAACAGGAAACAAAAGTACCTACATGAAAAGTGATCCAGTCAGCCAAAATTACTGCAAAGTCCAAGTACCCATCATTATCTCAGGAATAGTTCCCCCAGACCCATGTTTTATTTTATACATGCATGGCTTGATATGTGGGGAGTTGCCTGGACTTGTGGTTACACACGGCAGTAAAGAGGCCAGCCAACTCCACTGGGGACTGCAGATTTAATCAGAAGCTGTGGCCCAAGGTAATAAAAACCAGCACCACAAGGCCAAACACCAGACACTCGCAAAGCCCAGCCTCAATTATTTAAAATTATTTTTTTTTCCATTTTCAAGGGTGACTAGAAAGTTCCTTTCATCTCTAATCCAGAATCAATGAAGACATTGGAAAAATTAAAAAGGACAGTTGAAGTTTAGAGGTGACTTGATCTTTGTGCTAAGAGTTTGAGATCATGAACTTAGCAAACAATGGTGATCATGTATATTACTCACAATAATCAAATGCCTGCTTCTAACATCTGCTTTGCTACTGCCGTAATGAACGGATGTTGTCTTCATCTTATCATAGACTGGCACATCTTTCAGTATACACATAGTTTTCCCCTGGTTATATGGAAAAAACAAAAACACTTGGTTCTCAAGAAAAAAAAAAAGATGATAAAAAACATGGAGTAGAAGTGTAGGTAGGGAAGAAAAAAAGGTAACCAAAGAAAGAGTGAAAGAGAGCCACTCTGCCTCACGCTTTCCTCCTTAGTCTACAAAGCAGAGGTTGTAGTGACCCCACCGATGTCCACTCCCACACACATGATTTGAACTCTCAAGTTCAAATCCAGGCTGTACAGCTAAAGAGCTCAGCAATCTCATGCAAGTTATATTTTTTGTCTGAATTATTTCTGTATCATGGGGGAAATGCCCATGACTTCTAGGTTAGTTGTGGGGATTAATAGAATTTTGAAAATGCAAGATCCTAAATGGTATTTTGCATATTATAGGCCCACAATAGACAATTGTTATCATTTTACTTCTTCTCTGGTGTTTGACAGTCCTGTAAACAAATACAGACAGACTTTGGAGATATTGCTGGTTCAGTTCCAGGCCACTGCAACAAAGCAGTCACACCATTTTTTTGATTTCCCAGTGCACATAAAAGTTATGTTTACACTACGTGATGTAGTCTATTAAGCGTCCAATAGCATTATGTCTAAAAAAGTACATCTCTTAATTAAAAAATACTTTATTGCTAAAAAAATGCTACCATCTAAGCCTCCAGCGAGTTGTAGTAGCAATCAAAGATCACTGATCATAGGTCATAATAAATACAATGATGATGAAAACATTTGAAATACTGTGAGAATTACCAAAACGTGACACAGAGACACAAAGTGAGCAGATGCTGTTGGAAAAATGGGGCTGATCTGTTTGCCACAAACCTTCAATTTGTAAAAAAAAAAAAAAAAAAAACCACAGTATCTGTGAAATGCAAGAAAGCAAAGTGCAATAAAATGAGGTCTGCCTGTATCAAAAAGTGGGAGTCTCCTTAGCTGGCTAACTCAACTAATTTATCAAGATTATAAGAGATCTAACAAGTAGTTCACACACTTTCTATACTTTTTTTTTTTTTTTTGGTCCAAAGTTTCTGGACCTAGGCAAAGTCTAGAAAAAAGTGGCTTATTCAATGAAGCATTGTGGCAGATTGGTAATTTGAAAGGTTTGAATTGAAGGAGGAAGAAGGGCATAGATGGACGGTCATACTGGGCTATGAAGGTGCAAGATCTGGGCTCTAGTCTCACCACTACTGTCCTGAGACAGTTGCTTAACCATCTAGGTGTCAGCAACCTCATCTGTAAACATGGACAGCACCAGCCTGTGGCAGAAACTAATGTGCCACAAAGGCTCCAAAACTCTACCATCCTAGGAGTGTATGAGCTTACTGGTCAGTACTCTCTCACTGATGCCATGTAACAGTAAAAACAGGCTCATTATTCATGAATTCAATAAATACTTGAATACCACCCTTATTACACACTGAATATTTGTGCACTCCCAAATTCATATATTGGAAGCCCTAACTCTCAATGTGATGGGATCTTTGAGAGATGAGCAGGTTTAGATGAGGTCATGAGGGTGGGGCCCTGATAATGGGATTACTGCCCTTAGAAGAAGAGACACCATCATTCTCTCTCTGTACCATGCAATTCAGGAAGACAGTCTTCCCCAGGAGCTGAGTTTGCCAGTGCCGTGATCTTGCTCTTCCAGCCTCCAGAACTGTCAGAGAAGTGAGAAGAGAAATAAGGTCTGTTGTTTAACCCACCCCATCTCTGGGATTGTGTTACGGCAGCCTGGGCTGACTCAGGCTACTATGTACGTTGCAGCGAGCTGGGCACCGTGGGGGACCTAATAGGATGCAGTTATTCTTATCTTAAAGAGGTCAGGATCAGCAAGAAAGTATTTTCCCAATAATCATAAAGTTTTACTAAAGTCCTAAATTCAAAATACCAAAACTAAGAAGTAGGGGACAGATTTTTCCCAGTCAAGATGATTCCAAAAGACTTTAAGGAAAAGCTGATATTTTAGCAGACATGAAGGGCTATTTTGGCTTTCTACAGAGAATGATGGAGTGGAGAGGTAGAGAGAGAGAAGGAAAAAAGAGGTCATGTCTAAAAATGATATTTAAAGATGACTACTAAAGTTGGGAGATTTCACAAAAAATTGAAGATTGTGAAAATCCCCAAAATTGGCTTTAATTTTGACCATATTTTGTACTTCCTGAATTTGTTAGGAGGGGTATTTACTTTCTAAAATGTGTCCTTCTTTATGTACCAAGAGACACATGTACATACTGAAGAAGTAAAAGTAACCTGTTTTTATGCACCGAGCAAAACAACATTTATTGTTAATTTGATAAAATTAAGAAGACGACAATCCATGCAAATTAGATTGATATTACCCAGAGGCACACTCAGAGACACACTCAGAGACACACTCAGGCACAACTCGAAACCTTGACTAAACCCTACCGGTGGTCACCTCCCCTTCCCTACTTACTACAGTGTGAATCTACAAGAGACGAGTGTGTATCACTCAATCCACCTTCTGATTTCATCCAGATGCTTTATTCAGTGCTGACTATTGGCTGTTTTTGCACAATCATCAGAGCATTGGAGCGCAGAAAAGCAAAGTTGAATTCCAACTCCCCATGCCATTAAGCCTCCTGGGATTCACTTTCCCTGGAGATTAAAAAAAGAAAAAGAGAGTCGAAATAGATTTGCATTTGCGAAGGATACTTCTAAAAACATGGATGGGTGGGGTGGTGAGGGGACATTTGGGGTCCTCCATACCCCACAGCCATCTTGGGGCTCCTGACTCATCAGGGAAGAGGTCTGCTAGCTCTGTTACCCAGTTTATTTGGCCACAGGACTTTCATTTGTATTAATATTCATGAAGATCAGAAGGAAGTTAACTTGAAAAATACTGAACCAGATAATCTTGAAGTTCACTTTGAATTTAACAGCATATGTCTCTCGATGTCAATTTAAAATCATTGAAGTACCCAGATCAATCTACATAAAAAAGTTCATTCACGTGTTAAGGTTCCCTTTCAGTGGATACTAGTTTCTCAAAATCCTGGCCTAAAGAAGGGATAGGCAAACCAACTGCCCACTGGACCTAGACACATACTGGGGGACGTGAACTGGAGGGCCCACACTTCTTGAGAAGGTTTGCTGCTCTTAATCTGGGTGGATGGTTTGCATGAGTGGGGCAGGACCATGGGCTCTGTGTTGCCTGGTCTAATTCTGAAGAGAAGGCTGCAATTTGGAGATTTATATAAAACCCATCCACTTAAAAAATGTTGGCGGGGCTTCCCTGGTGGTGCAGTGGTTGAGAGTCCGCCTGCCGATTCAGGGGACGCGGGTTCGTGCCCCGGGCTGGGAAGATCTCACATGCCGCAGAGTGGCTGGGCCCGTGAGCCATGGCCGCTGAGCCTGCGCGTCCAGAGCCTGTGCTCCACAACGGGAGAGGCCACAATGTGACAGGTCTACATACCGAAAAAAAAAAAATGTTGGCAAATCATTAAAGGAAATAATCCTTCACAGTGGTACTCACTTTGGCCCTGGACTCATCGCTGTGGTGCACCATGGCCGCTGTCTCTCTTGCCGACCGTGTGCACCCAAGCACAGGTGTCCTGCCTGCTGTGCCTTCAGAGTCTGCTCGGCACTCCAAGTTTAGCTGTCAGCATCATACCGTCATCCTGTACCGGCCCACTCCTTTGTGGTTTGTAACAGGGCTTCTTGATCATTTGAAGAGATTCTTTAAAATGCTGATTGTGTGTCTAATCACAGACTGATGGAGAAGGCAGAATTTCTTGGAAAGGGACTCAGAACCTGCCTATTTAATGAGCTCCCCAGGGCTTGCCTTGCCCGGCAATGTTCCGAATCACCACCTGACAGAGCCCTGCTACTCCCACAGAAAAGTGCGGGCTTATAGGCTCCATGGCAAACTTTATCAGTCGTCAATTCCAACACTTTTTGCTTTAAACCTGGGGAGGCAAAGGCCTAGGAAGTGAAATTTACTAGAGGGATGTAGACAGTAGGTTAGTGGCAGAAGCCCAGCTGAGACTCAGCCACGTGGTTGATCCTCCTCTGCTTCCTTCTATCTTATTCCATAAGGTGCTCAGAGCAGACTGACAGTCCCCTTTACCACAGAATCGCCAGGCAGGGCTGGCACAGCATAAGTGATATGGGGTACGATACCTTCTTTCCAACCATACCCCATAGGAAGGTGCTTTGAAGCCAGCACATCTTCCTGCAGCCTGCAAATGTTTTTTAAAAAATCACTAAAAGGGGGCTTCCCTGGTGGCGCAGTGGTTGAGAGTCCGCCTGCCGAGGCAGGGGACACGGGTTCGTGCCCCGGTCTGGGAAGATCCCCACATGCCGCGGAGCGGCTGGGCCCGTGAGCTATGGCCGCTGAGCCTGCGCATCTGGAGCCTGTGCTCCGCAACGAGAGAGGCCACAACAGTGAGAGGCCCACGTACCGCAAAAAAAAAAAAAAAAAAAAAAAATCATTAAAAGGCACAGGGCAAGTCTAAGTACTTTATGAGTAACAACGCTTCCTGTTTCAGGATGGTTCCGTGCTCATCTCCCCCTCGCCTTCAATCAAAGCATCATCTGGAACCAGAACTTGGCATTTGAGGAAAACCAGAAATGACTAAGAGTAAGAATCATCTCCTCAGGAGAACATCAGTTTACCCCCTGTTCCTCCCTTAGAAGTTGGCACACGTTCCAGTTCAGGGTGGCACATGAACCATGGCAGATTGAGAAGACCTTGTTTAGTCTTCAGATTACCTGAGACACACAAGCCCCCTTAACCAGCTGGATCAGCCTCAGCATTGTACTATCACCAACTCAATCCAGAAGCACCAATGGTAGCCTTGTCCCATGGGATGTCATGCTTTTATCCCAATGAGAATTCCACCGTGGGTCTTCCTGATCTTCTTACACAACACGTATTTTCTCTTCAAACTGAGGCTGGAAGTACGTGGGCTGTCCAAGCTCACCTACCCAGTTAGTGGAAGGTTCGGCAGATGCCCAGACCCACACCTCCATATAGCACCCTGAGGCCTTGCTGAGGCTCATTAAAATTAAAAGGATTCCCAGAGAATTTGCCAACTAACTTTTCTCTTTTACATAAAGGACAATAATCTATGAAATATATAATCATATCTTTTAAGTGAATGGAGTGCTCTGTGATTCTAATAGAGCTCTTTAACAGTAAAAAATAAAAGGTAAAAGAAAAAATTAAATAAATTAGAGTGGACATGTTCCTTCGCTGAGCGATTCATTTTAAACCAGGCAATTCTCAAAGGTAATGCAAATGTCAGCTTCTTTGCGATTCACCACATCCTGGGCTATGCTATGTCATAGTCAGAAATGACCTAAATCGTCTGAAAATTCCCATCCCCCAGCAATCAATCCAGAAGCTCCCAAGTGAAAATGAATTGCAAATTGAGAATATCCCACAAAAATGGCATGCATTTCTTGCCAGAAGAGAAAGCTCTAGGCTCACAAATGACATTTACAAAAGTGCTTACTTGGGGCTTGGGCTATGTACGTGTAATTTTCTTAGGATTGCTAAAGAGTACTTTCTAAATATTTGAGTGTAAATCACCACAGTTATTACCCATATTTAACATTCAAATGGCCAGAACCAATGGCAGTCTGGAAGATTTCATTTCCTGCAGCAGTATCAACATAGGCATGCGCAGTGAAGCCGGATAGTAGCCAATTACAAACACCGTCAAACACTCTGGTCTGAGCACGGGCGGGATCTGCATTTGGGCTGCTGATCAGACCACACGGAGAGGCGGCTGGACTTAAACATCCTAACCAGCTTTCAAGTCGGTTTACTTTACCCAGACAACACTTCCTATCTCTTGATTTCTCACCTTCTTACAAAGAGACCTTTTGAAAGCCCGTTCTTAATTAGTTTACTTTAAAATATGTTCTCTGCAGCTATTCGGACAAAAGGAATGTGATCCTTGGCTTGTTTAAACGGTATCCAACTCATGTGAAACAAATTATTCACATAAAGCAAGGGATTACCGGCAAAATCTTTACAGTCAGGAGGAAAAAAAAGCATGAGTTGACCTGGATTTCTTTTCTCTCCATAAATTTAATGCAGCTCAAGGAATGGGAAACTCCCTGTGTATAGAGCACCAAGCTCGGGGCTGAGGATCCACCCTGGGAAGCCTCTCAGGTCAGACGAAACACAGCTCCTCTCATTTCATGTGAGATCCATAAGATCGTGACCGCTCATCCTTGTTCTTTTGCCAAGACATTTCTTGGTTTCTTTGACATTCTCCGATGAATGGATTGTAGTCTCTGCTGAATACATCTGCAATTGTTTTCTATTTATTTTAACTCACTCTATCGTTGGCATCAATATAAACCACCATAAACTATTATGGAGATAAGAAAGATGTAACTATTTCTGTTATTTACTTACATCACAGTAATTGGCGAGAGTAATTGACAGAACGGAAAGGGTTGTTCATGTCACCTACTCCAAAAGCATCCGTTTACAGAATTCCAGTATGAAAGGCAGAGTCCAGGACTCAGCTCCCCGACCCATCACTCAGTGATCTTTCCTCCAACACAAAATAATCTTTAGTGTATATTAGAGTCTTCGGGAGGGCTTGGTCACAATTTGGATGCCTGGGTCCCACCACAGACATTCTGTTTCTTCAGGCTGTGGTACATACAGGAGTCCACATCTTAAACAAGACAGCTCGGATGGCCTTTGACACACATCAAAGCCTGGACACCCATTACTTTTCAATTAATTATAGCTCTTTTTTCAAGAAATATTTTCTCATTCTTATAATTAACCCAGGAAATAATATGAATTTCCTAAGATCTTTTTAAAATCATTTTTATTGTGGAAAAGTTGATATAGGTATAGATCATAAAATTTGCTAAGTTACCATTTTTAAGTGTACAACTTATTGCCATGAATCACATGCCCAGTGTTGTACAACCATCATCATTTTTCATCTCTGATCATTTTTCATCGCCCACAAGCAGACACTTTGGAACCATTAATCAATAATTTCCCATGCCCCCTCCATGCAGCCCCTGTAACCTCTAATCTACATTCTGTCTCCATGCATTTGCCTATCCTAGATATTTTGTATATGTGGCATAATTTAAGATTTGTCCTTTTGTGCCTAGATGTTTTCACTAAGCATAATGTTTTCCTTATGTTGTAGCATGTATCAAAACTTCATTCCTTTTTATGGCTGAATAAGATTCCATGGTATGACTAGACTACATTTTGTTTATCTATTAATCTGTTGATGGAAACTTAGTTTGTTTCCATCTTTTGGTTATTGCAAGTAGTGTTGCTATGAGCATTTGAGTATTAGTATGTGTTTGAGTTCCTATTTTCAATTCTTCCTTTGTGTATCCACCTAAGAGTGAAATTGCTGGGTCATATGGTAATTCTGTTTCACTTTTTGAGGAACTGCCAAACTGCTTTCCCCTGAGCATTTCCTTTTATAGATCTAAAAAATTTCACACCATAGTATGATGATGGTACAATACATATTTATTAAATGAATGAACATGTGATCATTACTCTTCATTTTACTTAGTAACATCCAAACTCATTCTAGAAAGACCTGAACTGCCTTTCAATAATATGTAAAATACAGTAGATAAATATAAATGCATATCTCATGCCACAATGATAAGACTGGAAGATAAAATTTATATCTGTAGGCCACAAGAACCTATACAGTTTGATTCTGAGTTTCTTGGGAACCACTGCGAAAAGGGAAATAGAATTGACTGCATTAGTGTTTCTCTAGAATGCTATTGAAATCTTCTATGTGACTGATAATTACAAGTGGCATGAACCCTAATCCAGAAACACTTTGCTTGATGTCCATTATGTGCCGGCACCACACAGCCCACTTGCTCCTCCGCCCAACATCCACAGCCCCTGAAATAATTCCACAGCACACAGAGGGTCCCTCAGTTGGGAAACCACTGAACTATCAAAGCTTCATTGTCCATAAAGTTAAAACTTCTTGGCATTTAGGAATGAAAGGATGCCCAAGGCTGGCTCTGAGTCCAGAAGCGCTAGGGTGGTGCTGCAGAAGCTTCAGACAGGCTCCTCACAAGCACCTCCAAGGTCAAGTTATCACTGGCTTCCCAGAGCTCTTTCTTAAGTCCTGAAATTTAAACCAAATGCTGTCACTGAGGTCAAAATCTCAATACGGTGTGAATGAGAGCCGAAATTTTTGTTGGTCCGGTTTAATTCAGCCTTGAAACTTAGATTGTCCAGATATACTGCCCTTCAAGTAAATCTCTAGTTTGGGTGTCTTGGTTGACACAGGAGAAACAACTGGTTGACCTAAATGCAAAATCCTAATAATCCTAATTCTACAATATGTGAGGAAAATACAACTCTGTTTCAAGACTGTCTCCTCTATTTATCCTATGAAGACCAATGAAAGTTATTAAATGTCTAATCATAATTTTGAAATCAGTGTTGTGTACAAATATTGGCTTAGTGAGCACAATTTAAAATTTTTTGAATTGTGGCCAAAATTTGATTGTAGAGATTTATATTTTGAAAAAAAAAAAAGAATCAGGAGTTTTATCTTCTTTTTTCATTGGAAGTCGCTGCAATGCTGCATTCCCTATGACAGTATTTGGGCGGGGGGGGGGGGGGGAAGGACAACTGATCCCACTGCCCACAACCTCCACATCTCTACCTCCTCACCAGCCCCACCAGCCCCATGGTCTTCATCGTCACCATTCCGACCATCGCCACACTTTTCCTTTCTGCCTATTTCTGATTGGTGGGGTCTCTGGTCACTAAAACAAGGAGTAGTGTCTAAAGGAAAAACATTTTTCTCTAAGTCAATGTCATTTTTACATTTTTATTTGTGCAAAATCACTCCTTTAAGATGAGTGAAGACTCAGGACAAGAGAAGACTCTGAGCCCCTCATCTAAATCTCTGTGCGTGAGCCCAGCAGCGAGAACCCCCGGGAAGAAACTGTCACCAAGGCAGCCACCTGATCATCTGCTAAGACTTCAGCCTAGGGAGACAAGATAGAAGAGGCGAGGGCAGCTAGGGGCAATGAGGAAGACTCAAAAACAGCCACTTATACATGTGAGAAGGCGGTGACAGGTCTTGGGGGTCCAGGCTAGAGAAATTCAAGCAGAAACAGAGGGAGATATTAAAGCAGCACAACCCAGAATTTGCCTGTAATTCACCTATAGCTAAAGCATTTTTGTGGGGCATTGGGGCCGGCATGCATGCACACACACACAAACAGGTCAGGAAGGTTGAAAAGGGGACAGGAATGTGGGGATAACACTGTTAGCCTGTGTGCTCAATGCAGGCGGGACGTGTCTCATACTTTAAAATCCCAGCCCAGGGCGTGGCCCACTAAGCATTCGTGGCGCTGAACTAAATCCCAAGCATGGAAACTGCTCCTACAATTAAATAAGAGGGTGAATATCCTGTAATGTCAAAGGAAAAATTAAACAGAAGGAAAGGAGTCTTGAGAATCCACAGGATCGCCTAGTAGCCATGAGGATGGCGACAACTCAGAAAAATGACGTGGCTTTCCTAAATCAGATTGGTGCTAGTGGAGATTGAATTTGAGCCCAGCTCAGTGTGACTACAAATTTATGTTCTAAACCCTGTAATAAACTAGTCCCTTGGTCTTCTATGCAAGGATTACTCTAAAACAATACATTGCTATTTTTCATATAGTTACTGAGGCCAAAACTTGAATTTCAGCCAGCAAAGTGAGGTGACTGGGAAAAACGTTTAGTGGTGAAATTAACAGACTGTCAAAATAAAAGCATTTCACCAGGAGCTACGTGAGGTCAGGGCACACTCACTCAGCAGATTAATGCACGCGCCCTTGCAAAGAACGGGGCAAGGACGCCGTGTGAGCATCACCACGCATTGGGAAATGTCTAGGCAGACCTCTGATCCTGCACTGGCTACTGGAATAGTCTACCTGAAACCTTAGGAAAAGATACAGTCCTAAAAACCTATCTATTAATTGAGAATTTTGCTTCATGTGACTAATTTTTTGTGCACCGATATTTTGTCTTTATCCTTCAAGTAATGTATTTATCCTTTTTCCAAAACCTCACCAATATTCTTAATTTTAAGAATTAAGAATTTCGAATTTTAAGAATGAACCTCATGGGGCTTCCCTGGTGGCACAGTGGTTGAGAGTCCGCCTGCCGATGCAGGGGACACGGGTTCGTGCCCTGGTCCGGGAAGATCCCACATGCCGCGGAGCAGCTGGGCCCGTGAGCCATGGCCGCTGAGCCTGCGCGTCCGGAGCCTGTGCTCCGCAACGGGAGAGGCCACAGAGGCCCGCGTACCGCAAAAAAAAAAAAAAAAAAAAGAATGAACCTCAGAGACACATCTCTCTTACTAGTAAAACTACACAGGGTCCCAGGAAAACCACACCGTCCATCCTAGAGCACCCCTTTACCTGGGCTGCAATGGTGGGAGGGTAGGTGGGCACAGCACAGCCGAGCCCATCAGCTGGCTTCAGTCACCCCCTCCCCACAACTCTGTGATGAACTGAGAAACTCACAGAAGTAAAGTCACTCTGGAGGAGCTAAGACCACTATTAAAATGCACCCTCGCTTTCTGAGAAGAAGAAAAAGGGTGCATTCGTACAGTGGCAGTGATTGTAAGTGGTCTCAGGCCCCTCAGAAGAACTGTGTTGATGATGTTCCTGCAGTGAGAGGCCTGGGGCAGCCTCACCAGCTCGGGGGATCTGGCCCAGCTCAAGGGCAGCAGGGTGGCGCGGAATCCTGACCCCTGGGGCGGCTGTGACAGAGGCTTGTCTGCAGGCTTCCCTTTCTTATACAATCCCAGCTTGCCTTTAAGCTCCAGAAAAATGTGAAACGCAGGGAAGAAAAGTTATTTTCTGTGGTGTTTTTGTTCAATACAGATTCGGGAAAGGACCGGAGGATGCTGGAACTGGGAGGTGTGTTGGAAGAGATGCGTCCAGGTCATCCCACGCATGTAGCCAATAAGGAGATGGAAGTCTCCCGAGAAGCAGGCTGGGCTGTCCGAGAGTCTGTGGCAAAGTCAGTGGCAGTCTCCGCCACCGCCTGCACGCAGCCCTCTACCTGGGGGCCCTCTGAGAAATCCTCACTTTGGAAACATTCCATTTCCTGGACTTTCCCATCAACTCAAAAGACACTTTTCCAGTTACCATATTGTTAACATGCAATTCGTACCGTTAACCTCTAGTTTTGTGACGCATCTGGGGCTGGATTCCTCGAGGGAGCCCTGACCCCCTAGTCCCCTTGCGTTTGCACAGCTGCGGCCGTGATGGACAGGCTGGGGATGGGTGTACATTGGGAGGATCCTAGGAAAAGAGGCAGGAGCCAATGCCAGCCCAGGAATCAGGGGCTCACAGTCGCTACCTCCACAGGAGAATGGACAGCAGGAATGGGGGAGGGGACACCGGAAACCTCCGCAAGGGAGGAGCACAGCAACAAGAAAGGGGCCGTTTTTTAAAATAATCTTTATTCGTATGTATGTGTTTTTACTGGTTCTCACTGTGTTCTCTAACTCTGCACTCTCTCCTGGGCTGGAATTGTGGAAAAATCTCCCGCAGCAGCCTGGCACATCACATCGTTCAAGAGCAAAGTCCTAAAAGAACAAAGGGAAACAAAGAAAAGCAATCTGAACGTGAATTTTCATGTGTGAAATGCAAATGCAATTCACATTACTCCTTATCTTGGACCAACACACCAGCCTACTAGAGTTTTTATTTCTACACTTTAGGATCTAGCTGTGAGTGTGTGTGTGTGTGTGTGTACACATACACGTAATATTTTAAATGGAGAGCCAAAAAAAATCTTTAAAAACGTTGAAATCGATTTGATATTGGCATACGCATTCTTAGAGTTATATGCGCACATTGCTAAGTCCACAGACTGGATCAGAACTATGTGCTTAAAGATGGATGTCGAATCCCTGTCAGAGGTCATCGGTTAAAACAGACTTAGCTCAGTGATTTAAGACTCTTAAGGCATTGTGGGAACAGACCACCACATTTTAGCTATAAGTTAATAAAGATGGACTATATAAAACAAAAAATTCTACTGTGAGTTCTTAAGTTTGAAGCCTGGGAAATACATAATGTTTGCAATGAAAATTAAATCACTGAATTTGCCAAACTTAAAAAATTGTGTGTGCGTGTGTCTGTATAAAGAGTCTGATTCAAATTTAACTTATCTTTTCTGTCTTGCCCTCTAGGCATATGTTTGAGTTAAGTAGAGGAAAGTGTATTAAATCTAAAGACTTTGTTATTTCAACATTAAAGAATGTGCACATTTAAGGTACTTAGCAAAATAATGCACCTACTTTCCCCGAAGTAGAAAAGTTCAGAAAGAACAAAACAAAACAAACAAAAACAACAAAATCTGCTTGGTGACAATACTTGGTAGATTTTACTCCAGAACCTCACATTTCAATGGCAAATAAGCTATATGTGCCCCTTTCAGATAGTTTGAGATCAAATTACCAAATGGCTATAGCTGCTTGCCTTCAAGTGGCTGTGATGAAGACTGAATTCAAGAAAGCTAATAAGCTGACCTTCACATTCCATCCGCAGATGAAGATGAAGGGATCAAGAATTCACTTAGAGGATGAGAGAAGTCTACTTTTCTTCCCTGTTAAATAAATCAGTGTTATAAGTGCCTGTCAAAATAGTTTGTAAATAACTGGATTTTCTGCAAGCACGGGACCACATCTTTATTTCATTAGAGGCTGGTCATTGAAAGTAAATGCTATATATGGAAAATGGGGCAGAATGTTTACATTTCTGCTTTTCGTATTACAAAATTCTCCCTTTCAGTTGGCAATAGCAAAAATCCCCCAAATTATGAAAATAAAAGGTTTTTGCTTTTCTCAGAACTGTCTCAAATCTCATAATAAAGTACCTTAAATTACTTAGGAATAGAAGGAGATCAGCACATAAAAGAAGAAGAACAACAAAAATACACTGACAAGCTCTCCTTCAAACAACACTTTTTGGTCGGACGTTGAGTTGAAATTTGAGAGGTAAATCAAAACACTTACATGTGAATCACGTTCAAAAACCAGCCTGACGTATCTCTGGATTTCTCAAATGATGCTATCGGTTTGGCACCAAATTCTGGCTATCTATTATTTACCAGTTGCAAAAGTTGTATAAATCTGTACTTGCAGCTTCAAAATCAGTCTTGGAACCCATGAAAACATTGATATGTACAAGTGGAAACTCCCTGATAAATGCACGAAACCAACATAGCGGTTACAGCCTCTAAGTTCTGTAAGCTTCAACTAGATTGATTGTTTTCATACATGGGCCTTATACACACCCCATTTCTGGTACACTTCTTTTCATTATGATGGTGACATCTTGAGAAAAAAGAATTCAGTACAGTAATTACATCTCAACTGCAATTGTTACTGCAGTCAGTTCTATACAAAGTTGTCACTTAGAAGAGTAAGGGCACATCCAGACATCTTAAAACAAGTGACCAAGACTCCTTAGCTGCTTTGAGGGCAGTTGTGAGCAGCGTGCTGGTTTTTCACAGTCACAAGGAGGACACAGTCTCCAGGAACAGATTCACAAATACATCTGCACAACTCCAGACCTTGCAAGGCTTCCAGCTCAGTCCTCGTTCCTGACCACAGACACTCACTCTGCAACTGTAGTTTAATGGCAGTCCCTTCTGCACCTTTGTTAAGCAGGTGACTGCATTTCTAAGTGAGTTTGCTCAAAATCTGTGCTGGCCCTCATTGGATGGCGACCTACAAACACTCCCCAAGACGCAGCATGCATGACTCAGGCCAAAGAGGACAGAGCCAGTTGGACATGCTCTAAAAATAATCACCCGCGTCTCTCCTGCAGAAGAGCTGATAAATAATAAATCAGTAAGTAAATAAATAAATAAATAAGTAAAGGAGAGACGGTGGGCAAACAACAGGTGAGGGTCCACAGGGGGAAACGGAGGGTGTTCAGTGTCACCAGCTGGAAACACACAGAATGTGAGAGCAAAGCCCCAAGTCAACTGTGCTTCGCTGTTATCACTGTTCTAGGAGGGCCTTTCAGTAGGTAATTAACCTTTTTTTCATATGTATGTGTATGATTATATGTATATGCATATATATAGAGAGAATCTAAACTAAATAACCATATATATAATATATACACATATTACACATATTCATTTCAGGGAAACATCTTACTTGGTGCCAAAGTTCATTACTTGTCAACTATAGCTGACATAAATACACCTAGTAAAATGTTACTATTTCTATTTCTGTCGGGAAGAACCAACCATCTGGTAAATTTTGCTCCCCAGTAAATTGAGAAGATTAAGAGAAAACCACATGGGAATTTCATTACCAAATGCAATGTCTTTATTGCTCTTGGACAAGTGAAATTTCATTTAAATTATTTAGGACACTTCATTGCACACTTGTGAACATACCACGTATCTCTTTGTGAGCATGATGACACTTCAGAAATGTAAGACCTCTCTGTGTTGCCTGTCAGGAAAAAAGCTTTTAATAGAAAACTGGGGTAATCACCTCTAATGTAACTCCACCAATTAAAAAAAAATAGGTTTGGGGGTAAATTCCACCGCAGTACTTAAAGTAATCTTCCTGTTATGATTTTAGTGATCTTAGAGAATTGTTCACATTATGAGATTTCAAGTCAAAGTGATCATCCTCATCGTGAAAAACAATTACAACCAGGAAAAGCAGATCGCAAAGGGTCCTCGTTCGTGGGGCGAGGCTGACCCGACTCTCAAAGCCCATCACCCATGACAGTCCTGCAGAAACCCTCTTTCCCAGAGTTTCACCCCAATTCTAGAATATGTTCACACAGAGATTTTCTTTACATCTGGAGTCAGAGAGCACGGGGTGTTGGTAGGGCTGATGGACGTGCTCTCCCTTTAGCCACAAAAAGTTCTGTTTTCAAGGAAGGAAATAGGGAGGCAAGTCAGAAGCAAAGGCCACGTGAAGGGTGGCAGGAAGTACTGGGCAGCTGGGCAGGAGGACGCGATGTGTGCTCAGCTGAGCTCAGGAATCAGTGAGGGGCTCTCTCTGTCCTTTCCTCAACAAGGTGCGACTTTAGGTTCTGTGTCTACAGCCATCCTTCACGGTGCAGCCAGCTCTGCAACACCTAATTCTTCCCAGCTGGCAGTGCATGGAACTTCTCAAGCAAGCCCTGCAGGTGAGTATGTGTGTGATGTGTGTGCACCTGAGTGTGTGTGTAACGTGGTGTTGTGTGTGATGTGTGTGTGTGTGTGTGTAGATAGAGAGTGTGAAGGGTCTCCGCCACTGCACAACAAACGTGCTGCCCAGGGAGAGACCGACACAGGACCTTTTCCCTTGGAGAAAGAGCCTCCTTGTTGTAGGACACTTGCTGAACCTTAGGGGAAAATGTTCAAGAATGAGTTCAGATTTCCTCCTGAGTCAAAGAGAAGAGAGCTGAGCCGCATAACAGGGCCCAGAGTGCCCATCGATTTGGGCAGGAAAGGCAGGAGCAGAGGCGCTGGGCCCCAGGACGGGTGGTGGATGCCCCTGGGCTGAGGAGTGGACAGTCAGACGTGTGAGGGAATATCGGGCACAGGCATGGCGCTGGGGGGTGTCCTGCTTCCCTGGGCTGGCAGGGGCTGTCTGCCCCTTGGTCCTCAAGACTCCTACAGAAGCCCTGCCATCCAAGAGCTGGGCCCAGATGGATCCCCAATAACATCATATAATGGCAGTCTTTCCTAAATTTTCAGGAAAAGTTAAGCATTCTTTTTGATAAAGAGTTTAAAGTTTTTCTTTGTATTAGTTTTTCTTACAATTTGGTTGCTTGCTACCACAGGCATAGCACAGCTTATCCTGCATGAGGTGTATCTGATTTCATGTGGAAAACAGATCCAGCCGTGATAAATCAAACTTCCCTGTACTGAGAGTGGATGCCATAAGGAGGGGCTGCCCGCTGTGTCTCTGGGCTGTTGTGTGTGCCCTTTGTGAAAATTCAATGGTGTATGGCTGGGTGTGTGTACTTTTCTATAATGTGTGTTGTACTTTTTTTTTTTTTTTTTTTTGGCTGCATTGGGTCTTCCTTGCTGCACGTGGGCTTTTCTCTAGTTGAGGTGAGCGGGGGCTACTCTTCGTTGTGGTGCATGGGCTTATTGTTGTGGCTTCTCTTGCTGCAGAGCACGGGCTCTAGGCACGCGGGCTTCAGTAGTTGTGGCACATGGACTCAGTAGTTGTGGCTCGTGGGCTCTAGAGCACAGGCTCAGTAGTTGTGGTGCACGGGCTTAGCTGCTCCGCGGCATGTGGCATCTTCCTGGACCAGGGCTCAAACCCGTGTCCCCTGCACTGACAGGCAGATTCTTAACCACTGCACCACCAGGGAAGCCCCTGTACTTTAATTCAAAGTTAAACACAATTCTGTTGCTCCACACATCGCACCCTGACGTCTATCCAGGTGTCCCTCCATCTGGACCAACTAGAGCCCAGTGCTTCACCATGACGGGCTTCTCAGGAAATTTCTGTAACAAAAGGTGATCTAGTCATAAGACAAGAACATGCTCTAATACAACTCAGAAATGTTTTCAATAAGTATCAAAACAGGGTTTTACCTAAATCTGAATTCATCAAAAATATTTCAAGAAATGTAAAAAGATACCTTTATTACTAAACCTCTAATTGAGATTTTAGTGAACACAGAACATCATAGAGGTCTGTGATAGGTCTCAAAGTTCTAAAACACAAGCTCCAGTGCTTTTTATTTATTTTGTGAAGAGGGAATTGAAGTATTCTCTGTGGTGGATTTATGAAATAATACTGTCAAAAACAACACAGAAATTATGACTAGAGAACAACCACAAAAGCCTAAAATACTGCCTCTTGCTCTCTGATTGATCATTCATCAGTAGCACCATTTAAAATAAATCTGTTTATTTTAAATTCTAGGAAATAGGGTGAAAACACCCCAAATATAATCACACAGAGAGTGAAAGATAGATCTTAGCTACAGAGAGCCAAATATATATAACTGATTCATTTTGTCGTGAAGCTGAAACTAACATACCATTGTAAAGCAATTATACTCCAATAAAGATGTTAAAAAAAAAAAAAAAGAAAACAAATAAAAAAAATTCTTTTAAATTAATTATTTGTGGTTTTACAAATATAGCATTACTGTAATACTGATACTTAGGGGTTATTTAATTTCTCTGAGCAAAGCCAAGCTTTGGTAAGAAAAAGTAATATAATTAGAGTTTATTATAAAATATATTTTATAGCAATGTTCCTCAAGCCCTTGGCATTGATAGCGGCATATATATATATATATATATATATATATATATATATATCTTTATTGGAGTAGAATTGCTTTACAGTGTTGTGTTAGTTTCTTCTGTATAACAAAGTGAATCAGCTATATGCATACGTATATCTCCATATCCCCTCCCTCTTGCATCTCCCTCTCACCCTCCTTATCCCATTCCTCTAGGTGGTCGCAATATATATATTCTTTTAATGACATCCCTGCAGTATGCAGAAAGGAAAAATTCTCTTGTGTTTAATTTCTCTTTCTCTTTTCTATCTCTTATCTATTGATTCATTTTTCATTCATTCATTTATACATTCATTGTTTCAGGGGTAGAGAAACCTGCCGTTTAGATTTTTTTTATCAAAAACTATTCATTAAATCTTATTCTGCCTGCCCAGAAGATCCCAACTGTACTGAGGAGGAAGAAGGCTCATAAAATGTCACTTTGGATTCATAGATTGACTTATTTCATGAGCACTTTCTCCTCAGTACCACTGGGCTCCATGGTCTCAGAGAGTTGGGTCTGAGGATTTGCTTCTTCTACTACTTCCTGAACACTAGTGTGCTTGTTGAAAGAAACTGAAATTAGGAATGCAGTGAGAAGAGGAAGGTTTAAGGTATCCTTGTCACCAAGGTAGACCAGTTTAGACGAACTGCCACGCTCATGAAATAGTTTGTGAAGTAGCTTGATTAGCTCAGTATATACAACTCAAGACTTGGCATCAGTCATTCAGGGATCTGGTTACTCACACAGAAAATCCCATCACTTCAAAATGTGTCTGCTGCTCTCTGAAGGGTCCTCCTGGGCTTAGAGCCAAGGTCCAACCCTGACCTTGCTATTCACCAACAAGTTGGCTCTAACCATGAAAGTCAGCAAACCTGGGACAGTCAAGGAGGAGATGGGAGCATGGGCCTCCCACCCAGAGAAGACTATTTGCTGGGACTTTCGCTATGCAGCCCTTTTGTGGCTTGCTTTTTTTTATAAATCAAGGAAGGAGTCTCTTTCTTAGCTATGAAAGCAACTTGAAAGAAAAGGTACTCCCCAGGAACATTTAACATTTAATATTACCCCAATCACTTCTAATATCTTTTCAATTATTTTATTTCAGAAAATAATTGGAAAGACAAATAGAGCAAAGTTTCTCTTATCAATTATTTTCTTTAAAAAAAAAGTGTTCTTAAGGCCACTGAATTAAAGGACAAAGCTTAACCAAAAAAAAATCTTCAAATGATGGTGAAATTACAGGAAAGTGAGATATATGCTCACTGCATTTCTGAAAGATGAAACAACTGTAGTCAAGTTTATCAAAACCTTCATTTTTCAAAGGAGTTGAGATCAATGCGTGTCTGAGATAAACCACAGAAGATTAGAAAATAGGGAAAAATTGTGGTGAAAAATCTGGTATTCATCAATTTCTTTTTAAAACTGTTCATATTTTTTTGTTTTTTCAAAAAAGGAAAACTAAAAGGAATGAAAGGAAAAGAAGTTTCTAACAATTCTCTCTGGGTATTCAACTACAATTTGAATAACGGAGGCTACCTATCCGTAAGCTAAGCATGAACTCTGATAGGAAAAGACCCAGGCTTCTTACAGCTCTGGGGGAAGGAGCTACAGAAATCAGAAGTCATTACAAAGGAGCCTTTTGTCATAACCCCTGGTAAAGGTAAACACAATTTAAGTCAATCAATAAGCAACCGGAAATTTATCTAAAATTATATTTTAAAAGCTCTTGGCCAAAATGGAAATGTTGTTACCCATGTGGTTTAGGACCCCATAGTTTTGTTATTGTTTCATAAAACAAAATAAAACAAAACAACAACAATAAAATAGATTTGCATTTAGTGCACACCACGGAATACAAGTGTGGAAGACGTGAAGAAGAGGACATGGTGCATGGCCACATGGGTGCATCACATGGTGAGTAAAACCAATGCAACTGCAAATAACACTCAGGCAACCCAGATGTCTCCAAAACCCCACCAGTGGCAGGATCCTTGTTAAGGTCATTTTGAGGATTTACATCTAGGTACATCTAGGTTGGCTCAGTATCCCCTCACACCTCACCTGACAAATGTAGAACTGCCTCTCTTCCTTCCCATTTCTTGAGATGCTATGGGAGTCCCCAAAGATGATGTCGTCTTATATCCAAGTCACAGTTCTGTCAGCGCCTCTGATGTAATGGCAGTTCTTGCTTTCCCTGCATCTTGTCTGATGTAGATGTTGCTGACACACATCCAATGACCTGCCAGTACTCAGCCCCACGGACTCCCATGGTGGCATTCATCCACTCTTGGCTTCCTGCTCACCCTGTCTTTGTCCTGCAGGGAGTGTCCTCCCTGTCTCTGGTCTATGAAGGAGGAAGGGCAGCTCCCAAAGGGCCATTGCTTGGGCCCTCAGCGTGGTGCTTCCTCAAGCTGACTGCCTATCTCTCCCTTTCCTGATGTTGTATGTGCCTCCAGGCAGGCTGAGATGGAGGGAATTTAAGTGTCAAAGCATCAGACAGCACTCTACATAACAGCTCCATTTCCATTCTTCCCAGGGCTCCTTGCTTAGTATCAACAGGGGCCACATTCCATCCATACTTAAAGGTGAGATAGACACAGATGTAATTTATTTTTCTCTCCCAGGGAGCCTGTTGTCCCTTTCAAAATCTAGTTTCCGTGACCAACTTCTTCCCACCTTTCCCGCCCTTGCACCACATCTCAACCTGAGGACACTGTTCACCTTCTTTTCCATGGTTCCTTTGTGCCACTCGGAAAGAACAGGATGTGACCTGTCGGCAACATCCAACTCCACACCTCTGGATCGCCGAGCTGCATCACAACTCAGCTGGAGGGTCTGCACTTCCATAAAAAAGGTGGTCTACTTCTTTTGGTTCAATTCTCTCTGGAAAGATTGTTCTCTTTCACTGAGATTTAATAGGTTCCCTTGCAGGACAGTAAGAGGCTGTCCCTAAGCAAACTTATCTGTGAAATTAGTTCTGGTCATCAGTGGGGCTGGACTGTATCCTCTACCATCCAAACAAGCAAAAGTTCAATAAGCCTTATAACATAGGTACAAACAAAAGGAAAGACGTGATGTGTTCTGACCATAGGGAACAAAAGAGTCATTACGGTAGAAATGTCATTTACCCTGAAGCTTGAAACAGAGGGATTTATGATGGGCAGAGAATGATACTGTATTCTGTGCTAAGAACACAGCTTTAAAAGAAAAAAAAAAAAGCACAGAGTCCTGAAAGCAGCTGCTGTGCTTGGAAAATTAGCAAGTAGTTCACTATTGCTAAAATATAACATGCATAACTAGAGGTGCTGGAAAGGCTGAGGGAAGCAGATTTCAGAAGTTTTCCATCCCATGATAAGCTGTTTGAAGCTTCTTTCAGAAAGTGAGCTGATGACATGACGTAACCTGTGCCAAATTACACTGATGTGTTTTGCACGATACTAATTGACTGATACAGTTCTTTACACACAGAGGGAGATTTGCATGATCAGTCGATCAGGGACAGCCCCACAGACTCGAGAACAGCCTCCGGCTAATGAGTGTTCCGACTGCGAAGTCCCCACTCAATGAGGTCTCCACTGTACCATCCTGTCACGAGAATGCATGCCTTGTCATGCCATTTTGGCATTTATGTTCCATTCTGGAAACATTTTTGACTCAAGGTGTTTGATCGATACTGTGCAAATCATAGTGCTAGCATGCTGCAAAGAAACAGTGGAGGAATATCCTGTTAGGTGTGAAAATGTATGTTTAAAAATAACTCAAGTTACCCTCAAGGAAATAACCAAGTCAAAAGAAGGTAGAGAGCACTGCTTAGTGGGAACATGGGAAAATCATTTGACACCATACAAGGCTTCATAAACTCCTCTGCATTGTCCATGCTCAAACATGCAGAATTTTTAATCCCAACCAGGCACTGCCACATTCTTTACTATAAACAGAATGTTCATGTCCCCTCACAATTTACACATTGAAGCCTATGTCCCTAACGTGGTTGTATTTGGAAATGTTGCCCTTGATAGGTGCTAAGGTTATGAGGGTGGAGCCCCCATGAGTGGGATCTGTGCCCTAATAAAAAGAGATCCGGAGATCTCCCTCTCATCCTACTCTCCACCCCCATGAGGACACAGCAAGAAGACAGTCACCTTCAATCCAGGAAGCAGGTCCTCATCAGACACTGGGTCTGCCAGCACCTTGATGTTGAACCTTCCAGCCTCCAGAACTGTGAGAAATCAATGTTTCTTGTGTATGCAATGTAGGCTATGGTATTTTGTTATAGCAGCCCAGATAAACTAAAGCAGCGCCCAAACCAGCAGCATCAGCTTGGGGTATTTGGTCCATACACTCCACATCACGTGGCATGATAGTCATTACAGCTGTTCACCCAATCCTCTAAGAATGCCTCCTTCCTCGAACAAAACGGTATA
This sequence comes from Orcinus orca, assembly GCF_937001465.1. Classification (NCBI taxonomy): domain Eukaryota; kingdom Metazoa; phylum Chordata; class Mammalia; order Artiodactyla; family Delphinidae; genus Orcinus; species Orcinus orca. The sequence continues at coordinate 87,990,671 of NC_064571.1, read as the reverse complement.
CTTCTCCTCCCTTGTAACATTAAGCAGCAATATGACTTGCTTCGGCCAGTAAAATGTGTGCAAAAGGGAACCGTGTCACGTCCAAAGAGAAGAACTCAGAGTCTTGCTGTACACCTGAAACTAGCACTACATTGTTAATCAACTATGCTTCCATGTAATTTTTTTAAATGTATTATTGATATTAAAAAAAAAGTCATGTGCATCCACCATATTTCCATCCCATGGATGAAGTGATCACGAAAACATGTGTCAAGATGGAGTTTCCATTAGCCAGGGCCCCAGAGTGAGTAGAATGAGCAGAATCCAAATGCTGACCCGCATTAAACATGTCGTGTGAGCCAGAAAAATTCTTGTGTTGTTCTAAGTGTTCAAGGGTTCAGATTGTTTGTTACTGCAGCATAGCTTACCTTACCCTGATACACAGGGCCAGTTTTCTCTCCAGATATGTATTTACATGTGGAAAGTTTCCAATTCTGGAAAACTGAGAGTGGAATGAAATTGTCAAGTCGTAAGTTTATTTTGAAAGACAGCGATCTGTCATTGAAGAAATTAAAGTAAAAAAAAAAAAGCAAGGACTATGTAGAAACTAAACCAAATAGATAGAAATTGAATATTTCTTATTGGTAAACAGTTAAGACTGAAGCCTAAAATTGACACATTGAACAGACAGAAATACTGAAGGAAGGTGTGCAGCTTTTCTTTTCTTTTAAATTGAAGGCTAAGAAACATATGGAAAAGGTTACAAGACTATGCTGTTGAAGGCAACAGTGTAAATGAGTTCAATAACCACTTCGGTCTTTTTCTGGAAGAGGAAGGGATTAAAGGGCCGAGTGAAAATGCAGGCCGGCAGGATTAAACTAAAACAGAGAGTCCGGAATGATGGACCAGATGGCCCTTTCCTCCTCCTAGAACCTCTTATAGAATATTTCTGACATGCCTACATTATAAACCACAACCCAGATAGAGTGTTCTTAGAAAAGGCCCATATTCCATTCTTGAACTTGAACATCTCACAAGGAAATCATTTTCAGATGTTTCCAAATTAGGAACATCTACAGTTAAAAGGAAGGTTTGCTTTGCTCTCTGAGATGTGTTTGATCTTTTCTACTTTATCAATTAACTGTCCATGTTTTTCTGTTTCCTCATTGCTTGGTTAGAAAATCCACACAAAGTAAATGAATTCATGTCTGTGTGGAGACCACAGTTATGTCCTAACCATCTCCTTGACAGCTGCTCTGCCCACTCGGAGCTGCTGGTACTTGGCCTCTGAAGAGGAGGTGGGGAGTGTTAACCAGAAAGACAGAGGTCATGAGTCTGCAGTCCTCTTTCTTATCAGAGACCAAGTAATTGTGGATACCAGATTTTGTACCTGCGCTAAGGCATATAAACACAGGTTGCAAAATGAGAGAAACCCTTTCAATGGGGTAAATAGAAAATTCTTTCAAAAGTCATAGCTCAGTAGGTGAGTTTTTTAGGGCATTTTTCCTTTATATATTCCTGTGCACAGACAAGGGAATGGAATTAGTATCTGCTGTCTGAGTCTCAAAGAGAGTAACAATACACTTAGATTTTTCTGATCTTTAATTCTCTCAACAATCTTATCAGTTTGATGTTACTTTTCACTGTCAGGAAATGAGGCAAGTTATTCTTAGAGAGGTTAAGTAGCAGTCTGAATTCCCACAGTAAGTAAGAGACAGAAACGGAAGTGGAGCCGGATTGGACTCCAGAGCCAGCACCTTCTCCATTGCCACATGCTCCTTCTTTTTGGAGAAAGAGAACAAAGGCCCTTTGGGCATTCAGCTAAAAACCAGTGCTAAGCTTGCCTGTGAGCTGCACCAAGGGAAGAATGAGGGCTTTGATGAAGGTGATCAACTACATATGTATATATAACTTGAAGTAAAATATACTTACAGTAAGATGCACTGATCTTAAATTGCAATTTTATGAGTTTTAACAAATGTAAAACCCCTGGGTAACCATTCTTGCCCGTCAAGATTAAGAGTTTTCAAGCCTTCTAACAATCCATGCCCTCACTCCACACTGACAGTAGGTTTTTTGCTTTCTGCGACTGCAGATTGGTTTTGCCTGTTCTTGAATTCCCCACAAATGGCATCATATAGGTTTATTTTATACCTGGCTTCTTTCATAAACTTTGACATAAACTTTTTGAGATTCTTCCATATTGGTTCAAATATGAGCAGTTCTGTCTTTATTGCTGAGTAGTATTCCACTGAATATATGTTCAAACAATTGCTTATACATTCTTACATATTTTTCTGTTGACAGACATTTTGATTGTTTTCAATTTGGGGGTATTATGAGTATTGATGCTACAACTATTTTTGTTCCAGTCCTTTTGTGCCCAAAGGTTTTCATTTCTTTTGGATAAACGCCTGGGTGTGCAATTGCTGGAACACATATAAGCACCACACAACTTTCCAGTGTTAACATTTTATGCTCTTTCCAGTAATGATTAACGTTTCCAGTGGTTAAACATCTTATTGTTCAACATCTTATCATCAATTAAAAAAAAAAATGCTTAGCTGTTCTAGAGAGTGTGCAGTGGTATTGCACTAAATTTTTTAACATATATGTTTTTTTTTCTATTTGTCTTCTGTATTTTGACTTGGTTGATGGCATGTTTTTGACCAAGTAAAAGTGTGAGCCTTTATATATCTCATTGTGATCTTAATTGGTGTTTCCTTGCAGACGAATGATTGTGAGCCTCTATTCATGTGCCTATTGCCCATCCACATGTTTCCATGTGAAATGTCTGTCAAAGTAGTTTATCCATATTAATTGGGCTCGCTTGTCTTTTTATTATTGATTTGTAAGAGTTCTATATATATTTTAGATATAAGTCCTTTGCTAATTATATGTATTGCCATTTGTATTTTTTTCAGTCTGCAACTGATTTTTTATCTCCCTAATAGACTTCCGATGAGCCAAAGTTATTAATTTTTATGAAGGCAATTTTATCATGTTTTTTTCTTTTTATAGCTAATGCTTTTATGTCCTACCTAGGAAATCTTTGTGTCCTCTAAGGTCACAATAATTTTTCAAAATACATACATTTTCTTTTAGAAACGTTATGTTTTATGTTATGATACAGTTACGTGATGGCTTGAGGGGGCAGTCAAGTTAACGTTTTACACAATTATTGCTCTCTTTGTCCCAGCAGCACATGATAAATATACTTTAGTCTCTCCCACGGAATTACCTTATAACCTTTGTTGAAAATCGATGGAATGCATGTGTGTGGGTCAATTTCTTGACTCCTTTTTTGTTTAATAGATTTGTCTATCCTGAACACATTGTCCTGCTTAGTAAGGTGATCTAGTAAATCTTGATATCAGATAGTGTTCATCCTCCAACTTTGTTCTTCATTTTAAGATTGTATTTTTTTAATTACTTTGCATTTACATATAAATTGAATCTACTTGTCAATTTCTACAAAAATAACTGACTGAGATTTTGATTGGGAATGCATTGAGTATACAGATCAAATTTGGGAAAATTGCAATTGTAACAACATTGAATTTTCTAATCCATGAATATGGACTAGCTCTCTCTTAATGTGGATCATTTAAAAATATCTCTCAGCAGTGTTTTGTAGTTTTCAGAATAGAGTTGTTGCATGTCTTTTATTTACAACCATGAACTTTGTGTTTCTTGATGATATTGTAAATGGAATGTTTTAAACTTTTCTAATTGCCTTGTTCTTGGTAGATAAAATTTTAATTAAGTAAAGGAGTAGTTTTTGCACACAATTGAAGTTAAGTGATTAACAATTTAAACTAGGAGGCTAAAACTTTAAGATGTTTTAAGTAACTTCAATGATAACCACAAAGAAAATATCTACCAAATATAATGAAAGGGAATAAGAAGGGACTCAAATAATATCACTGTAAAAAGCCAATGAAACACAAAGAAAGGCAGTGAGAGAGGAAAGAAGGGACAAAGAAACTATAAGACTTACAGAAAACTATTAACAAAGATTGGCTGAATAGATTAAAAAACAAAAACAAATATGATCCAACTATGTGATGTCTATAAGAGACTCACTGTAGATCTAAGGGTATATATATTGACTGAAAATGAAAGGATGGGAAAAAATATTTTATGCAAATGGAAACCAAAAGTGAGCAGGAGTAGCTATACCAAAATCAGAAAAAATAATAGACCGTAAATCAAAAACTGTGAAAGAGGCAAAGAAGGACATTATATAATAATAAAAGGGTTGATTCACCATGAAGATTTATAAATATTTATGCACCAAACCTCAGATTTCCTAAGTATATGAGGAAGAATTGAAAGAAGAGATAGACAGCAATGCAATACTAGGAGACTTCAATACCCCACTTTCAATAATGGGTAAAACAATAAGGCAGAAGATCAATAAGGAAATACAGAATTTGAATTTGAAAAACCCTAAAGACTAGTTGGTCCTAGCAGACCTATATGGAACACTTCACCTAACAACAGTACAATATAAATTATTTTCAAGTGCACGTGGAACGTTCCTCATGATAGATCACATGTGAGGACAGAAATAAAGTTATAACAAATTCAGGAAGATTGAAATCATGCAAAGTATCTGTTCTAATCACAATGGAATCTAACTAGAAATCAATAGCACAAGGCAAACTGGAAAATTCACAATATATGGAAATAAAATAAATAATAAGTAAACAAAACAAATGTGTTCTTTAACACAAACAACAGATGAGTCAAAGAAGTCACAAAGGAATTTTAAAAAATTGATTAAGACAATTGAGAATGAAAACACAACATATCAAAACTTGTGGGCTTCCCTGGTGACGCAGTGGTTGAGAGTCTGCCTGCCGATGCAAGGGACACGGGGTCGTGCCCTGGTCCGGGAAGATCCCACATGCCATGGAGCGGCTGGGCCCGTGAGCCATGGCCGCTGAGCCTGCGCGTCCGGAGCCTGTGCTCCGCAACAGGAGAGGCCACAACAGTGAGAGGCCCGCGTACCGCAAAAAAAAAAAGATTAAAGCCACCTCTGACATTGTCACTCTATGATTCCTTTATATTCTTGAAATCATGCCATAGGTACATATTCAAAAGTTGATTATTTTCTTGGCCTGTTTTCTAGTTTCTTGAATTCAAACCCTATTCATATAACTAGAGGTATTCTATTTTTTTTAAAGAAATCTGTGTATAATTTGACTGTTTTGATCATATGTATGTAACTTTGCATCATGTTTTTATCATTCAACATTCAATGAGAAAATACCAATAAATTCTTTATATCCCTTACTTAAACAATTCATAGTCTGTCCCATGATTGTATCATAGCTTATTCAAATATTCCATTACTGTTGGAGATTGGGACAATTTCCACTTTTTTCACCATGATAAATAGCACTGAAATGAACACTCTATGCAAAAAGCTCAGTCTGCCTTTTAGTCCCTGCCAACCAGTTGTTCAGGAGGAATGCCCAGAAGCACAGCCTCCTGAACCTGGACAGCTTATCAGATGAAGACGGTCTGCGATCAGCCTCTTTCCCTCTCGGGGTGGTGGCTCTTGCTCCCTGGGCAGCCGGGAGCCCTTACATCTTGGATGTTCCTCTTTCTCAGATTCCTAGGGAAGCTTTCTTCTGAAAGTGGGCACTCCTGCTGTCTTTGCCGTGCGTGGACTTTCACACGGTTGTCTCATGAAGGCTCTAGTCCATTGAGCACACGATGCTCCTGTGGGGACATGCGTGTGTGGGCTCCAGTGGACTACGTGTGGCTGTGGAAGCAGTGGGCCATCTAGATCCCCAAGGCTCTATGGCGCTGCTCAGTCTTCACACTTAATTCAGTTTCACAAATATTAAAGCCCTACTAATAATGGGGCCCATAAATATTGCTGGCTGCTGGAGACACAGTGGGGAAGAGCAGGCATGGCCAGCCTACCTGCCTAAGGCTTCGTCTCACTGCAACACTCTCTTCCCAGCTTTCTTCTTCTTCCTCCCAGGGAACGTCTGGAGATGTGCATGGCCATGTGCCTTCTGCCTAGTGATGCGCAATAAATCTTTTGATTGAATAAATGGGAGAGTGAACCTCTCCCCTTCAAACACAATTATAGGACTCTCAGGCATTACAAATGAGTGTGAAAATGCCTCGGATTCTGTTGCTAACTGGCCAATGGCTGAAACGTGAACTAGTGGCAATCAATCTAGACTCACCTGCCACAGGGATCAAACAAGTCCAGTGCCCAGAACCACAGCAGACTGAGAGCTTGACAGAAGGAGGATTCCAGGCAAAGCTTCAATATTTAACCAACACCATTGCCTGTGCTCACCAGTGTCTTATCTGGCAGCCTTTTGCCAGCTGCACAGCTTTGCTCTACAAGCACCAAGACGGGGGCTGGACTCTGTAACAAGGGCACCAGTGCTCTGGGGATGACAACAAGAATGCTATGTTTGAGTCACAGCCGTATCAGAGAAAAACGCTTTGGTTCTGGAAGATGTCACCTGCATAGTACACAAGGCTGCATCCAGAAAGAGGGAGTCTGGAAGCATCCAACTTTTTACTACTTTCTGGACACAACACTCCTTTCTTCACTCAAACTTGAGGGATAGTCGGAAGCCCCATGCTGGGTGATGTTAAGGGAATTGCTTCTTAAAGGAAATAATAACTATGATCTTGTTCAAGAAACCACTTCTCCATAAATATTTCCACCACTTTGCCTCAGTTTTCAGGGTCCCCTGGCAGAAACGGGGAAGTTATGGCAAAGCAGCTCCTGAATAACTTGAGATTGATCACTTTCCTCCACTCATTGTAGAGATGCTCTAACCAAAGCAAAGGTGAAGGGGCAGACTTAGAAGTCTTGAGAAGAAATTAAATAGAGAGGGTCCCACATTTTCTGGGAGAAACTCATTCCCATTGTTATTGATTTCAGAATATTTTAGGTGGTTACTTTCACCTTTCAGCAGAGCAGACAGCTTTTTATTGATAGTAATAGAGAACCACTGAATGTTGTTTTTCTTTCCCAAAAGTCTCCCTCATCTCTCTTAATGGCCTTCTCCTGGAGCTAAAATTCCTGGAATTACTCATTCTTTCAGATTAAGACCTTGAAAGTTACAGTTATAAACTAATTTGTGTCAACAAACGTGCTCAACCCGTGCAGTGCTCTGGACAGATACAAACTAGATTCACTCCCCAAGTGAAGCAGGAGGGTAAGGATGAAGGGCATTGAATATGCACAGTACTTTATAGTAAAACACACATACACACACACACACACACACACACACACACACACACACACACACGGAGAGGCAGAGATAGAGAACCAAATGGAACACAGAGGAAGAGAGCTAGCATTTATCATTAATGATGCAATACTGCACATGAACTTCAGATAAACAGATTTTTGTATAAGGATGTCTGTCCCATGCAATATTTAGCAATGCTAAGTAGAGGCAGAAAGTTGGAGATCAGAGAGAAATCAAGAGCAAATTGGTGCTAAAATCCAAAGTCTCTTTTCACTTCTAGCCTGAGGTTTCTTCACTATATTCTGTTATTTCACTCCAAAGATAAACTGACCTGCTCGTCCTGGGTTCTGATTAGATTCACGTTATAGATGAAAAGAAGCGAGCTTCTTTTACCTGCCAAGTGGCGTTCATTCATTGCCACCGGAAAGCATTTCAGGAAACACCCACACCCACGTGGTCCTGCATTAGATGCCGGGGCAGAGTCAGGGGACCCAAACAGCCCAGCCTTGAGGAGCATCACAGTCACGGGGTCACAGCAGGGAAACGGACTCCAGCACCTGCAGATGGATGTGGCCGGGCCCCTAAGAACAGAGTAGATGCACACAGCAGCCACAGCTTCCCTCGGGAGGGAGACAACGGGCGTTTGCAAAACCACCAAACAGGAGGAGTTCTGGCCCTGGTGCCTGCGCCTCAGCTGCCCTCTGACTTCAGGTGATGCTGGGCTGGAGGCCGCTCTTTATCTCCGGGAAATTCTCAGACTGACGGCAAGAAAGCAGTGTTTGCATTGGGGCAGTTCCTGAAGACCACCCAGAAGTTTCCACAGAAAGCTACTCACCATCTGGTCAGAATGGGGAACACATTTGCTGAACACAGAACTGGTTTAAGACACAGGCTGGAGAACAGGGGCCGGGGCTTATCTTGTGAGATGGGGAGGGCAGCATGTCCCTAGCATCCCCCGTGTTGCCCACTTCTGCAGGGGAATAAGCAAGAAAAGGACCTGGTTTTTCTTTCCATCGATAGTGAAGGAAGATCAAGAGAGGACTCATGGGCTATTTCATCCCAGGTGGAAACACGCAGAGAGGCTTCTGATTGGAGCTTCAGGAGGTGTGGGCTTGGGTACTCGTTCTGTCACCAACCAGCTGTGGGACCTTGGACTTACTTAACTTCCCTGTTTGCTCCAACGTAAAATGTGGAGCTTGTCTCAGGTCAGTGGATTCTCGTAGTGGGTTTCCTGGAGCCTGGACCTTCCTCTAGGAGCAAAACAGGAGGGAGGGCAATGAGCCCAGCACCTCCCCCACCCCCCACCCCCAGGCAGCCTTCCCCTCAAGCCCCTCCCAACAGCGAAGGGACAAGTATCGACTGTACAAGCTGAGGTTCCTTGTAAAGTTTCTCGTGAAAAAGTTTCCCTGCTAATATGTAGAAACACCAGTCTAAGAGATATTACTATCTTCCCAACATTCAGTGGTTTGGGGATTTTCTTTGTTTTTCATCTCATCAAGGACAAGTTTTTCATATTTAAATTAGACATTAAGGATGAAGTGGGAACAGAGTTCACTTTTTTTTTTTTTTTTTTTTTTGGCGGTACGGGGGCCTCTCACTGTTGTGGCCTCTCCCGCTGCAGAGCACAGACTCCGGACGCGCAGGCCCAGCGGCCATGGCTCACAGGCCCAGCCACTCCGCGGCATGTGGGATCCTCCCGGACCCGGGGCACGAACCCGCGTCCCCGGCATCGGCAGGCAGACTCTCAACCACTGCGCCACCAGGGAAGCCCCAGAGTTCACTTTTTATGTTACAAAATTAAGGGCCATCGACAGCCATCTTATCACTGTCCCGTTGGGGTGATGACAGTTGGAAAATTCTGAGGCACTTGTGAGCTGCGTTGTAAGTTTCATGCACTGAAAATTAAGCTGAGCGTCAGGAGACCAGGTCAGATAGTACTCGTGGTGGACGATGGGAAGAGGAGGGACTGATCGAGTGACCTCGATGGGGAGGGTGTGGCTCCAAGCAGAGTTGTGGAGTGTCATAAAGTCCAGGCAGCGGTGGTGTTCAGAGCAGACTAGACGCTGGAGGGAAACCAAGGACACAGGAACCTAAGCAGCCGCACCAGCGTCCTGTGGGCTCCAGTAAGAAAGGCTTCCATGGCAGGAGCTCATGGGACCCCAGCAAGGCTGAGGGTGAGCCGTGCAGAAGTCCGTGCCCGGGCTTCCGCCATGTGTGGGCATAACTGGGCTTGTTTCAAAACCAGGTAGAGTCCAGCTTTCCCCTGTGGAAGGCACACTCTGATGCCAGGGGAGGATGGGCCCTGCAGAGAGGGAACAGAGCTCGGAGCCCCGGCTTCTATACCTGCAAACATCCTCACGATGGCCACCCCAGACCTGCATTCTCTTTTATCAGTTTCCTCCTAGAAAATGGAAACATTGGGTAATAATGCAGGCATTATTACTACTATTAAATTTTAGTTATTAGGGTCAAATAAACGATGGATACACTGTGCTGTGAAAAGTGATAAAAACTAAATTATTTGGATGCCAAAATACATTGCCTAATATTTAAATACTGCAGTAGTTTAGTCCTACACATGGGCTGTAGATAAATGACCTGATTTGGGGGGGTGGGAAAGATACCATGGTCTTCGGGAAAGCTGAACATTCAAGAGGGGTTTTGCTCTATTATTTTTCTTTCTACCTGAGTCTAGACGAACCAAAATATGCATGAAGTTCAAAAACAGGCTTTGCCTGGGGGCTGCAGGCTTGCTGTTTCAGGCAGCTGGTAACCAAGGAGTTAGCTGAAAGTTTTACATGAATTCATTCTGTGTGCTTTCCGACCAAAATGTTTCTGTTTTTATTTTAGGGACTAATAAAGATCAACCATAGAAGGCGAAAGAAAAAAACAGCTCAGACCTTATATTCTGCTGGAATTCATTTAGGTGTACAGTGAGAAATGTCCATGGCAAACCACCCAGTAAAATAAACAGAGACTCTCCTGGATATATTAAAAGACGACTGACAGCAAAAGCATACCATTAAAAAACAAAAACTGAAAATAAATTTTGAGGTGAGACAAGTATCCTTAGCATCTGTTTCATTAAGAAGAAAATCATTTAATATGATATCAAGAGATACCCTCCCCCAAACTCAGAAAAAAGGCCATTGCTTTTTCAGGCATCTGTCTTACTATGTCTCATGGAGTGTAGACTAGAAACGCATCCCTGAGCAAAACATTTTCTATACTGGGTGAAGTTGTTTTCTTATTTGCCTGACTCTAACCTCCAGCTTAGAAATTATTAACTCAGTGGGTGCTTGGGAAATGTTTGTAGAATGAATGAATGAATAATTAGTGACAAAGGATGATTCTTTTCCTCATTGGTGCTCCTTGGTGCTGGGGTTGCTATAGGAAAAGGGAAGATTCTTCCAAACTCCTGGGTGATTAGCTTCTGCCTTAAAAAACCTGAGATTAAATCACTGTTATTGGAACAGCATGACTACAAATTTTTACGTTCAGGGTGTTTTCTGACTATAAGAAGAAAAATAGGACAAGATCACTCAAGACACAGCTCCAAGTTTCCCAAATTTTGTATGTTTGCACACACAGATGCACTGGGACTCAGGGTGACTAGTGCCTTGAGTGAAAGATAAATCCTCAACGGCAACCACTCTATTTCAGTCCCCATCCAGGAAATCTCCTTAGATTTCCTGTGCACACATGCTCCATGGAACAATTGGGTCCCTCCAGGGTTTGTGTTTTGTCTTCTCATTAGGGAAACCCAGCAAGTCCAACTTTGACTCATACACAACCATGGTCAAGCTCAGGAGAGATTCCATTCTCTGCAAGACAATCTGAATACACTTGATTCCATCATGCACACACACACACACACACACACACACACATACATGTTTGCACCCAAGAATACAAACGTATGTCTCAGTCCATTTGGGCTGTTATAACAAAAATACCACAGATTGGGTGGCTCAAACAATAAACATTTATTACTCAAAGTTCTGGAGTCTGGGAAGTCCAAGGTCCAGGCACTGATAGTGGTGAGGGTCTACTTCTCGGGTCATAGCAGCCTTCTCACTGCGACACGCACGGCAGAAAGAGGAACAGGGAACTTTCCAAAGTCCCTTTTGTAAGGACACTCATCCCAAATAAAGGCTCCACCCTCAAAACCTCATCACCTTCCAGAAGCCACACCTCCTAACACCATGATCTTGGTGGTTAGGTTTTAACAGATGAATTTTGAGGGGACACAGATATTCAGTTTATAGTATACAGTCTGAAGAAATGAAGAAGTTATATTGTCTTCATGCTTTAAAAACCTGAGGGAAAGTCAGGACATATAAGTTCACTAATAGAGACACTTGTCAAAACCAAACGGATAACGGGAAAATGCTCAGAGCAAATGTTTTTCTGCTAGGTTTATTCTTATTGCCCAAGAGAAATATTTCTCACAAAATAATGGCTATGATATCCATTTAACCATCTCAGCCTCAAACCATTATGTTTGGGCTTTTAATCACTATACTCAAGAAAATAAGTTTTTTCAGAGATGAAAAAGACTCTAAGAGCATAGAAGCTGCATAATGGATTAGTCTATAAGGTAATGGATTTCAGTTATACAATCCCAAGTAACTGCTTTTTAACTATTTGCATTTCACATTAAAATTCTTTTGCCCATGGATCATTGCATAAGCTCATCACGACCCCATCATACCTCCACTGCAAAGAGTGAGTTTATTCAGTCTAGAATAGGGGCTCTCAAGCATATTCCGTTAGTAGAGCCCTTGAAAATCGTAGCAGTCTTTGTAGTACATCATGGAGTATTCATTCATATGTAATCCTATTACACAAATGTAAAGAATGTTACTACAGAAGAGATGACTGTCTTGTATGCATGTGATATGATATCTCAGTCATGAGAATAGGCACCCAAAAACGCCCAGGTAAACCAAATATAATCATCTGGTCTTGAGTGTTTTGATTAATATTTGTTGCCTCCTCAAAATGTTGTTTTATATTAGACTTATTAGCAGCAAAGCTTTCAAAAAAATAATTGGAATAAACCCTAAAACAGAGAAAAAGCTCTTCATCAAATAATCAACTCTGCGGGTCTGTGTGTGTGTGTGTGTGTGTGTGTGTGTGTGTGTTGAGAGACGGAGAGAAAGAGAGAAAGACAGTTGGGAAAATATAATTACTATGGGTACAAGCTCTAGATACAGCTGGTAGAATATGAATGCTTCACAAAACATTGCTTAAAAAAGGAAAGAAGCTTATATGATTACAGTTTACAAAATTATAAATGATTGGATAATTCTTTAATATTAGAACAAGGTGCATCTTTGAACGAACATTCTCTTCTAGCCACTCTAGAAAAGCAATGAGCTCCTTTGATGGAGCATTTACACTCCCGAAAGATTACATAGAGGTTGTGCTTTGAAGGAGCTTAAAATCTGACCTGAGAGATCAGATACTTACAGTGGTAAAGTAATTACACCTAAACCACATGTAGAAATGTGGTTTTGCAGAGAGATGCACAAAGAATTAATGTTCTGGTAATTCAGAGGAGGTGATCAGGGAAACTGTAGACTAAATGTATTGTCAAGAGATGCTACTTCACCAAACTTATAAAAAGATGAAGTGAACTTAAACCCTACAGGGCTGGTTGATTTGGGAGCAGAAAGGGAGAGGCAGTGAAGATGGAGACAACAGCAATAAGCAAAGGCTAAAATCAAAGCTGCACAGAGCCTGTTTGTTCCTGATTCAATGCGTGACCTTTTCTGACCAAGGGTTTTGGCCATGCCAGCAAGAGGATAAGGCAAGTACAATGCAGTGCACAAGTGGACGTGCATAAATCATTCAGAAAGTAGTACAATTTTTATTTCAATAGCATGGACATGTGATATAGAATACTCTCATAATGTCATCATCAAAACTTTCATAGCTTTTTGGTGTGTCAATTCGGGAATTTTTGGGTTGTGAGAGCAAACGCAAATTACTGGCTTAGGCAAATCAGGGGTATATCCTGAGGTGGCTTTGATCCAGGAGCTAAATGGAATTATCAGGGCCCAGTCTGTCTTCTTCTCTCAGGCCGACCTTTTTCTGTGTTGGTTTCACTCTCGTTTTCTATGCAAAGGCAAGATGTAAGATGTTCTGAGGTTTAGGAAAAGTAGAAGTAGAACACCTTTCTAGTAGACCACCACACAAGTCTTGGAGTTCCTTAGGTTAGATGTTTCTTGTAGCTCATGTTCAGAACTGAATAAGCATTGTTGCCCAGGAGGGAATTTCTGCCCTGATTGGTCAGGTCTGGGGCACACTCTGCAGACCTGTCTGAGCTACTGTCTGAGAGTGAGGGAGCGGTGGTCCCCAAGGTAAATCCCGGGGTCTGTGGCCAGGAAAAATGTGTGATTCTAGGCAGGAGAAGGGCAACTTCTCATGCACATTTCTGCCCCATTCCAGACCCTGACTCCTCAAGGACCTCCAGGATCCACTCTCACTCCCATGTCTTAACTCTTATGCTAATGACCCCCCAGATGGACCCTGTCTTAGTTTGACTTCTCAGCAAAGAGTTGTGAACTCAATACTGGTCTCCATCAATGACATTTGCTTATGTAAACTCCACGCACACTGCATCGTTCCTGAAAAATAACACGGAACATCAGGTGAAGGACTTCCATGTCACTCACAGAAGTGATGGAGGACCTTTTGGCATAGGGTGAATGGGATGTTCTAGGTGATTACTCAGGCAGCAGCGTGGAGGTGAGTGGGGACAGGGAGAGACCTAGTGACCTTCCATCGGTTTGGTTTGCTGATGAGTAGCTTTCCAACTTACCAAATGGAAGGGGCTGAAAGATGGAAGAGTAAAAGCCATGTTTACTCAGAACGGAAGATGGAAAAAGTATTAGAAAAAGGAAAATCAGAGGAGAAATCTGTTTGGGGAAAAGTACACAAATTTGATTTTGACTTGTTGAGTTTAAAGCGATAATGGGCCATCCAACCAAAAATGTCTGAAAGGCATAGAGACGTCTGTAACTTATTGAGCACAGATTCTGTGCCAAGAATTTTACAAGACTGATTTCTAAGCCTCACAATAATCCTGTAACGTAGATATTTTTGCTCTCATTTTATATAAAAGTGGAGACAGAGAGATTCGTTATCTGGCTCAACTTGTGAGAGGCAGAGCTGGAATTTGAGCAAAAGGTCTGTCTCGCTTCAAAGTCTGGACCAGATCCAAAGATCAAATTGCTTGAAAGTTGCAAAATGCTAAATCTGCCCATATCAAACCAAATAAACTCCTAGTCTAAATCCCTCTCCACTGCAACTCACTGCTTCTGGTGGGTACAGGCCAGGATCCTGATATCTGCTAAATTCACACACTACCAAGATGAATCTGGATGGCGGCCAATCACTGCTGGAGGGGTGCCGGAAGCCAGATCACCTGCCACTGGGAGTCTGTTTGGGGCGAGGAGGGTCATTTTTCCATTTCTTCGTGGAGGTCACCCACCTCCGCCCCAGGGCTCCAAGTCACTTGCATTCCCCATATGGGACTAAGGACCCGATGTTGGCTGAATTCAAGCCCAGTCTCTTCCCAAGTTAAACACCTTTTATCTTTGTGGTCTTGCTTTATATATCTCAGGTCAGTTCTGAGACAGTACCAAACATTCTTGAAAAATTATTATCCCCAAACAAGAGCCAGATACAAGGGCTTTATAAAGATCCAGTGGCTCAAGGCAAGCCATGGGTTTATGTCAGGAAGAAATTTAAAAACCCAAACAACAAGTGAAGAAACAAAAACAAGATACCTTATAGTTTCATTGCTGATCCAGAGTAGGAAAACATTTTCTAAATAGAAACTGCTGACAACTTCACATTTAAGATAGCTGCATAGACCCCAGGATTGTTGCTCACAGACTTCTGCAGTAGAATTCAGAAATACGGCAGAATTCCATTAAAAGCCTTGGCCCCAGTGAGATAAAATGTGCTACAGATAAAATATGTTACTTTATACATGTATAGCATCTCTAATTGATACAGGGCAACGACATTAGTTTTACGACTCACTGTCATTAGTGAAATATCACTATTTCACAGTTTTATTGGTAAATTCAAGCTCAGAGTTGTTAAAGATTTGCTGAAGGCTACATAAAGCTGAAATCTGAATTCAATACCAGTGTTAGTACCCTATTGAAATCCCCAATCCCTGGATAGTTCAGTGCAAGCCACCAAATTCTAATTGCTAGGATCTGCGTTATTTTGTATGTGTAATTTTTTTTTTCTGGCCACCAAAGCCCACTCTGTCTGCCCACAGGCCAGCTGGAAGTGCCAGGGGATGGATATCACCTAACGACCAACAACGTGTGTCCCAGTGACCTTGCCCCTCTGCCCTATGAGCTCTCGGACATGAGGTCCATATTGGCTCTCAGATTTCTCCAGGAAGATCAAACTGAGTTAACTATAGTCGTACTTGTTTGATAACAGATCCTTTATTGGATCCCCTCCCATCCCTGCCTCCTTCCTAGAATAACTTCCCAAATAAACTTTACATTCAAATCTTTGTTTCAGGGGCTGTTCCTAGGGGAGCCTAAATTAGCTCAGTCCAAGCTCACTCTTCCTACTGCATGATGTCAAGGCGGGGAAAGGCTGTGCCTTGGGCCCATTATTCTAGGTGGGAAGAGCAAGACTGGGTAGATATGGAAAGTAGAGTCCAAGCTGACTAGGAAGCCGGACTACCTAGAATGTGGTGGCAAAGCCAGGCTAAGTAATTTTGGAGGCACCTGTACATAAGACATTAAAGAAAAGCAATAGATCATTGTGAGAACATCAGGGAGATAACGAACACTCTCATCCAAAGCACCCAACTGGCCTCTCCAATCAGTAGCTGAGATGCAGACAGGGTCCCAGGCAGGTGGGCAGCAGGAGCACGTACGAGACCCGAGGAAGATGGAGAGGACAAAGGAGGGGCTGCAGGAGCTGCAGTGCTGGGGCTTCCGTGGAGCCGTGTGAAGCTTCTGCCGTGTCAAACAAGGTGGGTGGAGGGTCAGCGATTCCATATGGTCAGCCCTAGAGACTGGGGCTCAAAATACCTTGGTTCCAGTCTTTCTAGAACTCTCCAAACTTGGTCTTTTGTTTGCAAAGCAGTTTGCCCTCCTTGAAAATGAGAAACCTGGGGTTTAAATCTTGAATGGCTATGTGGTAATGGACATGTCACCAGCCTCTGAGTCTGGTGCCCTCATCCGTAAAAATGGCAATAACGAATCCCATGGTTGGACAGACGGGGGGCATTGGCAGAATTAAATGGGATAAAAAGTAAAGTCTAGGTCACAGTCTTCAACACAAAGTGGGAGCTCAAAGGCTGTGATCTATCCCACTGTGGAGCTTCTTTCCAATTTGAGTCTGCATGTGGAAGAAAACAGCAGCCCAGACATGGGGGCTTGCAGCATCACAATGTACAGCTGAACGTAAACAAGATTTGTTGGTGATTTGTGATTTTTATATGAGAAACTATCCACATTAAGATAAAAGTAAAGTATTTGACCTGATTTAGAAGTGCCCTAGGAGAATTTGTGCTACAACATCAAGGGGAAAAATCCTTGAATGGCTTACGCTAAAGTTTAAAACTGCAATTGTAAGATTTCTGGCATTAATAAATAGCTAAGGGGGGTTATTTAGGGGCGAGGCAAGAGTTTAATTTTGATGCTCTTGAAATCCAAATGCCAAAGCAGACTAAGTGTTTATGATAGAAAGTTCTCTGAATTTAGAGTTTCCTTTGAACTGAGACTTGTGTGCAAATGTTAGATCAGAGGTTCTAGAAGGTAAGATATAATTTGTGGAAGACAAAATTTAAGTTCACACGACCTGGGCCCAAGTCCTGCCTTTACCACCTCCTTATATATAATTTTCGACAATGCAATGCGCTTTTCTAATTCTCATATTTTGATGTATAGCATGGGGAGACTAATACACCCATATCACATATCATTGGAAGGTTAAATGAGAGAATGTCTGAAAATATTACTGGTTTAGACACTGAACACTATTTCTTAGTTGATAACCTGATAATCTGTACACCTGCAACACGACTTTCCTTCTTACTCCTTTATATGAAGATGCAGCAGGTGCAGTTTAGAAGAAGAGGAATGCAAGTTAGCACTACCAAGATAGTCAGCACAATCAGTTGTATAAGCAGTGGAAAATGTAACAACATCAAAAGGCCTCTTTGGGCAAATTATTTAATTGATTGTCTGTGAGGTGAATTACATGACTTGACCTTTGCAAAAACATGGAGCACTTTGAACTTTAATGTGGTAGATTTCATTCAATTCTGGGCAGCTGGGTAGTAGGTAGGCATCACACGTTTCCTTTCACAGGTAAAGCTACTAAGAAACATGGAAATAAACTGACTTCATTCATCCATTTTTCAACAAATAGTTCTTGAGCATTTAACTGTTTGGACTTACCATGCTCCAAATTGAACTCATGACCTTCTACCTAAATCTGCACTTTTCTGGAGGCCACCATCTCTCTCTGTAAAAGACAGTTCTGGTATACAGTGGTCCAAACTGGAGAATCACACTGTACACTGATTTGTCTTATTGTTAACATAAAACCAATTCCCATGTCTCCTTGACTCTAAAATGCACATCAAAGCTGTGTGCTTTTCTCCATCTCTACCAATGCTGGCTTGGCTGGGTCACTGTTACTTCCACCACCTGGACCAAGAGGTAGCTTTCTCCTCATCTCTTCGTGTCTCAGACTGGGTTTCCCTAAAGTAGTGCCTTACACAAAAACTTGGTTTCAGGTAGCTTACTTGGGGGTTGATCGCAGGAAGCCAGAGTGAGGGGGCAGTTGGAGAAAAATGGGGAGACAGAGGAAGACCATGAAGGAGGCAGTCTGGAGCTGAGTACAGACGTAGCCAAAGGCGGGTGAGTGCACTGGGGATGCTCTGAGGAACCAGAGAGAAGGTGGTTCAGAATTGCCTCCACAAGGTGGGAGGGCTACAGCATTTATCTGCTGATTCCTGGCCGCATCAGTGGAGCATAGCTGCTGGAGGTGGTAACGCCCGACCTCCACATTTCTGGGCTGCACCTGGGGAGAACCCCAAGGTTTAGTATTAAGCCCCAAGGCAGTCTATGAGAGATGCTCCTGGTCCTTGAAGTGGGAAGTCATTAGTCTCCTAGACACTGGCTCAGGATTCATCTCAAGACATGAGGGGACCTGGCATGAGAGAAAACTGTGCTTGCCAGAAGCTTCAAGGAGGTACAGCCGTCTTCCAAGATAGAGAACTTCAGAACTGACTGGCGCTTCATGAAAGGGGGATATCTTTGGCTAATGATGCTTAAGAAAACTGTGTCCTTGCTCAGATTAACAATGGGGAAACTAAAATAAAATTTTAGTAAGCTGGGCTCTGTCAAAAATATTTGAAATATACTGTGTACTCACTAATACAGAAACCATGAACCAATGTGGTTATTTAAATTTAATCAATTATAATTAAATAGAATTGACATTTAAACCCCGAGTTATATTTGCCATTGTTCAAGCACTCAGTGACCACATCTGGCTGGTGCTGCTGTACTGACAACAGAGGGACAGAACATTTCCATCATTGCAGAGTGTGCTATGGGGCACACATACGTTATCTCTGGTTGATCGCAAAAACGGTTATGGATCCCTACCACCCTCTATTGAGGTCCCTTTATAATGTCATTTTACAAGAACTCTATGGAGAGATGATGCCTCTTTTTCTCCTCCTTGGATGTGTGTACCATGTGACTTGCGTCAACCAAATGGAGTTGAACCGATGGGATACCAGAGGCAGGATGACAAGCACACGTGCATTGTAGCTTGTTTTCCGGCTGTCTGTGGTTTCCATCACTTCCTGACGTGTGTGTCACCCATGTTCTAGGTATTCAAGCTTTTCCCTCATCTCTTCAAGCCTTCCTGAGCCTGTGCTAACACCCTTCCCTCTGCTTTGTCTATCTCTACCACCCCGTATGTATGCATGTATGAAGACCCCACTCAACTCTCTCTCTCTGTAACCCTTTCTGGATTCCTTACTAGGCTGACCCCTCAGGGGGAGATACTTTCTCTTAATCCATGTCTCTATGCCTTGCATCTGCTGCCACGCTTGGTGCTTAGTAGGCACCTCATAAATCCCCAGCATAGGCCTGAAAATATTTCACTGATTTATTCTGAACTTCATTTAACTCCTTGTAAATTTCTTACATGGATGCAGTTCATACAGTAAGAAACATCTGCTACCCAATCCTCCTCTTCAACTTCTAAATATCCCTCTGCATTCCAGTAACTAACTGAAGTTCTGTGCATTGCTTTATTGACATACTGTTACCCAGGTTCCCTCACTGTGACCACAATAATAATTTCAGACCACAGAGAAAGAACTGTGCCCTATAAGACAGCCACAAATCCAGGCAATTCCCAAATCCTGCTACTGCATTGCCACTTGCTCTGAGATGCCGTTCCCTTACCCCAGCTGTCATCCTTCAGAGCTGTGAAGTGGGATCCTCAGATGGAAGTTTCCACCAGGATAGGACTCCTGGGGTGGAAGTTTGGAATAACCTGTCTTCTAACTCTCTTGCCCAGAGTCAGTGTGGAAAAAATGGGAAGATCAACCTGAGAATCTTGAGTTTAGCCCCAGATTTTCTACTTGCCTATGTTTTGATCTTGGGCCGGGCACTTACCGTCTCAGTGACTGTATTTGCTCATCTCGGATGTGTATAATGACCGCCTTGCACAGTCAGTTGGAGAGTAACAGACCACGCATGTGATGCGTCTAAAAGGCAGCTCACCCAGTGGCTGGTACTCAGCAGGACTCAGCAAGCAGCAGCTACTGAAGATCCAGAATCTATTACTTGTTGGGAACTTCCTAAAGTCTGTTTCCTTCCTGTTGGAAGCCCCACCATGGCCCAGAGAAGTGAATCTTCCTGTTTTTAGGATGTCAGACTATTCCCTTGAGTTTGGGAAAAACCTACTGGCCAAAACCAACACAGATGGGCAAGCCGATGAGGAAAGCAGAGGCCGTCCAAGTGAGCTGATGCTCTTGGGATGGAGGCCCAGCAGCTCAGGTGGCAGCAGGAGGGCACAGTCCAGGGTGAGTGCCGGGAAGAAGGGAAGCCCTGCAGGAGGGAAAAAACCCACAGAGTCTCTGTCTGCTTCCATGTCTGCCCCAGGCCGGCTCTATTCCAGATGGGCCCTGCCAGCATTTATAGACACTAGTATTTGTGAGGAGCTTTCAAAATTCAAATAATTTTTTGGTAAAGGACTTGAAAGAAACAGTTGGGACCATGACTGTTTTAATGAAAGAATCATAGGCTCAAGCTGGGAGGGGCGTCAGAACTCTTCCCTGACCCTCACATTTTATAGAAGAGAAACCCAAGCCTGGGGTGGGAGGGAGGGGACTAGGCAGCCTGTGAGGGACACAGAACTGGCTAGCAGGATACCCAGGCTGCAAGTAAAATTTTAATTAGGAACAAAGATCTTTCAAAGATTTCATTCTCCACTTCAAAATTAGGAGCCAGGGAATTCCCTGGCTGTCCAGTGATTAGGACTCCACGCTTTCACTGCCAAGGGCCCAGGTTCAATCCCTGGCTGGGGAACTAAGGTCCTAAAAGCTGCGAGGGGCAGGCAAAAATAACAAATAAAAATTAATAAATAATAGAAAAAAATTTAAATGAGGAGCTATAATAAACTTTCGCTTAGGTTTCTCAGTTGAAATCCTATTTATAAGAAAAATATATCGGGAAGACGTAACGCATAGAATTAACTTAGGCCTCCTTAACTCACTGGCTGGATATGCATAAGCTTTCAAACGCAAGGCTGCATTTCATCTTCAAGTGTTGAAGGCTATCATCACATCAAATGAACGTCTTCTATTTGGGCTAGGATGTCAAGGCCAGTGATTGCTTAATCCCAGATACAAAGAAGCAAATAGCTTCATATTTCAACTCTGGTCATATGGAAAGCTTTTCCCTTAAAACCAGAAATCACAATTTTTCAGGTTATCAGAATGAGAAGGGTAAAAGAAGAAGGAGGACGTGAACAGAAAGAATGAAGGAGGGGAAGGAAGAGAAGGAGGGATGGGCAGCGACAAGGAAAGGAAAAGTGGACAGAAGGAGGCAAGTTTTAGGAACTGGATACAATTGAAAACATGTCATTTCCCCCCAAAATAAATATTTCAAGGCAAGGGCTCTTGAGAGCTCACAGAGGTCTTCTGTTTTCACGACACACACAAATCCAGTACTGCCTCATTTGGGAATTGTGGGGTCCTTGCTCTTAAAGATGAATTGTTTCAGTTTGTCACTTCCGAGATAAAATCATCAGAGATGCTCCAATTTCAGAAGAAGGCAGGCACATCTCAGCAGACTCCTGAAGGACCTTTCTGAGCTGCCCTGGGTCAGCGCCTTTCTCGGAGGCTGACTGGTTTCCCTGCTGCTTGCATCCTTCTGTCCCACTGACTGTGACCCCCGGTGCTTCTTAGTCACTGTTCACTGGAAGCCGTTACCTCTTAACTCAGCCTAGACCAGCTGCCTTTGTTTATGACTGTGATCTATAACTGTCATTGGCTTCCCTACTTTATATTTTTGCCAACAGGTTCAAAAAAATAACAACAAAAACACTGTGGTCTATACGGGGCGATTGACCAAGAAAATCCTTTTTCTTTCTGCAATGTGAAGGAGACGGCTGCACCCCACTCTCTGGACTCTGGGGAGGGGACCGTGGGGAGAGGGCAGTGGAGGTGTCTGAGTGAAGGAGGTGCAGCCCAGGGACCCAGGCTGAAGGGTGTCAGGGTGGAAAGGAAGCAGGAAAGAGGAGCTTCTGCACAGACGTAAGTGGAAGGTCTTCAAACAGAACCTTAACTTGCAGCCCAGACTTCTTGAGGGTTAATCCCATTTAGCAAATGCATCCGATAAGGGAAATCCTCTCCAAAGGCTGCTAACATCTGTGGAGCTTTCCTGTGGCAGGTTTTGGATGAAGTGAATGTTCCATGTGCTGAACTGTTAGACTCATTTTCCTTAAAAACCTTAAACTACTGCTGAGACTCAGGACCAGGCTCAAGTCACCTTTCACTATGGTGGCAGCAACGTGACATGTCAAGTAAGTAAGTGGGCTTGAGAAACATGCCTGTATTCAAATTCCAACGCTGCCACCAGTTATCCAGCAATCTGGGCATCTTTGTAAAATAGGGATGGTGCTAATTGATTTACACCCTTCCCACTGACCTCAGGTGCATACTGCACAGATCCCAGCAATGTGAAATTGCTCTTGTAAAAATCCTATTGGCCTCTACAGAGCTGGGCTTCAGGCATGGAACATGGGACAATCATCCCACCCTATCTCCCTGGGCCTCAGAGTATTGTACTGTAATATGAAGATGGTAATACCTACCTTATAGGGTTATTTAATGATTCAATTACCTGGCACAATAGACAGGTCATCAACAAATTTCTGGGGTCTCCCTCACTCAAGTCTTCCCCATTATTATTACTCTTACAAAAGAGTCAATATTTCCAGTGTGGTGCATTCTTAACCTGGATTACAGGTGGGCAGGAAAGGGAAGCTTGTAAAAACCCACCAGGCTTGTAATGGTGGTTTAAACTGAGCGCAGAAGTTGAGTGATAGACTATTTGTAAATCTTTCTGTTTTGAAGAAAAGGGAAACACTGGACTAATACAGAGACTAAAAATATATATATATATAAATAAAAGTGAATAATAAAAATTATTTTCCCTAAAACAAAATAAAAAGAATCCAATTCGGCCAGGCTCCTTTCTCTGGATCCTTCAGGGGAGGAGCTGCCTGTGAGCTGTTTGTGCAGCCACCTCCCGGCACTTCCTGAGCTCTCCCCCACTCCCTCCCGGCCACTCTCTGAAGCTCCAGGATGCTGGGTCTGTTCTTAGTTAAGGACAGGAAAAGAATGAAGTGAAGCTGGTGCTATTTGCTGTAGTTGTCAATCCCATGAAAGATCACAGGCAGCATGTCTACGTTTTTACAATGTGGTTCTGTATTCTCAGTTTTCTGTCTCTTTTAGTTCCTGCTCCAAAGCTCCTGGTTGCAGACCCTGTTCCATTTCATGTGGCCTCTTCGCACCCCTCAAAGCAAACACTGGTGTCGCAGACCCTACCTTCCCATGCAGAACCCACTGATTCTTCTGAACTCTCTTTTTTAATTCCAAATAATCATGGTTTAGAATAACTTAAATATAAGAGGACCTGGTGTTCACCAATGTACGTTTTTAGTGAAATATAAGCTCCTATATGTTAAAAATTTCAAACGGCTTCTAAATTCTAAGAAGCAGAAATCAGCCCTGAACCTTTTCTTTCTCAAAGCCATGGTCCTGAGGGGACCCAAAACAAAATATAAAATGTTTGTTAGTCATAGACAGGAAAGCAGAGATAAGGAAAGATCTGCTCTCTCCAAAGAGTGTGTGTATTTCCTTTTATTTTTCATTTTATGCTTATGAACATCTTCCTGGCTATGTTTTTGGTGAAGCTGTTTGGACATTTAGGTTTCTAATTTTGAAAGCCTAGGAAATTATCAAAATTATTATTTTTTTTTTAGTTCCTGGGTAAAGTTGAAATAATGTAGTTGTTTTTCCAGCATCTTTACCTCTACTTCCTGGGTTGCTCCACACCCCTTGTCGGGCCAGAGGTGATGGAATTGACAGGATGTGGGGATTGGTGGGGCTGGAGGGAGGAAGGAGAGGAAGAGGAGAGTCAAAATGAACTGTCAGGTTTTTATCCTGGAATTTTAAAACATATTAGTGCCATTGTCTCAGTTTACTGCACTGAAAGAAGAACATCTTTGAGGATTATGGGAATCTTGAGTTGATTTTGGACATGTTAATTTTCAGGTACCCATGAAGCACGTGGTTGGAGATGTTGAAAAGGCAATTAGATGGTCAGGGCAGAGCTCCGAAGACTCCAGCTTGGAGGCGTTCACTGGAGGTCATCAGAGAATGGAAGGTCGGTGAAGCCACTAGCACCGATGAAAATACTATGGAACCAACTTATTGTAAAGATGAAAGTTGTCCATGAGGATTTCAACATTTACATGGAGGGAAGAGAAGCCAGTGTTTCCAGTAGAGAATGATCCAGCCCATCAAATGTGTTGAGGGGGTCCAGTGAGAAGATGCCGTCAAAGTGTTCCTGCTACTCGGTGACGTGGGGTCCTGGACAACCCAGGAGAAAACCATGTTGGGAGTACGAATGGGGTGGAAGCCAGATTGAACAGATAAAGGACTGTGTAGGGAGTGAGGGGAATAGTAGAGGAAGTTCACGATTCCAGGTCATTCAGCTGAGAAGCAGAGGGAAGAGGGGTAATAGCTGACGGTAGAAATTGGACTTGGAAATATACAATGACTTTTAAGATACAGGAGATCTGAGTATGTTTACATGCTGACCCAGAGGAAGAGGGCAGGACTCTCAAGGAAGAGAATAAGACTTCAGAGACATAGAAAAGGAAAAACTTAACGGGGCAGGAGACAGGCCCAAGATGGGAAGAAATCAGGACAGAGTGGCACAGAAGGATGGCTTTAAATTTAAGTCTCAGCTCTGTCCCTTTCTAACTGGGTACTTGAATTGAATTGTGTTTTCCCAAGACTGTTGAAGTTCTAACCTCAGAATGTAACCTTGTTTAGAAATAGGGTCTTTGCAGACAATCAAGTTCAGATGAGGTCATTAGTGTAGGCCCTGATCTGATACTACTGTGTCCTTATAAAAAGAGGAAATTTGGACACAGAAACACACGTGCACAGAGGGAAGACAATGTGAAGACACAGGGAGAAGATGGCCATCGACATGCCGAGGAAAGCCCGAGGTTCTCAGAAGCCAGGAGCAAGGCCTGGAAAAGTTCTGTTCCCCACGGCCCACAGAAAGATCTCAAATGGCCTATACCTCAATCTCAAATTTCTAGGGTCTCAAACTTCTAGCCTCCAGAAATATGAGAGTAAATTTCTAGTGATTAAGTCACCCATCTTGTGGTTCTTTGTTACAGCAACCCCATGAAACCAGTACCATCAATCTTAGTTCTTAAATTTTAAACTAAATTGTTCTTAAATTTGATATCTACCCTTGAAACATTGTTGTAAATAAGGTACAATGTGTAAAGCACTTAGTAGGCACTCAGTAAAACCTTCTTCTGTATCTAGATAAGGTTTGGGCAATAATTATAAATGCCTCTTATTAAACATCTATAATTAAAGCCTTTATTGTTAATTATATTAATTATCCTAATAGGAACAGCTGGGGAAACAATCACAACACTCATCTAGAAAAACGGTTCTGGGTCACACTGCAGTTGGCAAGCTCAGGGGTGTTTCAGCGCGTGATTACTGTAATTCTCACCGCCATGAAGCCTGCTGAGTCTCGGTCTGAATGAGAGCAAGGGGAATGAGACTGGGCTTCCTGGGAAACTACAGAGATGGCTTCCTGGGAAAGTCACTTCATGTAGGGATATCCACCAGATAGGATGAACATTGGGACAGTATCTTCAGGAGAATCAAATATTCTGCAAGTGAATTTCCAAGTACTCTATAACCGTGTCTTTATCAGAAAGGAGTAGTGATGGGGGATGTCCTTTGAAAGTGAACCTTGACAACTTAAGGGCCATATTACATATATTTGGCTTGTAAAATATTATTCTATTTCAGCAATGGATAAAGAATAGCTTAGCTGACATACAGGAGGAATTTGAAATTGTACTAGCTAATCCTCCTTCAGTGCTGGCCATGTGCCAGGTGTTGCTCTAACACATGTTTATAGTTTATATACTTTGTTAATCCTCACAGCAACAGTGTGAGGGAAGTACTGTTATCATCCCCTCTTTACAGATGAGCAGCATGGTTACTTAAGGAACAGGTCCGTGGCCCATTGTCATACAGATAATAAGCAGCCTTGCTAGTTTCCTACCTCTGTACCTTTAATCTGAAGAACAGATCTGGAAAATCACCAACTGAGGGAGGAAACAAAGGAGGAAGACAGTTGTCCATTTGTTGGGGTGGCTATGGGATCCTATGACGATAGCTAGCAGGAGGTATGTAATGAAGTCTTGAGTCTGTCATTAAGAAGAGACACCAAGAACCAAGCCTGGAGACACAGATTTGTTTAGTCACTGGGATAGTGGAGATGCACATGAAAAGCAAAGGGGATGCAAATGGAAACTTATGGGAACCTTTAAAAATATCTCTAAGACCTGAGAGTAGAAGGCCTGCAAAAGGAGAATGAGAATAAATTAAAGGGCGCACACAAACCTGAGATGCTGCAACAGTAATTTATCCATATATACAATCGTAAATGTTAAGTGCCCTAATCTTAAAGTTTGAAAGGAACAACTTTAAAATGTGTTTTGTTTTGTTTTTGAGCCCTGTTCCGGAAAGATCCCACGTACCGCGGAGCAGCTAAGCCCATGGGCCACAACTACTGAGTCTGCACTCTAGAGCCCGCAAGCCACAACTGCTGAGCTCACGTGTCACAACTACTGAAGTCTGCGTGCCTAGAACCTGTGTTCCACAACAGGAGAAGCCACTGCAATGAGAAGTCCACACACCACAACGAAGTGTAGCCCCCACTCACCGCAACTAGAGAAAGCCCGCGTGTAGCAATGAAGACCCAATGCAGCCAAAAATAAATAAATAAAAAATAAATAAAATTTTAAAAAAAAGATTTGAAGATCTAAATAGACAGTTCTCCAAAGAAGATATACAGATGTCTAAAAAGCACATGAAAAGATGCTCAACATCACTAATTATCAGAGAAATGTAAATCAAAAATATGGTGAAGTATCATCTCACACTGGTCAGAATGGCCATCATCAAAAAATTTACAAACAATAAATGCTGGAGAGGGTGTGGAGAAAACGGAACCCTCTTTCACTGTTGGTAAGAATGTAAACTGGTACAACCACTACAGAGAACAGTATGGAGGTTCCTTAAAAACTAAAAATAGAGCTATCATATGATCCAGCAATCCCACTCCTGGGCATATATCCAAAGAAAACCATAATTCGAAAAGATACATACACCCCAGTGTTCACTGCAGCACTATTTAAAATAGCCAAGACTTGGAAGCAACCTAAATGTCCATCAAAGGAGGAATGGATAAAGAAGATGTGGTACATAAAAATGCAATCTCAAAATGAAAACAAAAAAGTATTATGGGCTATATATATTAAAACTGAAACACATATCATAAATAAAATTCAAAGACAAGCCACAGACAGAGCAAAGGCATGTGCAATTCACAAAGCAGGAAAGAAATTAATAACCAGAATATATGAAGAATTACTACAAGCCAGTTAGATAAAGAACTAAATAAAAACCAAAGTATTATCTATTATCCACAACCAAAATAGAAACATACAAATAGAAGGGGAAACCTGAATATCTAAAAGATATAGGGAAATTTTCTGCCTCATGAGAAGTCAGAAAAATGTAAAGGACAACAGTGAGATGCCATTTCAAAACTCGCAAAATGGCAAAAAAAAGAAAACAAACAAACAAAAACTTTGATAATTTCAACAAGAACTCTCATTCACGACTGTCAGGAAGGTAAATTGGTACAACTAATGTGGAGAATAATTTCTAGTAAAACAAAAACTTGCAGGCACGTGACCTAACAATGTCCCCGATGCATGTATAGGACCTAGTAAAGGCTGCTCATACGGGGACAAGGAGACATAGAAGGAATGTTTGTCCACCACTGTCTGCAACACTGACAGAGACGCTCTCCTTGACCAAACAGTGGTCAGGTTCCTGACCCTTCTCCTAGGCCCACCTGAGCACGTCTGTGTAAAATCCAGTTTCAGCAACAACCCTGCTAAATCGCCTTAGCAAGAACCCCCACCTTCAACATCTAATCACCCCCAATATCTGGCCTCACCAGGTGACGCCTGATCCCCTGACCTGCCTTCAGCAGGAATCCTTGTAGGTCCGCTTACCCAGAACGCCCCCATCTGATGTTTTCTCATAGTAGTTTTCCGTCCACTGACCCCCACCCTGCTCTTTCACTGTGAATTCCCACTTGCCCAAGCTGTATTTGGAGTTGAACACAATCTCTCTCCCCACTGTTTGGGATTAACATATACACACTACTATGAATAAAAGAGATAATCGGCAAGGACTGTACAGCACAGGAAACTCTACTCAATATTCTCTAATAACCTGGGAGAAGAATATGCAAAAGAATAGATATATGTATATGTATAACTGAATCACTTTGCTCTATACCTGAAACTAACACAACATTGTAAATCACCTATACCCCAATATAAAATAAAAATTAAAACAAAACAAAACAAAAATCCTATCACAGTGATGCCTACACCTACTGCAATGGTGCTGAATAAGGTCTGCCTTACCATCTTCAATAAGTTCCCCGAATCATTTTCCCATAAAAACAATCCATATAAAGTTAAGACAAAACTAAATAGTATGTAACATATAAATATGCTCATGTGTAGGTCAAGTTTAATAGCAAGGAATATGGAGAAACAAAAATTCAGGACAATGGTGAACTGTGGGAAAGAGGTGGGAATGGGACTGGGCAGAGGAATACTCAGGGGATTCCAATGATCTCTTTTATATATTTCTTAAATTAGGTGTTTATTATATTATAATCCATATGTCTGTATGCCTGAAACAGTTCATTTTTGAAAACGCAGTTAAAGCCATATGCTCAATCTTTGCCCAGTGAAATTTAGCTGGACCTCCGTTGATGTCTACTCTTGTCTCCATCACTTTTTGACATGGTTTAATTACTTGTTTACATAGTTCTCCTCTGGATTTAATGGGGACCCTTGGAATTCTGATGCTTTCTTTACCTCATTTTATCTGAGCTCTTCCCTGTTGCTGCATCCTCCCGACAGACCTCAGTCCCATCTCTAAGGGGCCTGGTGCTGTTCTACCCGAGATGAGCGTGCCCAGGACAAGGAGCCCTTGACCCATTACACACTGGCCAAGGACTTCTTTCCTTCACAGAGTTGCTAGCAGTGTTGTGGTAGCATTCCCATTTGAGGAGAGCAAAATGAAGAAGACCCATTGTCAAACATTGGAAATAACATTAAGGGAAACTGGAGAAACAGAGAGGTGGGATCCCAGAATATATGGGAGTAGAAAGGGTCAGAAACTTGGCCAAAGTCAAACAGTCAACAGCAAAGAAGACATTGGTTTTGACAAATGGAATGGGGCCATAGCTTGAAGGAGAAAGGAAATGAAGAAAACTGTACTTCCAAGATGGGAGATCAGTCCTTCTTCTACCCAATATGCAGACTCTGGGCATGATTGAAAAAAAATCATTCCTTACTCCAGAAATGGTTATTGTGTTTTTCCAGAAAACTACCAAAATAATGTACAAATGTGTAATATCTCCAAAGTGGTTCGCACAACATGGGAGTATGAGGGGTATGTTTATGGGATGAGAAGGAGGTAGTGAAGTGAAAGAAACTGACTATCCAACCAAGAAATATTCCACCTGGATATTTCATGGAGGAAGATGCCAACAGGGAAGAAAGGAATGAATGGGATCAAATAGCGCACGGCCATGGCATTGTTTTTCTCTAGGAATGGTCATTATCTCCCTTGAGATAAGCGAGGAGGACGCAGAGAGGTTTGAGATGGAGAAAACCAGTGGAAGTGAGGACGGGAGTTACCTTTAGGGATTTCTATCATCCATGAGACCAAGAGAAGCTCATACTGAGGGTGTGAGGGTCAGGGATTAAGTGAAAGTCACAAGAAGGCTTGAAAAATTGTCACGGTCACTTTAGAGAATGAGAAACTCACAAGAGATGAGTTTAAGGATGGCTGGAGCCGCTAAACGTTGAACTGAGTTTGGAAGATTACAAACCCGTCGTGGAGCTCACCAGTGCACCTGTGTAGGTCTTGGCAGGTGAGCAGCAGGGCTGGTTTGATATGACGATGGAGCTTGACAGTGCTGTGAGGATGCGTACAGGAAAGAAGGAATAACCACGGGGTCGGCCCCTCAGATCTGATTGTCCTGCTTGGCTGTAAATGTCCGGATGTATTGGCTGATAATGAAACTGTGCAGGCTTCTCTCAGAATCCAGCCACATGCTTGGGTTCCATGATATTGTGTGGCAGCTTGTGGTGAAGACCAGTTAGGGGCTCTCCTGAATGGAATCTCTGGTTTCTCCTTTGGATTGCTGGTCTCTCCGTTTTTCTAATCTGTTCTGGTTTTGTTACTGTATTGGATTCGAAACTGGTGGGTTGGATCTGCTTTGGGAACAATCTGCACAGCTTAGCTAATATGCTTCCTCATCCTACTTCTCCATAACTCGCAGAAGAAGACCTTTGTAGAATTGCTTAGATTCAGGAAGACAAATGGAGGAAGCTATACAACGAGCTGTGGCTCACTTTCACAGGCTTGGGAACCTGAACGGCAACATCAGTAATAGCTGCAAGCTTCAATTTCTAGGCAACATCTAGGATCAAGAAAAAAAAATGGACAGAGTTTTGTTGAAGAAAGAGGGACAGAATTAGAAAGGTGAATTTATATATATATATTTTTTTTTTGTAACAAGGGAGGCAGAGTACGCCAAACAATCATCAAAGCCCATGTCTATTCATCCGTTTGAAGTTCCCAGATCCCTGCAGCATCCCTTTGTCTGATTTGAAACTTAAATACTCCAAGGATTATTATTGTTGTGGTTATTATTTTACTAAGTCTCAGTCAAGGAGATCACATTCTGAGACAGAAGGATGAGTCTCTGAGTCTCAGAGATTGCATACTTTATTAAGGGATAGAGACACACCTTAATGCTCAAGTTCAGGTTCTTCTACCACCGGCCCAGAAAATCAAATCAAACATTTATTGAGCTCCCATTATGCATGAGGCATGGTCTTACTCCTGTTGTTATGGAGCCTCTCTGACTTCCTCTAGCTTTGCTGGAATAACTCATCCTGGAACAAGGCAGAAATTGTACATCCTTTCAAAATATTCTGAGACTGATGACCCGCACTGGGAAACAACACTTGCTGAAACACAAATTAAATATCTCATATGGTTTTGCTGAAATTCTGAAAAGAACAACTGACTAATCCTAAGTTAGTTCTTCTGCTTTTGTCAATGATGGGCAGCTGATTCAATTGCCTTGGTGGAACATGATATAGCTCTCTTTCACAGACTATTTTCAAAAGCTCATAACATTAAGAAACTCATTTGCTATTTTATCAAGACCCCTATGGAGTCAATTTATACAAAGCATTTGAATAGCTTCACATTTCATGGAAAATGTTAGACTAACTTTTTAATAAATATCTTTTATTATCACAGTAGATATTTATACTACATTTGTGCTGGTGTATTTATGCCTGTAAAATGTGAATCTCATAGGTGAGGTTGAAATAAAATCATTATTCCCTATGGATTATAATTTTCTCATAAGCCTAATTCTATAAAAGCATGGATCTGGACATCACTAGACTGATTAATTGGCAGTTCTTTCAAAATTTGGGCTTGATTTATTTAGAGTTGTATGAATCCCACCAATTTTTGCACTTGCCTTTCTAAAATTAACTGCCCTAACCTTTTCTTGGGCTCTCTTTCATATAATTGTAAACCTTATATATATTTTATTGTCTTGATATATCCAGTGACTCTTCATCTAGGATGTATAACTCATTTCTTACTCTGTAAAAGAGAAAATGTCATAATTTTTTCAGAGGAGTATAACATGTTAGATCTGAAAAGATAACTCTATATCATTAATCCTCATGGTACAGACACAGCCATCTAGGAAAGTTTCTCAAAGCCAAAGCACTAACTAGTAACATAACTAATAGCTAATGCTGCATCCTGAAACATGGATCTCCTGTCCTGGTGGTCTTTCCATTACACTCTTAAGGAAATGTTTCTGTTTTTAAACACTCTTGCTTTGAATACAGAGTATCTTAAATCTGCTTTATTTGGTGATTATCATAGACAGAATATTTGTGTTCCCTCAAAATTCAGATGTTTTAATTCTAACTCCCAAGGAGATGGTATTTGGAGGTGGGACCTTTGAGAATTGTTTAGGTCATGAGGTGGAGACCTCATGATAAGAATAATGTCCTTATAAGGGAGACCCCAGAGAGCTCCCCTGCCCCTTCCATCCTGTGAGGAAACAGGGATGATTGACCATCTATGAACCAGACTCTAAATATGCCGATGCCATGATCCTGGACTTCTCAGCCTCCAGAACTCTGAGAAATAAGCCACCCAGTCAGTGGTATTCGGTTATAACCCAAAGGGACGAGGACAGTGTTGAACTCAGATTTTCTATTTGACTCATTCTAAGTTAGGTATTCAAGAGTCTCTATCACTCCTTTTTCCTTATCTTCATCTTTTCCCCTTTTCTTATCCTAGTTCCTCATGTTCTCCCAGACTCCTTCTCAACTTCTCCCATCAGCACACAGAGCTCATCTGTGGTCCAGGTAGCATCACCAGGGATGGCAGAGGTGGAGCAGGTGGAAAGGTAGAAGGCAGCTACCACTGTAATGAACCTGACTACTTGCTTATTCATCTTACCTACTAGAATGCATCTTCTAGAGATATCTAGTTTCCTGTTATTTATTCAGTGTAAATATAAATCCTTGTAAAACAAATTTATTAAGCACTTGCCAGGTATCGTGTACTCTGCTGTATTTTCTTACAGTAATCTTATGAAATTGAAAAGAATATGTTCATCCACTTAAGCCTGGATTCTACAAGGTTAAGTAATTTATTCGATGCTGCATGAAAAAGTTGGTATATCATACAAAACCTGTGTTTCTTTAATATCCCAAATAACCATTTAAGAAAACATATAGATACAAGTGAGCCTTTTCTGAAGCCCACGTAAGGTCTTACCTCATTACTATTTCTATGAAAAGTCTGTCTTCATATTTACTAGGTAGAAAAATAATTCATCTTTTGCCTAAGGGCACTGCCGTCCTGGAAATGCAAACAAACAAACAAAAAATGAGTATAAAAGGCTATCAGTTTGAAAATCAGTCTCTTTCAAAGATTAGTCAGGCAGCTCCAGTACAGAACTGAGGAATAAACATACACATTTGTTCTCTAACCTCCAAAGACTTCCACTGAAATGGAAGCTTAGGGAAAAAAAAAAAAAAAAAAGAAAGAAAAAGAAAAACAAAACAAAACAAAAAAAATAATTTGGGGATAAGTAATAATGAACAAGCTGAAAGATTTCCAAAAAATTTCTGGAAGGGGATGGAATGGCAGAGGATGGAAAGATGAAACAAGTAAAGAGATATATGACTCAGAGGCTTTAAAAAATAGGGAAGCAGTCTAATTATTGGAATTCAGCAAGTGTCTGGGTTCAGAATTAGTAAATAGTACAGCAGTTGGCTTTAGAAATCAGACTAAAAACAAGAGTGCTAGTCGATAGTATACAAATGACTCAAATACACCACTGGACACACTCACCTTTCTTCAATATCTTAAGCTTATTCAGGTTGTTGGAGAACTTAGTTCCTTGCAGTGGTAGGACTGACACTCTCATTTCCTTGTTGGCTATCACAGAAGAGAGTGCTTTGTTTCTAGAACCAGCCTACAGGAGAGAGGATGCTCTGGGGGATGAGGGAGAGTAGAAAGCAGATCTCTTAGAGATCAAGCATATGACCACTATTATATTTGAAATTTACAATAGAAGAATTGGAAATTATATTTGAAACATTTCCCAGACCTTAAAATGAGGTTGAGTATACCAGAAAACACAGACAAGGTTAGTGCAAGAGGAACAATATGAAACTGATAAAAATTCCACAAAAAGAGTAAAGAAAATAAAATGGAGGAAATAAGAGAAGTAACAGAAGGAACTTCCTCAGACCTAAAGAAGGAAATGAGTCTTCAAATGAAACTCCCCATCAACAGCTCACGCACTGAAGGCATTACAAAAGAGACACACAAGACTGCATAGAATCCACAGAACCTCTTCCTTAAAGGGTAGAATTCACCAGTGAAACCATTTGCGTCTGGTGCTTTCTGTTTTGAAAGGTTATTAATTATTTAATTTCTATAATAGATGAAGCCTCTACAGATTGTTTATTTCTTCTTATGTGAGTTTTAGCAGACTGCATCTTCAAGAAATTGGTCCATTTCATCTAGGCTATTAAATCTGTTGGCGTAGAGTTGTGTGTAATATTCTTTTATTCCATGGGATCTGTAGTGTTGCCCCCTCTTTCATTTCTGATATTTTTTTAACCTTCATCTTCTCTCTCTTTTCCTTTGTTAGCCTGGCTAGAAGCCTGTCAGTTTTATTGATCTTTTCAAAGAATCAGTTTTTGGTTTTGTTGATTTTCTTTACTGATTTCCTGTTTTCAATTTCATTGATTTCTGCTCTATTTTTTTATTATTCCTTTTCTTCTATTTCCTTTGAATTTAACTTGCTCTTCCCCATATTTTTATTTTAAACATTTCTCCTATTTTATTCAGTTATTATTAATAGCAAATACTGTGCACAGAATATTGGATGCAGCTTTACGGATCCTGTTCGTCAACCGACTGTAGTTCATTTTGAAATGGTAGAACTCACATCCAAACACAAAAGAAAGTAAAAGAAGACATAAGAAAGTGATGACTGCCACATACTATGCAGGGCAACGTCTGGGATTTGGCTTTAGATACACTTGGTCTAAATTTTGACTGTGACGGAGATGTTTGGCCTTAGGCAGTTACATAAACTCTCTGAGCCTCAGTTTTCTCATCTGTGAAGGGGGAACAGTAATATAGATATTATTAAAATTAGGGCATGGGATTGAGAAATAAGGAAATATTTAGCATTGTACCTGGTGATGCTATACCTGGTTAAGCTCCTTCTTTGAATGAGTAAAAGAAATGAAGTAGAATTAGGATTGAGAGAAGGGAGAGAGGCAGGCTATGTGAGGACAAGAGTAGAATAAAGTGATAGCATGCTGAATTAGCTGTGATTACTTACAACCTACAACAGAGAAACTTACTTAAAGATACAAAATACAATGGAATACTACTCAGCCATAAAAAAGAATGAAATAATGCCATTTGCAGCAACATAGATGGACCCGGAGATTATCATACCAAGTGAAGTAGGTCAGACAGAGAAAGATAAATATCACATGATGTTGCTTATATGTGGAATCTAAA
The DNA here is from genome assembly GCF_937001465.1 of Orcinus orca. Classification (NCBI taxonomy): domain Eukaryota; kingdom Metazoa; phylum Chordata; class Mammalia; order Artiodactyla; family Delphinidae; genus Orcinus; species Orcinus orca. Next base: position 87,955,322 of record NC_064571.1, on the reverse strand, counting down.
AAAAGATGACATAAATGATCTTATTTACAAAACAGAAATAAACCCTCAGACATAAGAAACTTATGGCTACCAAAGGGGAAGGAGGAGGAGGAATAATTAGGATTTGGGGATTAACAGATACACACTGTTATATATAAAATAGATAACCAACAAGGACCTACTCTATAGCACAGGGAACTATACTCAATATTTTATAATAACCTATAATGGGAAAGAATCTGAAAGAGAATATATATACATATATTTATATGTATAAACACGTATGACTGAATCACTTTGCAGTACACCTGAAACTAACACAACATTGTAAATCACTATACTTCGATAAAAATATGAATACATAAATAAATAAAATACAAATCACTTTAAAATGTACAGCCTCTAAGTGACAAAAGTACTACGCTTTTCATCTGAAAGTAAAATCTGTCTTTGTCCTGAAAAGAAGAAGGATGAGAATGAGAGAAAACAGGTGTGTGGAAGTAAAGTATGTATGCATGTGTTTATATATTTGTACACTTATATCAGAGAAAGAAAAAAATTGTGAAAATGGCCTTAGCACAATGGAATAGTAATTATTTTGTAAAGATCTCATCTACTTATATGTTCTAAAACTGCTCACCTCCCATGCTCTCACTGACAAGTGTATGGCTCATTACTCTCTTTCTCTAAGAAAAGAGGTTTAAAAATGTAATTGCTGGTAATAAACAAGAGGAGGCATGTACATACAGTGGCCCATTATTCAGCCTAAGGAAGGAAGAAAATTCTGAAACCTGCTACAACATGGATGAAACTTGAAGACATTACACTAAGTGAAAGGAATCACAAATACTATATGACTCCACTTACATGAGATACTGAGTGGTCAAATTTATAAAGATAGGAAGTAGAATGGTGTTTGCCAGGGGTTGGGTGAAGACAGGAATGGGGCATTAATTTTTGATAGATACAGAGTTTTATTTTTGCAAGACAAGAAGTGTTCTGTGGATGAATGGTGGTGATGGTTGCACAAGGATGTGAATATACTTAATGTTACTTAACTGAACACTTAGAAATGGCTAAGATGGTAAAGCATACATTATGTATATTTTCTTTAAATTTTTAAAAATAGAAAAAAGTCTCCTCGTTAGTATTTAAAGAAATGCAAAATTAAAATGAGAAATTAAAAAAAAACGTGAACTGCTATATACAGGCTTTTTGGCTGGGTGTATGCTTATGAGAATGAGTCCCTGTTTAAATAGATAAAGAATTGGTCAGTGAAAGTTTGATGGAAGGAAATTTAACACAAATGTGACAAGCTTCACAAAACGTCCCCCTTTTCATTCACTCAGTAAGCTTCTCAGGAAAGCCTACCCTAAAGCAGTAGGAGAGGAGGGTGCTATGATCATTGTGTAGCCTCGCTGGGTAACAGCCTGTGGCTGTCCTACACTCAGCATCTTCCAGGTGCACGACCCAAGATCCCCACGGCCCTTCACAGTAGGAAGTCATTTAGTCCACGTGCCTTGGAGCAGGAAACCAAGGCTTATCTCTACATCAAATCCTTGCTCTTCTCAGCTCCACAAACCATATTTAAACAAGACTTGTATGATGCTTCCTATTCAAGGAATGACTGTAAACAGGCGTAAGAGGGAGAGGACGGCTGTTTTTTTTAATAATTTTTATTTTATTTTTCATTTATTAATTTTATTGGAGTCTAGCTGCTTTACAATGTTGTGTTAGTTTCTGCTGTACAGCAAAGTGAATCAGCAATACATCTACGTATATCCCCTCGTTTTTGGATTTCCTTTCCATTTAGGTCACCACAGAGCACTGAGTAGAGCTCCCTGTGCTATACAGCAGGTTCTCGTTAGTTATCTATTTTATACATAGCGGTGTATATATGTCAATCCCAAACCCCCAATTCCTCCCAGTCCCCCATTCCCCCCTTGGCGTCCATACCTTTGTTCTCTAGTCTGTGTCTCTATTTCTGCTTTGCGAACAGGTTCATCTGTTACCATTTTTCTAGATTCCACATGTATGTGTGGACTGCTGTTTTTGAAATGCAGTCTCTTCTTTCCACTAAACATTTCCAGGAACGGGCATCCCTTCTAACTTCCTCCTCTCCTTACACTTTTTCTTTGGCCTCTCTGCCCCACCCCTGGACCCTCCCCTGGGCTATCTGGGTTGCTGGCGGGGTGGGGGGGCGTCTTTTGAGGCCGGCAGGCAGAGGGGGAGCTGCTGGCATCACTACCACGCCCCGCAGTTGCCCTGGGGACCAGGCACGTCGGGTATGCGACCCCAGCAGCTGTGGAGGGGAATTCTTTGCCCATGACCACAGCAGCCCGGCCCTGCCAGCTGTCCGCCCAGGACGCCGGGGATCCGGGGTCGCCGGCCAGGGTGGGGATGTTGTCACAGAGCCGTCACCACCGCAGGGGTTAAGCGTCAGTCAGGCCGATTATGGCAACAGAGGAAATGACACTTTCCCAAGTGTCCTCTTTTACAGACCGGAGCAACTGTGACCGTCCCTGCACTCGGTTGACTCAGTCTTCACGCCGCAGGCAAGCAAGGGCTTCCAAGTCGCTCTGTGGATGCTTTTAGAACTATTGCCAAGCTCATGGTTCCTGCCCCAGTGATGTTTTTAATCCTATCCAGGGAAGAGGCGTGTTGGCAGAAGGAGCCAGAGACTGAAGAGGAGAGAAGTGGGGTTCCCGGTACCCACTCACTCCTGCTTCCATGTTACCATCTACCTTTCAAACGGAGAGATGCAGTTTAAACCAAATGCCTGCAATCTTGTAAATAAGTGGGCCTCTTTGCCTTTTCTTGATAAGGTACCTTACCTGCTTGTTTCCTAAATTAATAAAAGCAATAAGAGTAAGACAATTCCATCCACTTAACATGTTGTAACCTCTTCACATCTAGGTGAGACACCTTTGATTAACAAAACCCTTATCTGCGTGGCTTTATCCTTCAAACAGTGTCTACACCACTGAGATATTCTTGTGAGCTGGGCAAGTTGAGTATTCTCTTTGCATTACGTAAAGGAGCTTCAAATTCCCCAGCTACTCACAGGAGGAAGTGGTTTGGAAAGCTGATTTTCTGGTGCTCAGCTCCAGACCTGCTTCTCCCCTACAGTGCAGGACTGACTTTTCTCTGCATCAGACTTGGGCATAGAGCTCCAGATGAAAGCACCCTGGTATGGAAACGCTCTCCTTAGGCTACTCTGTGTAGCATCATCTGCTTCCTTTGAACTCTAGCACCACATGTGTATTTCACAGCTACTGCTCTCCAAGCAAACTTATTCATACAGAAGATTCTAAGTAGCTGGAATTGTCTAACTTGTGTTGTTTTATTTATTTACAAATCCATCAGGTAAGAACAAGAAAGTAAAAAGCAAGAAAGAATGTGATCCGAGAAATAAAGGGTTATGGCTGAAGGAAGGAACAAAGGGGTTGAATGCTGCACATGGGCTGTTCCACTGCAGAGGGATCATTGGAACAGCTTCAGCCTCAGGACAGATCACGACCCAGACCACGGTGCCACACGCTGCCCGTGTGTTCTCTCGCCATATGTTTTCCCTCCTATTCTAACGATGAGAGATAATTTCAGAGCATCTCTACATCAGCCAGTCAGGGGAGGCTCCTGAGGGTGGTGACATCTGAGGGGAGTTGTAAAGGATGAACAGGAGTTTTCCAGGCAAACGAAAGGAAAGGAGCGTTTCGAAAGGAGGGAGGAGCCTGACACATGTGCACAAGTAGGAAGCACATCCACGGACTATGAGTGCATGCACAGGTGGGAATGGGCCCTGCCACCAACAAGGGAGCAGGTGCACGTCCCACGGCTGCACCGAAGACCCTGAGCTCCCTTTTGCTGGCTGGGGTGGGGCAGCTGTGGGGGGGGGGGGCGGGAGGAGGGAAGGGGTGCCTTCCAGTTTCCTGTGTGCAGTTGTTCTGAAGGGACAGCGTAGGAAGGGGAGAGACTCTGGGCAAGAGTGCCCTTCAACTTCAGATAGAGAAGATTGAAAGCTTGTTGGAAGGGGGTGGAAAAGAGGGGTGGACACTTCAAAGGCTGTTCAGGAAGGAGTGTGCACACACATCCAATGCTGAGAGGTTCACCCCGAGTTCTCTACCAGATGACTGACTTACCTGTGTTGCCGTTAAATGAAGTAGCAACTTTGGCTTGTCTAGAAAGAAGAGCAAAGTCAGCACAAGCATTTCTTGTTTTATTACTCTTCATTGCTTTTACTTTATTGCTTTTTGCAGATATTTCATTTTTTACAAATTGAAGGTTTGCAGTAACCTTGCATGGGGCAAGTCCGTAGATGCCATCTTTCCTGCATTTGTTCAATTCCTGTCTTTGTGTCACATTTTGGTAATTCTCAAAACATTTCACACTTTTTCATTATTATTATACTAGTTGTGGTGATCTGTGATCAGTGATCTTTGATGTTACTATTGTAATCATTTTGGGTACAACAAGCCATGCCCATATAAGACTGCAAATTTAATCCACAAATGTGTTTGTTCTGACTGCTTCATATCAACTAGCTAATCACCCCATTTTCTCCCCTTCCTTGGGCCCCCCTGTTCCCTGAGATGCAACAATATTGAAATTAGACCAATTAATAAGGCTACAATGGCCTCTAAGTGTTCAAGTGAAAGGAAGAATCACATGTCACTTACTTTAAATCAAAAGCTAGAAAGGATTAAGCTTAGTGAGAGGGCATGTCAAAACCCAGATAGGCTGAACTCGAGGCCTCTTGTACCAAACAGTTACCATGATGTGAATGCAAAGGAAATATTCTTGAAGAAAATTAAAAGTGATACTCTAGTGAATACACAAATGATTAGAAAGCTAAACAGTATGGAGAAAGTTTGAATGGTCTAGATAGAAGATCAAACCAGCCACAACATTTCCACAAGCCAAAGCTCAATCTAAAGCAAGGCCCTAACTCTCTTCAAGCTGCAGGGTTAAAGAGGATGGACTCAAATTTTGAAAGAGTCTACTGTGGGCAAGATGCTATCACACAGTATCGCAGGCTACAGAGAAATTGTTTGTAAAAGGAATAGTCAGTCCACGTGGCAAATTTCATTGTTGTTTTATTGTAATAAATTTCTGCAGCCACCCCAGCCTTCAGCAAACACCACTCTGATTAGTCAGCACCATTAACATGGAGGCAAGACCGTCCACCAGCAAAAAGATTCTTACTCACTGGAGGCTCAGATGATGATTAGCAATTTTTCTTTTTTTTTTTTTTTAGCAATCAAGTATTTTTAAGTTAAGGTCTGTGTATTGTTTTTTACATATAATGTTATTTCATACTTAAGAGACTACCATATAGTGTAAACATAACTGTAAATGCACTGGGAAACCAAAAACTCTTGTGACTAATTTCATTGCAGCATCAGCTTTATTGAGTGGTCTGGAATGGAACTTGCTATACAGGTGTGCCTGTACCAGACACCAGTTATATGTCTTCTAGGCTTTTGGTTTTTTATTAGAGGTACTGAGGTGTTATCTAAATTATTTCATTATCTTCTAGAAGTAATACTGTGAAGTTTATTGCCATTTTTTAGGAGGGAAAACTGAAAATTAGAAAGGTCAAGTAAAGTAGGAAGTGTCCACACAGCTAAGAAGTGAAGTCTGCCTGTCCCCAAAGCCTATGCTCTTGGCTATTGTAAACATCTTGAACTCAAACTGTCCATGAGATGTTCAGATAGAGGGAGTCTAGAGGTGCATGAGTCTGGAACTGACAAAGTTCCAGGTAGAGAGTTTGATGCAGCACTGAGAGTGTGGGCAGGAGCTGAAGCTATGATATGAATGAGCAACATGGTGGAGTAGGGATCGAGGGATCTTGTTATTGATGAGGAGATGTCTCGAGAATGTTTCCAAGCGACATGATCTAGAGCTGGTGAAGAAGAGGGGACGTGGGAGTGAAGGACCTGGCCCAGTTCAGGTCATTGGAAACTCAACTTCTCTGAACTGTTTTTATGACCTCAGTTACCACCAGTGTTATTGCTGGCCTATTTAATTTTTCAACTCTTGTAGAAATGATGATCCTTTTTTTTTTTCCAAAAGAGTTTATTTTAAAAGGTTTATCATCTCATTTACTAAGTCACATTGGGGAATAAAATATTATACAATGTGATTTCTCTCTAATGAAGTTTATTCTTATAAATTCCAAGAGTTTTAGCTTAAATCAAACCTAAGTTTTTTTTCTTATATTTTATTACACTGTTTGCTTCTTTCTTAAATATAGCCTAGTGTGGTATTTTCATAGAAAATTAAATGCCCTCATTATGAACATACATCTTTAAATTGAACATTTTTACAGTGATGTTCTCAAGAGTGAGGTCTGGATGATTACTTAGTACTATCGGGAATGATTCCAGAAGACTACACATTTATTAAGTTCATCGACAACTTTATTCATTTAACAAGTATTTATTGAGTTACTTCTATAGCAGGGATCAAAACAAACAAAAGTCCCTGCTCTAGTAGAGCTCAAGTTCTACTGCTCTTATTGCCTTTCCGAGTTCCTTTGTCTTTACTACATGGTTTCCCTCACACTGGTTTTATATAACATTTGGGAACTATATGGTTTTATCATTATGATTAACAGCAAAGATAGTTTATAAATGGCAGAGAGATTATTGCTGAGACTGTAGTGGTTCAGTGTGAAGGGATGAGCAAGAGAAAAATGGAATTTTTTTGGTGATTGAGCCAGTAGGTTTCTATGAACCAACAGAAAATAAAATTACCAGAAGGATTTATTCTGAAAAATGCAGATAATTATTTGAAATGTCATTAAATCTAAAATGCCATTGAAGAACAGAAATACTTTTTTATGCACTAATGTAGAATAATGCTGAAATTAAATTATACTTCTTAATTATACAGTTGATCACTTTATATTCTTTTACTTTGGGCATGTATCTTTATGTTTTAAGTGTGTTTCTTGTAGACAACATATAAACAGATCTTACTTTGTCCAATATGCCAAAATTTCTACTTTTTATCTGTACATTTAGCTTATTTAAATTAAATATAATCATTGATATAATTGAGGTCAAGTCCACCATTTATTTGCTTTCTATTTATCTCATATTCTTTTTCTTCCTTTTTCTCCCACTTTTTCTGCCTTTTTCTGAACTGTGTATTCTTTTTTTTAACTATTCAATTTTTAAATCTCTACTATTTGCTTATTAGCAATGCCTCTTTGTTTTAATTTTTAGTAGTTGTTCTAGTGTTTACAAATTATAGCTTTAACTTATCACAGCTTTATGTAGAGTGTAAGAAAATTATGGCAGTATAATTTCACTTTCCCTCCTGTCCTTCACACTATTATTGTCACATATTACTAATATATACATTTTATAGTTACAAATCCCAGAATACATTGTCATTGTTTTTGCTTTAAACAATTATCTTTTAAAGAGATGTAACAATTTTTTAAAGTTTTTTAGATTTTTCAGATATTTCCAGTGCTCTTAATTTCCTTTTATTTTTAGGTCAAAGTTTCCTTCTGGTCTCATCTTCCTTTTACTAAAGTAATTTCCTTTAACAATTTATAGTAGTAACAGTAGTGTTGCATTAAAGAATTTGCTCAGCATTTGTTTTTCTGGAAAAGGCTTTAATTTCCCTTCATTTTTGCTGGAGAAAGAATTCTAGGTTAGAAAAAAAGGTGGTTTTTTTAGTACTTTAAAGATGTTTCTCCATTTTCTTCATAGTTACATAGATTCTGATGAGAACTCTGGGGTATTCTTTGTTTCGATGTATGTAATGAGCTTTTATTTTCTCTTGTGCCTTTTTTCTGCCTTTCTCTCTGTGTCCTCCCCTTCTGGTGTTCCAGCTACATGTAGCTGGAATGCTTGGCATTCCAATGCTTGGCATTGTCTCAAGTGCAGCGCTAGGAGAGAAGGTTTACTGGCAGCAGACTTAGAATATAGGGAATGGGAAGCAGCATCAAATACTAACGCACAGTGAATAATCATTGCAGGTCATGGGTCACAAGTCTACTCTCTACCTATTCAACTCTGATTTAGCCTTAGAATTTGTCTCAGGATTTTCCAGAAAGCCGTCCTTTCTCACCTTAATTCTCTGCCTCACCTCCATTACTAAGATAAATGGCTCTTTTTTTTTTTTTTATTGCACTACACACTGGATGTCCCTCTATCTTTCAATGTATTATTCTTCATTCTACTCTATTGTTTTATTTGCCTATCTCCACGGCTAGACTGTGAACTTTTTCAGGGCAAAAACAATGGTTTTTATTTTTACCTCAAACAACTTCCCTTTGTCCGGCACCTATCACATTCTCAACAAATGTTTGATGGAGAAATGGATGGATAAATGGTGTCTTCCAAGGAATGTGAGTTCCAAGAGCAGAGATTGTGCAATTTTTTTTATAACCTCAGTTCAAGATACAATGATTGGCATAAAATCATTGCAGGACGGAAGTTCTGGTTGAATAGAAAACTTGACACTAAGTTTTCTGGCCACTAACTCCAACACTAAAGAATGAGAGCAGAGCCCAGGATGGGAGAGAAGCAGGTCTCCTAGCCTCCCGTGTTCCTCCTTTAGTAAGATTATTGCCTGCCTGGGAATCTGACATATATGCCACTGGTTTTCAAAACATCTCCCTGGCCTACAGCCTTGGAGTGGAGGGACAAATATGTGTTACATAGCCGTAAAAAAAGGAAATGAGAGGATTACTTATTTCCTGCCTTGGTTTGCATCTCTATTCCTGTCAATATTCCTGCTCTGCTTCCCTGCACATAACAAGGATTTAAAAAACACATAACGTTTACTGAGTACTAATTGGGCCAGACACCTGGCAAGGCATTTTTACAAAGGCGATCATCGTCATTTCACAGATTAGGAAACTCAGACAGAGACATGACTTTTGCCCCAGGAAATATATTAGCAGGAAAAGCAGCCGAATTTTGAGTCCTGGTTTAGCTTGACAACAAAATCCATATTCTTACCATTAAATAAACAGCATTCTACCAATGTCTCTTAACACATAAAATACAGCTTCACAGTTACTGACCAATGATATATTAAATGCAGACCTTAAAGTCAAAGCACATAGCTTCACATGCAGGCTCTGCTCTCCTTCGGAACAATTCTTTAAATATCCTAATCTTCAACGTTTTCATCTGAAAAACAGAGATAATATAAATATCACAAGCTTCTTATAAGATGAAATGAGATTATATGTATGAAAGGTATTTTACACATCGCAAAGCACTATATGTGTATTAGTCATTATCCCAAACATTATATAATTTAAGAAGCAGCAAGACTTCTACCTTAAAGTATATCTAATGAGGAAGCTATAATGTTTTACTAGGAAATATCCCCTTGAAGACGCAGATGCCTTATTGGAATCTACTCATTAGGTGGATGTCATCTTTCCTAACCTGAAATGAATTATTCCTATCAGATTGATATCTTGGCTGCTGGATGAGGTCAGTTTCATCTAATGGCTGAAAAATTTTAAGTGAAGAAAAAGATAGTTATTGAGCACTGCACACTGTGTGATAAGTCCTGTAAGGGGAAAGGGTGGCTAAGATAAGGAAGACCCGCTGTTCTGGGACCAGGAACGGGTAATCGTAAGGCACTGCAGTCGGAGGGAGAAGGCGACTCCAATCAGAAGTGGACAAGAAGACAACTTTTCAATTCCATCTAGGGCTCTTCCTGTTCAAAATCAGAAGTCCACAGGTTAACATTATTTGTGATGTAGTGAGCCAGGTGTAGCAATCCTATTTCAACACTAATTATCCATGGCTTCTGCCAAGCACAGAATTGTCAGAGCAATTGCCCAAAGCTCAGGTGAGAAGCAGGAGCCGGTCTTGTTTTCCAAGGACGTCTGTTCTGGCTCTGCTCCCCGACTCCGAGTCTTCCCATCACTGAGCCCCGCTTTCACTCCCTTGCCTGTGTGGGTTTGAGGTGAGATTACTGAAATCCTTCTCCATCTGTGAATTCAGCTTATGTGAAATTTTAGGAAACATGGTTTTAATTCCACAGGGGTATTCCCTCCCGTGTATGTGAGTTACACATGTTGGGAATAATTAGAAACAGGAAAGAAAGGAAGTAAAATAAAACAAAACAAAAAGCAAAGCAGGCAGAGCTGGGCAGAGGTCTTGCAAAGAGGCTTTGAGAGAGAGAGGAGGTCTGACACCAGGCTACCTCCCTCTCAGGAGGGATAAGTGACCCCATCGGTAAGGCTGGACGCAGGTCCCCAGGGAAATGTCCTCTGTCCCTGTGGCATCACTGGCCATCAAAGCTGCCAAACCGGTCACCAACTCAACCAGACATCTTATGGAAAAAACAGACTCAGGAGAAGCAAAGCTAAGGAAATATATCTTTCGATGGGACATATTAACCGCAAGGAAGCCAAATGGATGTGCAAACATCTGGGTGAAACTGTCAGGAAAGGAGAACCTGGGAAGGTTCTTCCAGAAAAAAAATTTTCATGGGAAATAAACTTCAGAGAATTCAGTACATTAAGATGTGCAAAATGCCTGGTAGAGTCTTGTATTTTCCCTCCTTTTTCCAAATCTTCAGTTCCTCAGTAGCTCTGTGTCCCAGCACAGAGATTTTCAAAATACAAATTCCTGCATTTGGGAAGTATTTCTGCATTTCAACCAGTCATTTGTACCTGCAACTAGGAGGTTACTGTAAAGGGGAGCAATGCCATTCAACATGTGTATATGAATATTGTCACCTTTACTTTACACGTGTTTATTTGCTTACAGAAAATTACATTGTGTAGCAAACCTATAAAAAGGCAGGCCCTCTTGTCAAGAATTTTAGAGTGACCAAAGAAAGACAGAGGAAGTCCCATAATATGCTCATTACTGCTTACACTTTTAACTCCAACTAATCATATCCTCATGTCCCCTGCATGTACACATTAAAGAAAATGTCAATAATTAGTGGAAAATTTAACATAATGAATCCATGTAAAAACAAGATTTTAATTATAACATTTACACAGGTTACAAATTCCAACTTGCCTTTGTATAAGAGGCAATCAAAACCATACGTAATTTTTTTAAAGCCATTTTAGAAAAAGAAAAACTAACTGGCCTTTGATATTTGAGCCATGCTATATACTTCCAGGACAGCATTCTGGCATTTTTCAACCAGATCTCATTCCTCATTGGGGAGAAAGGGTTGTTCTTAAAGCTGAAAGTATATAACTGTTATCATGGAGAGATATGCCTTTGACTTTATACTGGGGAATTTCTTCCTTGTGATTCGAGCCCCAAAGACCTCTGCTCAGGCTAAACCAGGACAGAAAAGAATGGAACCCGGACATTCGTTTCAACAACTTCTGATGTTGACGATGCTTCAAAGACCCAGAGGCTCCCAGGTCATCAGTAGTTGGTGGCTGATGGAGTTTCTTTCATTCCACAATCCTAAGAGAACTAAAGCCCTAGTATAGACCAAGAGACAGTAGGACTTACCTGGTCCACTGGACCAAAGATACAGGAAGTAGGCTTTAAAAAATAGTCTATTGGGTCTGGAAATAAAATGTTAGAATTTTTATTTCTAGTATCTTAAAAAATAGGGAAATATGTATGTTAGTGACATTGAACATGCAGAGTGACTGTGGAAGTCCACTCAGTCTTACCTCGGGGATTTTCACATCAAGGAAGAGGGTGGTTTCCTGGCAGAAATGTGGTTTTACACAGCTCGGGGAGTTGACCTGAGACCCTCACACACTAGTTCCTATGCAACGTCTAGTTAGGGAGGGTAGTTCATCTAGCCTGGCTAAGTGCATTTAAGGATCAACTTGTCTACTTTTCACAAAACCAACTTCAGCACAATGTTAAGGGGCTTAAAACGTTTCCTGCAAAGAAATAGCAAACTAAACAAAATACAAGAATATAAACTAAAGTTGAACAAGAAAATATCAGAGCTTTATTTTTATTTTGTGTCTTTAATTTGTCATGTATGCTTTTGTCAGTCACATAACAGTTTAAAACAATGACAAGTCAGCCCCAAATTCTAAATTCTGAAGAAAGCATTTTGGAATATAGATTATATCTACTGTCATCAATGGAAACACATCCTAAGTTTCATATTCTAACCTGAGATTTAAAGTAGGTGATAATATTCAGAAAACGTACAATTTGGCTACTCGTACTTAAAGTCATGGGACACTTAAACAGCTACTTTACAGATTTAATTAAACTTAATGACAAAATTTAAGTCTCTATTGAGAAATCTTATCAAAAAATAAAAGACAAAAATATGCTTACCATTGGGAGAAATCTTTGTTACTTATAAAAGTTTACTTTTTTCAATTATTTTGATACAAACAGAAGAAACAGCACATGAGAAAATATAACAACAAACTAAATAAGTAGGACAAAGGAAAATACATTAGCAAATGGAAATATATTTCTTTGGTATCCCCTACTATTAGATGATATATGGAAAATATCGCCGGACACGTAAAGAAATTAGTGTTGAAACAAATTATACTGTGTGGGAGGTTTGTATAGAGGTTGCTTGAAAAGTACTGGTGTATCTTCCAGGTCTCATCGTGTGAAATTTTCTAGACTCTGTTCCAGGAATTGTTTTAGAAGCTACTAAAGAGAAAGATATAAGAAACAATGATGAAATCTTTTGTTGTTGTTGTTGGGGTTTTTTTTTGTGTGTGTGTGTGATTTTTTTTTTTTGCGGTACGCAGGTCTCTCACTGTTGTGGCCTCTCCTGTTGCGGAGCAACAGGATCCGGACACGCAGTCTCAGTGGCCATGACTCACGGGTGCAGCCGCTCCGCGGCATGTGGGATCTTCCCGGACCGGGGCAGGAACCTGTGTCCCCTGCATCGGCAGGTGGACTCTCAACCACTGAGCCACCAGGGAAGCCCAATGATGAAATCTTTTAAATAAAAATAATGTGTATTGAGAAATAGTGATCATGAAAATTTTTTTTCATATAGCAGTTTGCTGGTTTTCTCTTGACAAATTAAACAATAATGTAACTTAAAAAAAATTTGTGTTTTTCTCTTACAGAAAGATGAGCATACAAAATTTGCTCAGCTTTTTTGTAAAGCCATGTACCTTATAGAAGTACATTACCTAACACACATTTAAACCCACTCATACAGCTAATCTAAACCTTCAAGTAAATAAGTTATTTAAGAGCCAGGAAGAAAGTAACTGTAACGCAAAAATTAATGTACGCTATGAAGGGAGCATTGTGTAAAATCTGTTTGAAAATCTTTCTCTTATCTGATAGCTTAATCTAAAAATGAAGTCAGTTTATCACCTTCCAAGGACTTATACCTGCTTTGGGAAACAGAATTGACTGAAACCTTTACAACTGTCTGAATAAGGTGCCTTGATAAGGCAAAATCCTCCTATGTCCAACTGACTATTTAGCATTTCTCCTTGGACATCAAATAGACATCTTAAATGCAACATGCCTAAAAGTAAACTCCTACTAATCTGCACACTTGCTTCACCTTTACCTGCCCCATCCTAGTTAGTGGAACCACACTGTTCTAGTTTCTCAAGTAAAACACTTGTATCCACCCTGAGCCTCTTCTCCTTCCCTCCTGACCCCCATACATCCCACACCAAACGTGTCAAGAAGTCCTCGTAGCTCCACCCTCAAATACATTCAGTCTTACCTTTGTTATTGTCTCACCTGGCACTGGCCACCTACCCTGCTCAGCTGTTCCCACGGCTCCTAACCCTACTCTCACCCTTGTCACTGGCATTTGTCCTTCTCACAACATCCAAGACATTCTTGTAAAGACACGAATCATGTCCTTTCGCTCCTCTGCTCAAGACCCGCCGTTCACACCCAAAAGTTCTCTGCTCAGCCCCACCCTCAGGGTGCCTCACCCCTGGCCTCTCCCCGCCCTTCTGCCCACTCTGCTCACATGCTGACCATGCTCCTGGGAAGGTTGTGTCTCGCCTCCCCTCCTACCGCGAAGAGGGTCCTTCCTCCAGCTACGCTGACTCCTCTTATGTGTCCAGCCCTGGAACACGGGCCCTGCACACATCGCCTGCTGTGTGAGTGTGTACACACAGAGAGAATGAGCTGTACTCTAAGGGGTCGGTCCTCACAGTCGTGGAGCCTAAGAAGTCCCAGGATCCGCCATCCGCAGGCTGCAGACCAGGAGAGCCAGGGCTGGGGCTCCAGGGCCTGAGAACCAGAGGACCGACGGTGTAGGTTCCAGTCTGGGTCTGAAGGTGGGGAACTAGGAGCTCTAGGGACAGAGAAGAACATCCGAGGTCACAGGTCACGGTCAGGCTGATCGGGCCCTCCTCTGCCTTCTGCTCTATTCAGGCCCCCACTGGGTGGGTGACGCCCACTTGCATCCAGGGAGGGGCGTCTGTGTCCCGCGGTCACCTCGGCTGGTGGCAGTCCCTTTGTCACACACCATGTTCTCCACGAGTCACTGGCTGAATAGAAGGGGGAACAGCGTCCTGGAGTGGAAGACACCCTCGATGACCTTATTTGCACACCTTGAAATCCCATTTATATGTAACAAAGTCTCTTTTCTATCTATCACTTGTATAAAAGGCTTACATAAAGATATAAATAGATATAAAGAATACATTTGAAACTTTGTACTTTTCTTTACAATTTACAAAGGCGTATCATATACCAGGCTCCATTTCCTTCCTTCTCAAGCCCTACTTCACAATGTTTTTTCTTCCTGTTTTCCGATGAAGAACACAACACCAACAAGGGACAGTAACTCACCAATATCCGTAGTTATAGTGTGAAAGACTAGGACTTAGATGCCTGAACCTTTTTCTCTTTTTTTTCGATTTTAACAATCATTTATTTATTTTGATTAAAGTATAGTTGATTTTCAGTGTTAGTTTCAGGTGTACAGAAAAGTGATTCTGTTATATATTCTTTTTCAGATTCTTTTCCATTATAGATTATTACAAGATATCGAGTAGACTTCCCTGTGCTGTACAGTAGGTCCTTGTTGTTTATCTATTTTACATACAGTAGTATGTATCTGTCAATCCCCATCTCCCAATTTACCCCTACCCTCCCACTTCCCCCTTTGGTAACCGTAGGTTAGTTTCCTACACCCTTTTCCCTGTTGGGGACAAAGTCAACTACAGGAAGCAAAGAAAAGGTGCTGCCTCAGGGGCAGCCGAGACCCTCCTGGGTTTCCTCCCAGAGTCACAGAGCGCACAAGCTCCATCCCAAATGCACAAGCTCTCAGGGCTTCTCAGCTCCAAAAGAACCAAATAAAATCTGCTCAACAGAGTAACGGCCTCATGACTCAAGAACTTCTGGGAAAGCAGTGAGTACCTGCTGAACTCAGAGGCTGAGCAGCGTGGAAGTAAAAGGATCTGCTGGGGGGCTTGAATCTTCTCTTTACGGACAGGGGTTTTGTGCAACCCCGAGAAACCCAGCCAGAGGCATTGTAGTGAGTGACCTCAGCAAGACTCCTGTAAATGTCAATTTTCCTAGAATCCATGAAATGGAGGCATGAAAAGTGGATTTTATTCCTCTTGTTTATTCTGTATCTTAACAGTTCTGAAAATATATTGGCACATGTTTAGGAACTCCATTTACAAAGCATATTCATGGTTTTCATCTTCTCTGACGCCCCACAAAATGCTGTGAGAAACCCCATCATGTACTGTTTGTATTGTTTTACAGGTGAGAATCTCACCTGTGGAGGGGTCAGGAACCCATCCCATCACCCAGCTGGGGAATGATGGTGTGTCCATCTAAACCCACAATCTCACATCTTCCATTGAACTGCTACACCTGAAATAGAATCAGTAACAATTATGGGTAAGAGACACGCTTTAGAAATATTTTTAGGGTGCAGCAAAGATTCAAACCAATCACTTAAAACACCTTTATTTTATAAACTCATTGGTGGTCACTGGCATTTAAGAGGACCCAGGAAGATTGCAAGATCATAAAGGACTTTTCAAATACACTGGGTGATATTTTGTTTACTGTCATTTATGTATCAAATTTCCTTTAACATAGGAGAGCTATATAAAAATAGACCAGCTATTTCTGGAATAGATTTGAGTCTTAGTTGGCTAAAGAGATAAACCAGTTATACCAAATCCTTTGGATAATTAGGAGTGAACAGCAAAAGAGTAATTATACTTCTCTAATAAAAACGTATGCTTGGTTATGCATACCAGCACTGCTGAAAACATCAAGAAATTCGGGATAAGGTAGGGAAATAATGTTCCTAAAAGGATCAAGCAGCACAGACGATAATAAGGAATAAACAAAAATAAACCTACACCCTATACTTAAACTTGTCATGGCAAACTGTAAGAATCTGAGACAGGAAATTTAAAAAACAAACAACCACACACACACCCTCAATGTGCTGAAATAAAATAAATACCAACCTAGAATTTCTAGGCAAATAGCTTTCAAGAATAGAGTTGAATAGAGACATTTTTAGATAAACAAAACTAAGAGTTTGTCAAGAAGAGATCCTCAGAAAAGGATGTAATTAGGTCAGAAGAAGGGTGAAGATTAAGAAAGTCATAAACATGTGAAACTAATAGTAATAGTCTTTAAACTTAAGAGAAAGAAGCTAGATGTAAAATACAAGTCAAGAATAACATGGCTGGGGCTTCCCTGGTGGCACGGTGGTTGAGAGTCCGCCTGCTGATGCAGGGGACACGGGTTCGTGCCCCGGTCCGGGAAGATCTCGCATGCCGCGGAGCGGCTGGGCCCGTGAGCCATGGCCGCTGAGCCTGCGCGTCCGGGGCCTGTGCTCCGCAGCGGGAGAGGCCACAACAGCGAGAGGCCCGCGTACCGCAAAAAAAAAAAAAAAGAAAAAAGAAAGAATAACATGGCTGGAAGGAGTTAGAAATGGATTAAACTCTTCTAGCTCTTCAGAGAAGAGCCTTCTCGTCCTCTGTCTCAGCATCACTGTCCACTGACCAGAGACGTGCACCTCTACACCTTCACAAACCCAAGTTCAAGTCCAGTCAACTGCCTGCTGACCCCATAGCATTGCTGCTCTGCATCAGCTGCTACACTTTTCTGGTACAATTACTGGAAGGTCAAGTTGGTGCAACCGTGTGAAGCTTCTACAAGACTCACCCTCTGCTGGCCGACATCGCATGGTCACGGCTGCCACATTTCTTAGAGAATGAGTGACAGTCCCCGGGGACATTCCTTAGTCCCTCCTTAGATGGCTTTCCCTCTCCCAATGTCGGCCCCAGGGACCTCCCCTGGCTTCTCTAGGAGTCTGTAAAGGTCTCCTTCCCTTTCTTCCCTCCCCAGACGGACAGTTCACAAAAACAGGTGTAAGTACGCCTAACCCGGAGCACCCATCTGCATCCTTTCAGGACGCTTTAAAGTTCTCACTTCAGGGCAAATTCTGACACCACAGTCTCTCCTCCTCTGTTCCTAAGCCGGCAGCTGATGGCTACAGGTGAGCAGCTCACCTTTGTGGTGGAAACGGAGCTGCCGATGCCTTTTCACTGTTTGTGATGGGAAGCCCGCTGGGTGGAGAGATGCACGTTTCCCATCAGACTCACAGCAAAGAGCAGGCGTAATGCCTTTCCATGGTAGAAGCTGTGCCAATGTATCATTCATTACATCCACAGATACTGAATGACCACCAGTTATTCCTAGACACAGCTAAGTGCTGGGGGTAAAATAAGGAGCAAGATGAGAATGCCTCCACCTCATAAAACATATTTTTGAGCACAGAAATCCATTCCAGTAGTTTTTGTCCTAGAAGGGACAGCTCGTCATCAGTCAGCACTGGTCCCCGTGTGGGTGTAGACACCAGCACACGTCAAGATGATCTGAAGTCCGTCCTGACCCTCCACGAGAGAAATAGCTCTGCAGGGCTGGGTTACATTCAAGACATGCACCGCATATTTCAATAGGTTTTTTTTTTTTAAGCAAGTGGTTCAAAACTCTCCCCCAAGGCATCAAGCTTCTCTTTCTAGCTCCGTAAAGATTTCCCCCTCAGAAGAGGACAGACGTCTCCAACCTTGGAAAGGGGCCCCGTTTCAGAGCGGGTAAGAGCACAGTTGGGGACAGGAGCCCTGGTCCACCATCACAGGGGAGCCCTCTGCATTTCACCTCAGCAGAGACAGGTTACAGAGCCGCAGCCGCTGGAGAGAAGAGTGTGGTGTCATGAAGGCTCGAGAAATAGCATCTCTCTCTCTCCTGGGCTGGCAGCCACCTTGTGCTGGGGTTTGTGGCACTACCTGTCTTTTACCCTCACACCCAGACCCTGCTCGTCCCCTCTCAGGGGCAGCCCTAGTGGACCTTGGGGAAGACTCAGTGCTGAAAGGTCCCACATCCTTTGCTGGGCGCTCTGAGCTCCCACGGCCACTCTGTCCCCTGCGGACAGCACTCACAGACCAAAGCTGGGCACCTTGATGTCCCGCTGGGCAAGCTCACCTGCACAGCTGGCCAGCAGGGCCTGGGTCCACTGCTGCAGAGGAGGCCTAGACGAGCCAAAGATTCCAGCCCCTTCGGCTCCATTAACCCAAACCCAAGTTCAAGTCGAGTTAACTTCCTGCCAACCCGTAGGATTTCTGCTCTGCGTCAGCTGCTACACTTTCTGGTACAGTTACCAGAAGGTCAAGCTGGTGCAGCCGTGTGAAGCTTCCACAAGACTCGCCCTCTGCTGGCCGACATCGCATGGTCGCGGCTGCCAGGCCAGGGGAGAGCAAGGTTTCCCGTCCTGCCACCTGTCCCCCCAGCCGCCTTCCCCCGCGACCCCTCCCACCCCTCTCCCTAGCTGACGGCAAGTTGACTTTTGCACGGTTCGTGTTCACGGGTTGGGTGTTGCTTCCCTCTGAGCTCACAGATCTCCAGACCTGTAAGGCGGCTGCTGCACGTTCTGGGCCTATTCCCCCCAACCCTGGGTCCTCCCTCCTCCCAGCCCCCCCCCCCCCACCCCTTGCCTCCATTCCACAGCCTCTGTTCTTTGCCTGACGCCTGCGCATCTTCCAAGAATTTCTTTGGTGGGACTCTTCCTAGGGCTTCCGTCCACACCCGTCCGAGGCTCCCTCAGCATCCCGGGCATCCCGTGGCCGCATCTCGGCCTCCCAACAGGGAGCTCCTACAGGCAGGGACCATGTCACCCGTGATTTCCAATTTCTAGAGCCTCTCCCTGTCCCGGCCCACAGAGGACTTTAATATTAAAAACTTAGCAAATCAGCGGATGAACTGGGGTCTGGCACTTTCTACATTTGTCATCTATGCCCCATGGATAATTCATTCAAAGTTACTGAATATTCATTCACTCATCTGTGAAGTGGAGGGTAATCAAGGACATACTCATTTATAGCAAGAAGAGGACAGGGTCACTTCTCTATAAAATCTTTACTGATTTTATAATTTTACAGTTTGGAAGGCAATTTGGCGATCCACACCTAAACCTGTACCTGGACATGTACATGTTGTACCTCCACCCGTTCCTCAGACCCCCTCACTGAGACAGAGACCTGAGGAAATAATCAGATACACCGCAGAAGCCTTTAGCTACAGGAATCCTGGTCACAGAATTGTTTGTCATGCTCAGAAGTTGGAAACAACCCAAGCGTGCAACATTAGAAGATAGAAAAGTCAACCGTTCCACATCCACTGGATGGAATACTATACAGAGATAAAGATGATTTTGTAGTCAAAGAATAAGAGAGAATGTTCTGTTACGTGAAGAGAACTGATACTTTGTTGCTCTGCCCGGATGCTGCAATTTTCTTTGGGTTTAATATATTTGTATGTGTAGAAAGAAAAAAAAGATTGAGACCTTATGGAACTAAAATATTAACAGTGGTTATCCCTGGGCAGTGAGGAGATGGGTAAATTTTGTTTTTTTATTTTAATTTTGTGCTTTTCTGTATAAAGTCCACTGCTTGTTTAGTAAGAAAAATATAAAAATAAATATTTTAAATGACAGTCATAGAAGGAACAAATAAAATATCAATGAAACAATATTGCCATGACCTCCTTCTTTCCCACAACTGTTGTTTCTAAATACCATGAAGGAATTTAGATCCTCGAGCTATTTCTGGCCTGGGTACCGCTGGGCTGTATGCCTCTCTGTGGGAGGATGGGTGTGAGCTCTGTGGTATTTAGGAACCCAGATATCATTCATCTGTAACCTCTCCACCAGCACGGAGCCCACACTGCATTGCAACAAGAATTTCAGATATGAGTTATTCCTCATTGCTTGTGTATTGGGTTTCAAAAATGTCCAAGCACCACACCACATGTAATCAAAGAGCCTCTTCCAAGATATCTTTCCCTCTCCAAAATTCTGGAGCTAAATATCGCCTGAAAAAGAGAGACTGTTCAGGGCTTCCCTGGTGTCGCAGTTGTTAACAATCTGCCTGCCAATGCAGAGGACACAGGTTCGAGCCCTGGTCCGGGAAGATCTCACATGCCACGGAGCAACTAAGCCCATGTGCCACAACTACTGAGCCTGTGCTTTAGAGCCCGTGTGCCACAACTACTGAAGCTCATGAGCCACAACTACTGAGCCCACGAGCCACAACTACTGAAGCCCGTGTGCCTAGAGCCCATGCTCCACAACCAGAGAAACCACCACAATGAGAAGCCTGCGCACTGCAACAAAGAGTAGCCCCCACTCGCCGCAACAAGAGAAAGCCTGTGCACAGCAACGAAGACCCAACGCAGCCAAAAATAAATTAATTAATTAATTAAAAAAAAAAAAAGAAGAGAGACTGCCCAATATGGAAAATAGAAGTTTAAAATGCCTGTCCTGTAAATGTGAAGACAACATTCAAATCTCATGTTCACTCTCATTGAAACAAGTAACTGTCCCCATAAGGACCAGTCAGGTGGTACTCAGAAGAGGCTTGGTCTTCCTGCAGCGCCAGAGCTCAGGAACTGAACACCCCACGCCTCCATGGGGCACTCCCCAGCCGGTAGCATTTCACTTGGTCCTATGCCAACTCTATGAGCCCAGAATTAACATCCCTATTTTTCTGACAAGGAAGCTAAGCCTCTGGATGGGTCCAAGGTCACATAAAGAAGGAACCAGATTATGTCTCTACAACTCCAAAACCATGTTCATTCTAAAGATGGAAAGACATCAGCGCGTCTGCAAGAAAAATGCATTCGATATTACTGGCAATAATGGCAGGTATCCTTTATTCCAAAAAGCCATTTCTTGTTCATATACAAAAGTCAGGCCATTGGAGAAAACCTCTTAAAACCAAGTTAGACTGTAGGGAGATGTCCCTGGGTGTGAGACAGAGTTTCCCTGCAGTCCCAAGCAGATTGCAACCCAGGAGCCATGAGGCTGTGACCTGGGCGGTCCTGTGGAGCCACCTGTGATCACCTGCATCACTGGGTCCTGGCCCACCTGCTCCTGCAGCCTTTTTGTTACCTCCCTACCCTTGTTCTGGTCCCAGCACACAGGCTTCGCCTCTTTGAAGATCTTCCTGGGCCCTGCACCCACCAGAATCAATAATTTCTTCCTCTCCTTCTCTGCCAAGTGTTCCAAATAGCCATGACTTACAATAATATTGGGTACTTATTAGCAACATCTCATGGAGGTCACTTATGTGGCATATAAATTTTAAAAATAAAATTAAAGCCAGCGAAGTTTCTAAGCACCTTTTAAAAATAGTATGAAATCAGTGTATTAAACCTCATATTTTGCTCTTTGGAAAATGCCTCAAGCCCTTGTTCAGAACCTATAGATTCTTCCATTAAGTGCAATCTTTTCGGTCCTTGTTTTCACCTTTAATGTTTAACTGTGTCGCGTACTATAGTCTGTGCTGTGAGCAAAGCAATCAGCTCTCTGACTTCCGTGCAGGATGCCTGTCCCAGACGGGAGGAGCCACCCCTGAGCTGCACAGATGGGGGAGCATATCTTTCTCAGACAAAAATAACACAAATATCTGCTTGGGTTATGAGTTCTATTTATTATAAGTCAGGGAGTCCTGAGGAGACGTCACAGCCTT
The DNA here is from genome assembly GCF_937001465.1 of Orcinus orca. Classification (NCBI taxonomy): domain Eukaryota; kingdom Metazoa; phylum Chordata; class Mammalia; order Artiodactyla; family Delphinidae; genus Orcinus; species Orcinus orca. Next base: position 87,933,394 of record NC_064571.1, on the reverse strand, counting down.
AAACACACCTGCCTGAGGCTGCTCTGCCCACAGATTCTCCCAAGCTTCCTCTCTGGAGCAGGAATTCATCTTACATGCAGAGTCAGGGACAGACTTTAAGTGCAAGCACCAGAGGAGCTGAAGGTATGAGCTCCTGAAGAGGATCACCGTGGAAAAGACAGAGAAGGAAGCCTCAGATCACAGCCCAAGTTGTGCAGGAAAAGAGGAGAGAAGGGCATGGCTGCTCTTGCCTTAAAGAGGCAGACTTTCAGGGGACCTAGGACTTCCTAATACATAAGGACCTTCCCTCACCTCTTCCTGTGACTGTTAACAAGTAAACAGGCACCTGCAGCCTTCTTGGATTGAAATTGGGCATTTTATCTTAACTTGCTTTTCTACTCCAAAGGAAACCCTCTATTCTGCACTTCTAGACCCTTGGAATTCCTTGTGACTTACAGTCAAACTGCAGGCTCTTAGGAACGCTGCTTTGACGCTACCCCTGTTCCCTTGCACAAGTCATTTCTCCTAATTGTATTATAAACCACCAGTATAATATATAGCTTGTTTGCCGCAAAACTAAAACATGAGTTGTTTGTGCTTGTACACCTTTTCTGTGAATATCACTCTATAAGAAAAGCACTCCATCCTTTGTGGAGTTCACGATATTATGGACCAATCAGCTTCACATTTCTTATTGTGATGTGAAACTCATGTCAATCATGTGTGGATATATTGTTCTAAAGCTAAAAACATTCATGCAAACACACGGCTCCCTCTTTTCTCCCCAGTTCCATAAACCACAGAAGCATTTTCTCCATGGCCATCACTTAGAACCCCAGGTGCCCTCCGACTCCTTCCTTCCCGTCACCTCCCATACGATCTGTACCAAGGTCAGTGGGCTGCATCCTTCTGTCTGCTGTCCCTCCCCACCCCGGGGTGGGGCAGGTCTTGATCACCTCTCAACTGGAATATCACGGTGGCCTCCTGTTTTCCTGGCAACTGTTCCTGTCCTCCTCACAAGGTTTGAATTCATCCACTGAAGTGATGGCTTTGACTCCATCACACATGTCCTCGAAATTCTCCACGGCCGCAGAATCCAGTGCAATCACTTGCTGGGACCCAAATGGTCGGTGGTACCTATCTCATCATGGGGAACCAGCAAGAGAATAGCGAGTGGGGTTTCAAGCCTGTGGGGAGGCGGGGAAGTGGCTTAAATATGATGTAGGTATAGAGATAAATATAGATACAGATAGAGATGGTTTAGGTATATGCATAGGTATAGGTATAGATACAGGTAGATAGATATAGACAGATCTTTTATTTTTAGGTGCTGAAGTCTCACATTTCCTCATGGAGATGTCTAAATTTAGGGATTCCCTTTAGTGAACTGCAGGCTCTGAGATGACACCTATATGGGTTTTTAAAGATATCTGCATCTTATATTTGTGAGGCAATACTATTACATATTTGTGCTTCAATCTGTATAGAGCTTGCCTCTTCCTTTACAAATATTATTCTAATTGACTAATTCTCTTGCTACTCTTTCTTATTTAGTAGCACATATATATCAAAATATATCTTTATTTGCCATTTTATTTTGCCTTTTTTGTGTTTACATTACCATTTATTCCTATAATTGTTTTCTTATATTGTGCAATTTCTTAGATCATCTTATGTTTATATTTTTTATCTTTTTAGCTTTCTAAATTGTCTAGCCGACATGATTATTTAGTTCTGCCTCTTTATTGCCATTATATTTTTTTATTTTATACCACTTTATTGCCATTTTCTCTCTCTTTCTTGTGTTGTTAGCTAACTTCATACATTTATTTTATGAATTTTGAATAGGTAATAGTACACATGTTACAAAATCCAAAAGGTGCAAAAGGCATGGAGTAAATGTAAATCTGGCTTTTATCCTTGTCTTCCATTGACCAAGTTATCAGTTTCATGCATATTCTTCCACAGATATTTTTTGTACCTCGAAGCCTATGTATATTATAAAAAATTCAAATTATAGAATATACTACATACTGTTCTGCATACTGACTTCTCATCTATGTATCAATATTTACAATCTTCCATAACAGTACCTTTACAGTGGTTTTAGCCTTTTTTAAAAATACACTTTATTTTTTAGAGCAGATTTAGATTTATAGAAAAATTGCACAGAAAGTTCCTGTATCCTCCCCTACCTGCACGTTTTCTCTTTTGTTAACAGTATTATTAACCTCATACACTAGTGGGGTATATTTATTACAATTGGTGAACCAATATTGATATATTGTTATTAATTAAAATCCATAGTTTACATTAGCGTGTGCTCTTTGTTTCATACATTCTATGGATCTTGACAAACGTATGATGACATGAGTCCACCATGACGATATCACACAGAATAGTCTCACTGCCCGAAAAATCCTCTGTTCCACCCACTCATCCCTCCCCCCCTCCTAACCCCTGGCAATAACTGATCTCTTTATAATCTCTAGTTTTGCCTTTTCCAGAATGTTATGTAATTGGAATTGTAGAGCATGTAGCTTTTTCAGATTGGCTTCTTTTACTTAGCAATATGCATTGAAGTCTCCTCCACATCTTTCTGTGGCTTGGTTTTTATGGCATTATTATTTATGTTGGGGGGGTTTGTGGCATTTCTTTTTATGACTGAAGCATATGCAACGGCATAGATGTGCCACAGTTTATGCACTTACTGAAGGACATCTTGGTTGCTTCCAATTTTTGACAGTTATGAGTAAGTATAAGATATGCTATAAACATCCATATTCAGGCTTTATGAACATAAAGATTCAACTTTTTTGGGTAAAAACAGAGAAGTGATGATGAGATGGGGCACAGCAGAGTTTTAGGTTAGGGAAACCATTCTGTGTGACACTGTCATGGTGGATCCATGACATTTTGCCTTTGACCAAACCATGGAATGTACAACACAGAGTGAATCCTAACATAAACTATGGACTTTGGCTGAGACCAGGTATCAGTATTGGGTCACCAGTCGTAACAAAGACATGACATGAATGCAAGATGTAAATAATAGGGGAACCTGTCATGAGGAGAGGGACATGGGGACTCTCTATTATCACTCAGTTTTTCTATAAACTTACAACTGGACTAAACAATAAAATCTATTAATTTTGAAAAGGGGTATTTTGAGTTAATATTCCAAGAGATTCATATATGCTACTCTTTTTTACAACTGGATGCCAATCATTCTGTCCCTCCTCATTGTCAGTGATTCACAAACTATACACCTACTAGGAGACTTGGGATCAAGGGAAACTGGAAAAGCTGCTGTGAGGCCTCTGCTTCCTTCTAACTACACTTTACTTCTGAAAACTTCAGGTCTTCCATAATGTCCCACTCACTTCCTTTACTGTAATTTGATCTAACTGCTGATAATAAAATTATCCAAAATGTATAGAAAATCTATTATGTGCCAAAGACTCTGCCAGGTGATTTACACATGTTTTCTCTAATTCTTACAATGATGCTTCAAGTTAGATAATATCACCCCCATTTTGCAGTTTGGGAAACTGAGCTAAAGAGAACTTGCCCAGGTGCATTGCTAGTGGAGGGCAATTCCAGAAATCAAGGCCAACTCTTTCTGATTACAAAACCTTTCCAATATCTTTGACTAACTTCAAGGGCCAGGTGCCTTTCAAAGTTTTTATCCTGAATTACTTTCTTGTATTCCCAGTTAAGAAGCCATTGAGCAAAAATATAGGGAAAAGACCATAATCTAGCATTTCTTGTTCATAAAGCCATAGACACTAGAAAGCAAGTTTCTCGCTTCACAATTATGAGAAAATCCAGAAATATTAGGACTGGAGCCCAATTTCCTTAACACCAAATTTGTCATTTTTCCTTGAGTAACGGGCCCGCCAGAGACATGGCCCACGACACAGAGACATCAGGACTCCCCGTTGTCTTTCAGATTTACCATCCGCTGCCCAGTAAAGTTTCAACTGTCATTTGGGTCCACAATTAGAAATAATATTTCACATCCCTCCTCAGCAACCACCTGTCCTGAAATAAAAGAAAAATAAAGAGGATTCGGAGACCTCTCTTTAGAGACTGTAAATTTCCATGGAAGTATTTACACAATCTATTAGGTCATATTATAGTCAATTGTGCAGAAGAAGAAAACCTATTCAACAACATTATTTAATGGCATTTTGATGTGTGATCTGCTAGGCACAGTGATGAATGCAGGACCAAGGAACAAACAGCTCTCCTGTGATGTTTACTTCCCAGGCTTAAATGAGCTCAGCGCTTGCGAATGATTTGCCTTGACATTGGAATCCAATTGGAGTCAGGAATTAGTATAACTGTTTTCGGGTTGGGTGATTTAATCAGCAAATCTTCAATAGTGTGATATGCATGTACTGAGCTGATTCCAGACTGAACTGTCTGATTTATACACACTACTTGCAGACAACCATTTACGGCACGCATGCTAGCATCTGTTTGACTGCATCTTTATAACGCAGATACCCATGGTAATGTGTCAGAGCAATCGAAGTCTATGCTTTATATCGTTAAACCCAAACAGAGACATACGCAGGAGACCATTCAAGGGAGAGGGTTTATTATTTTTTTGTATGAATTCTGAAACTCATTCACTCACTTATTTAACAAATAAACATGTGCACTTGCAGTGTATCAAGCACTGTGCTGGGCTCAGGGAAGAAAGGTCAGGAGACAAGGGAAGCAGAGAGAAAAATAAGATGTGGCTCCAACACGCATGGGATAAAACTGTCAGATTATATTAATAGATTGAACACAACATAACAAAGGGATGCTCTAAACCATTAGAGCTCCCAATCACCACTGGCATGTGAGTTTCTCTTGCCTGTGTGGTGGTATTAGGCATTACATGTATTCACTGATATAAAATATGATCACCATGGTTCACACTCTCTACTCCCAGCCCCTGCTTCTAATCCCGTTGCAGATGGAATGCCCTGGGAGCTTGGCTTCTTAGTAGAAGGCATCAGGAGGAGGAACTAGCTTGTCTGCCTCCTGACTCTGAGATCTAAAAGTCTCTGCCTTAGGAGGACACAGCAGCTTCCAGGCAAAATGTTTAAGGAAATGGGGGATTAAGGGGAAGTTCCCTTTTCTCCTGGCCACCATCCTACCCTCATTGTTATGAAGATTCTCAGAAAGGAAAGAAAAAGCTTGCTGGGGAAGTTCCAGATGGCAGAGGGTCCTGTTCCCTGATTCTGAGCCGGAACCCCAAGGAGGCAGAAAAACAAGACAGGTGAGAAAGTGGATCTGGGGAGACAGAACTTTGCACGGGGTTGACAAGAAGCTTCTGCCCCCGGGTGACACACAGAGGCAGGAAGACCCCGCATGACGCCCAGCACTGGAGAGAGTGACCAGCCAGGAGGGCAAGGCGACACCCAGTTCTGCCTCACGGAGACACAGTGACGGTCTCCACGCACTTGGCAGTGGGCATCTCAGCAGATGAAACTGAGCACAGATGACTTCAGAGCAGAGGTATCCCCTCCCCTCGCCACAGTCTTATAATATAAGCCCTCCGACATTTAGCTCATCACAGGATAGAACTGTCCCTAACTACCTAAGAGCCAGTCTCTGCCACCCTGGTCGACTGGAGACTCAAGACAAAAATTAAGCTGAATTACAGGAGAACAAAAAGAAAATGACATTTCTGTTAACATCTGAGTGATGGACTGAGATATAGAGCTATTACCCCTGACTGGAAAATGTTAAAGAATTCCAAACATTTAAAGTTGTGCATTCTTTCTCTATCCCTGATTTTTTTTTTAATGATATAATTTTAAAACTCATGAATGCTTCTGATGTCATGTGTCCTATTATCCCTTGAAACAGCTCACAAAAGGTAAGAAACAATGGAAACGACTCTGGATAGAATTATAGTCTTCAAAGGGGGGATCATTCTGAGCCACGTTGCTTTGCAGGCACCGCTGATGTGCAGGAAGTATGCTGGTGCCAGAGAAAGGGCATGGGGTCAGCTACTGCCCCTTCGCTTACCAGCTGTGTAACTTAAGCTGTCAGCTGCTTTGGTCTTTGTCGGTGGGAAAAAGGACGTCGGATTGGATGCATCCATACTCTGGGATTTTGGTGTGGGTCACGTGAGACCAGGTATTTAAAGCATATTGTACAGGAGATTCTACGTAATTTATCATTTTAATTATGTACGTTTTACTCCCCAAACGACCCCTGGTAAGAAGCAAGCTTAAGACCCTTCCTCAAACTGCATTTCAAAGCCTTCTTGGACTACCAGCATTCCTCATCTTTCCGAAGCCTCTTCTCAGCCTCTGTACTGATTTGAGCAAACCTCCCAGGCTCCTTTTTCTGTCTCCTCCTGTCTCTACTCCCTCACCTCCACCCCAGTTCCTTCCTTCCTTCCTCTTTCACGTACTGGGTGACCCACTACAGTAACAAAGGCAAGTGAGACAGTGCTGATGCTTCTGTCGTTTTCAGTCTAAGGATGTAGTAAATGTACACAGTCAGTGTAATAAAGGGTAGCCATACAATGATAGGAGCATATGCACAGAATACATCATAGATACATACATATGTGTGTATTCTATGCATGCAGCATATATGTGATATGTACTTGTATACACATGCCTGTTAGTGCGTGTGTGTGTGTGTACACATACATACACACACAGACAGCTCGTGTAAGGAACTAAGGGGGATCAGTGAATTCTTCTTTGGGGGGCTCAAAATCTTTCACAAAAGAGATAACACTTCACTACTGAAAAACTGGTGGTTACTTGTTTCTTCCATGTGGCGTAAGACACTAGAGAAGATGGGGAGAAAGCATTTCAGGTATCTTGCGGGCATCTCCACAAGCAGCTGCCGGGATGGAGTTGGGGTGCAGGAAGTGTATTAGCAATCAACACCCCAGGAAAAAAAGGGAGGAAACAAGGCTTGGCAGATGTAGTGGGTAACCGGCGAGGCAGGCAGACAGGGAACTGGGGAGTCCTGGAGCATATATGTATATAGGAGAGAGAAAGGTTGATTTTCAATAACTGACTAGCACGATTGTGGAGGCTTGCAAGTCTGAAACCTGCAGGGCAGGCCAGCAGGCTGGAGACCCAGGGAAGGGTTGATACTGCAGCTCAAGTCCAAAGGCCATTTGGAGGCAGAATTCCGCCTTCCTCAGGGGATCTCAGTCTATTTCTCTTACGCCCTTCCCCTGCTTGGACGAGGCCCACCCACATTATGGAGCGTCGCCTGCTTCACACAAAGTCTACTGACTGTAAATGCCAATCTCATCTAGAAAATACCCTCACAGCGACATCCAGACTAGTGCTTGACCCGACATCTGGGCACCATAGTTCAGCCACGTTGATGCATGAAATGCACTGTCACAACCCAGAAGCTGGGAGCTGGGGTCCCAATGCTGCTGTTGGTCTAGCAGCCACAGCATCATCACAGCTGGAGCTCATTCTTCCTCCCTACACTTCGACTCTTGATGCCCCTCATCAGCCATGCTTCTGGACTCAGTGACTCACCGATGGGGGAATCCAGATCCTCCTGCTTGAGATACTAGTCAACATGCCATCTCATGCAGAGTCACTCTTCTTGTGTGTTTATGACTCCAGGGGTGAAAGAGCCCCAAGAGGCGCCCAGGGGACCCCCGGCCCTGCCATGTAGCAGCTGTGAGCCAGCTCTGCTGGAGCTGCTTCGACACCAGCCCTGCCTGCAGAGGAGAGACCCCCAAACTTTGGGCGATGCTTCTGCCCCTCTCCCTTGGCAAGTGGCGTGTCCCCTGGGCCTCCCCGTTGAACATAAGCACCTGCAGCCTGCCTGCCACCGTCTGCATCATGCTTACAAAAATTTAATCATACATGACAATAATAGTGATAGTGATGGCCACAGTGATGGTCAGGGTGATGAAGAAGAACGATGCAAGTTACTTCCTATTCAGCTCTATTTGCCCCTAAAATTCAAGAATTAACAAGAATAAACACACTGAAGCCTGGACACAGAAGGTCACCCTTTCTCTTTGAATGAATTAAATTATTTAAGTTACATCCAATTTACCAGATAAACCTAGGTAGCTCATATTTAGCTCCAGTTTATCCACCGAAAGAGGAAAATCAATTATTAATTGCAATAGAAAAAGTTAAAAATGATCTTGACCTCTTTCTGGAGGTCATGATTTTTACTTGCTGAGAATTTTACCTGACAATTTTAACTTTCTTAAAGAAAAATGTTTCTTTACAAAGAAAGCCCTGACAGATGTGTAGCAACGCAGGGCAAGCACAGAGCAGTCGTAAAGATAGCTGCAGATCAGCATGATTTTCTGGACGGTGTTGTCATAAAACCCGAGATAAATTTTGATAGTGATTATGAAAGATTGCTCCAAATCTTCTCCCCTCATGTAATAATTAGGACTAAAAGGTTTTCAGAGTTGGCAGGTTTTCTGTTGTAATTTACAGATGGTTTGCTGAGACAAAAGGCAGACGTACATTGAAAATCTATAAATGCATTCATATGTAATGAATTGGGCTGCTCCTAATTAGCAAAGGGGAAAAATGGCAGAAAGTGGAGGACTTCTTTGGCTTGGGCAAAAAGATCTGAATTCATTTTATTTCCTTTAAATAAGCATGGATCGTACTTTTAGAACCGCATGCAAGGGGCAATATCAAAGGTTTAGATGGGAGATCCCGAATGTCCCTGGCATGACACGTGCTTGCATACTTGACGGCTCCTGGAAAATCTTGCAATTCTGCAAATCCCATGAAAGAGAAATGTAGACACTTGTGCTATCAGAAACAGCCACTTTGTTAGAACTCTACCAAGAAAATCTTTTTTTTTGTTTCTTCCTGTGTCCCCATTTACAAAGAGGCAAATGATTAAATTTGCTTCACCAAATTAAAGTTACCCAGCTTCCTGCTGGGCTCTGGGGAGCGTTTCCGGAAGACCACCTGCAGGGCAGCTGCTCTGTTCTCTATGGCCTGAATATCATTAAACTGCCTCCCGACAGGCTGTTGGAAATTTGGGTTTGCCATGGGGCTACACTGGGCTGTGGGGAAGCGGGAAATTCTAAGAACCCTGTTCTGGACAGAGCAGACACCCCAGAGATTCAGGAGAAAGTCTGCTGGTGAACAGAGGGCCAAATGAGCCCTAAGGAAGCAGGACTCTAAGAGAAAAGAGAGGGAGGGAAGTAGGGAGGGAGAGGGGTGGACAGAAAGGAGGAAAGAAGGAAGGAAGGAGGCAGGCAAGGATCCATCCTTCTGCTCTGAAGATATCATCAGCTGGTAGTCTCTTTTCACACGTGAACTTAGCTGAGATGTGTGTGCAAAGATGGGTGCAAATATTCAGTTTGTGTTTATCTTTACACAGCATTCAGCTCCCCATAAGAGTCCTGTACACACCTGAAGGGTAGGCCTCACGGTTTAACCATGTGGATATTTACATGGGAATGGGTTCCCTTCAGTTATAAGTCGAACGTGAATCTCCATCTGCAGGGTCGCAGGGCACGAGCTCCTGAGTCCACAAGCCACTGCAATTTTATGTAAGCAAAACTCTGACAATTCACATTCAAAGATGAAAGTGCTAAAAAATACCACACATCTGCATCCCCTAACATATGATTGGGAACGTAGCCCCGCTCCATAGTTTGCTATTCCATAATCTCAATGAATGAAGACACTTGTTACTATGACCTTCAGTTTATAAGGATAAAAAGGCTGCAAACGCTGCTCTTTAAGTGACAGAACAGGAGAAGGACGACAAACAAACACATGCTAGGGCACAGTAAGGAAAGGAAATAACTGATTTTATAAAAGAACATCACTGCAGCAACACGGATCGACCTGGAAATGATCATACTAAGTGAAGTAAGTCAGACGGAGAAAGACAAAGATATGCTGTCTCTTACATGTGGAATCTTAAAAAATGATACCAATGAACTGATCTACAAAACAGAAATAGACTCACAGACACAGAAAACAAACTTATGGTTACCAAAGGGGAAAAGTGGGGGGAGGAATAAATTAGGAGTTTGGGATTAACATATTCACACTACTATATATAAAATAAACAACAAGGACCCACTGTGTAGCACAGGGAACTATACTCAATAGCTTGTAATAACCTATAATGGAAAAGAATCAGAAAAAGAATATATATGTGTGTGTGTGTGTGTGTGTGTGTATAGCTGAATCACTTTGCCATACACCTGAAACTAACACAACATTGTAAATCAACTCTACTTCAATTTTTAAAAATTTTAAAATTTTAGAAAATAAAGATAGAAAAGAACACCACCAAAGCTCACCTGAAGTTACTCTGAGGGCAGCAGTACAACTGACATCAACACTAAAATTCTGGATGTGCAGTTGAAACAGAACTCTGCACCCTTAGGACACTGACCTGCACTCAATCACTGAGAACAAAAATAACGTGTACTTATGCTCACTACACTACAATTATTAAGCAGAAAACACACGAACCACTCAACCTCTAAAGTGTATGTAATAGAAAGATGGCTCAGGTGTCGCCAACTTTTAGGTCTATTGGAATTTACACTCACTCACTGTGGCAGTAGCCGAACTGCATTCCAGAAACGTAAGATGATCCAGAGAAGAGAGAGAGCCTGCACCCACCAGTCATTGTTGATACAAGAAAAACAGGCCAGAGCTCCTGGCCTCCAAGAATTCCTTCTAGACAAAAGGCTTCAATGTAAATTTTCACCCATATTTGACAACATGATATAATGAACTCAGATGTTCCTTCCCTACTTCTGAATAAACAATGGCCAGGGGTCCCTGTAAATTGAAAACAATACTCTTCCCTCCTTCTCTATCTGATGAAATCCTACTCATTCTTCAGGGCATTGATCAAATATCATTTGCTTTTTGAGGCTTTTCTGGATCGCTCCCCTCTTGGTCTGGTCTTCCCACACAACTTTGTTTCTCTGCTTCACAACATGTTTTGCTTAGTTGTTTGCACCCCTGACTTTTCCTCTAGATCATAAAATCTTTGAGGATAGAAACCAAGCTTTTTAAAAAAAGGTATGGTGTATGAGAAGGGGCCAGGTACTTCACAGACTTCCAATAAACTTCTGTTGAAGTGGATTTTGAAATGATCTCTGCATCAGGCAAATTTGAATTAGAATCAGGCTCTATTACTTGCTAACTCTGTGACAAGGGTAAAGTGACTTACCCTCTCTGAGTCTAAGCTTCTTTATCTTTAAAATAGAATTTCTAATCCTGAGCATTTACTGAGGTAAATGAAAAGAGCCTAATATGTAGTAAGTCTAAACTTCCTCCTTTTTATTTCACTTTTTTAAACTTCAGCTTTATTGAGGTCTTAATTCTCATATAAAATTGCATGATATCTAAAGTGCATGTCTTGGGAGTTTTGCTCTGCATATATATTGGGAAAGGATTCCCCCATTTAGTTAATTAGCACATCCAACACCTCACACATGTATCTTGTTTTTTTTTTGGCAGGGGGGAACATTTAGGCTCCACTCTCTTAGCAAATTTCAACTGTACAATGCAATGTTATTAAGTACAGTCACCATGTTTCATATTAGATCCTCAGATCTTATTTACCTTATACCTGAAAATTTGTACACTTTCACCAACCTCTATCTATTTTCCCAACCCCCAGACCTGGTAACCACATTTCTACTCTCTCTTTCTGTGAGATTTTATTTTTTTTATTATTCTTTAATGTATTTATTTATTTGTTTGTTTGTTTCCAAATATAAGTGATACCATGCAGCATTTGTCTTTCCTTGTCTGGTTTATTTCACTTGTTATAACACCCTTGAGGTCCATCCATGCTGTTGTAAATGACAGAATTCCCTTCTTTCTCGTGGCTGAATAATATTCCATTATATATATTTTTTCATCTTCCTTATCCATTCATCCATTGAAGGACACTTAGGTTGTTTCTGTATCTTAGCTAATTTCCTTTTTCTTTACGGTCATTCCAATATTGTACGGTTCAGGAAGGTCTAAATGTCAATTGACCTCATAAAGAAATCAAAGCATCAATCTTCTGAAGGGACGGCATTTTGATTTCTTACTGGAAACAATTCTTCTTCTCTAACAACAGGAAGGTTAGAAAGAGCATTAAGTGACAACAGGATAAATGTATTGGCCCATTTTAAGGAGTTACTGGTTCCATGGCTCCTGTGATTCCTGACCATGACTGTTGGCATAGTGGACAAAAATACAGAATTGCTTTTCGGGGGCCACTGAGGGCTACCTCTAGAATATTTGACTTCTCCATAGAGAAAATGATCTACCCAAATATGTGACTCGTCCTAATTTTAACAAGAAGAGAAGATTGGACTGGCAAGCATAGTTTGAAAATTGAGCCATGTTTGTACCAATTGATGGGATCTGCCCTTAATCACCAATTTTCGATCTCTGCAGTCCTGGCCCTTTCTAGAGAGTTCAGCCGAAATCCTCTGATGATATGAGCATTCTGGGAGATGGGACACCTGCAGAGCTTGGCCCACGGCTCCATTGCTTCGTCCCTGGGGGCAGCCCTCTCAATCCTACTGGTTGACCTCTGGGGTTTTGGTTGAACTCTTGGGTGTGAGGATTGTCCCAGGCTCACACCTCACACTGAAGGGCAGTGGAAGTACAAGAGGACTCTCAGTGTTGGATTTAGTTTGTAAAACTATCACGGAAGCTGCTCTTCACAAAAATGTCCTCTCACAGTGAGAGTTCACGGGAAGACAATTCGTCCATGTTTCAGTGCTAAGAATAATGTATTCTGAAAAAGCATCTGGTTTGTCTTTACATAAAGGACCCCAGGAATCAGGTGACAGATCCTGTTTCCCTTTTCATTTTGGTTACTTGCTATATTGAAGCTGAATATTTAGCCCCCAGGAATCCTGATCCCTGTGGGATGCACTGGAGGCATCAAGCTTCACCACTGTTTCACTGGCTTTTTCTAACCTTGATTTGCCTTTGTCTAGAATTCTCATATTTGGTTTTACGCTATTGCTTTATACACATTTTTGTAAATTGCCTGAACTCCATTTTGAAAAAAATTTAGACATCCACATGTCTTTCGCTCCAGCACCACTGTTGGTGGCATGTCCACCTGGAGATCAGGGTTTAGTTAGGGGGCAGTGAAGGGCTGGCGGGAAAAGGAACGGCTAGGCCTTCCTAAGGATGCCTGCGTTGGACAGAGGATTCTGTCCTCATTTCAAAGAACTATGGGAATCTTGGAAAGGTTTTGAGCAAGGGAATGACAGGACAGTGATCTGGTCAGCAACCCCAGATCGTCGTCTGAGGAAGGTGGCTGGTGAGGTCCACTGACCTCCTGGTGCACTCCAGCTTTCACCAGGGGAGCTCATGAAAAGGCAACTTCCGATTCAGGGATGAGGTGAGCCCAAAGCCTGCATTCCTAAGCAGCCTCCAGATGTTGTCAACCTTGCTGGTCGGGGACCAGGTTTTAATAGCAAGGGCTTAGCCTGGTGAGGAAGAGACCAGACAGAAGCGGTAAATCGTGGGAGTGGGAGAGCAGGGTGGTGGAGGGAAATGGAGCATTCAGGACCCTGGGCATCCTTGATAAATGGTCCACGGTGGCCGGGCCGGGGGTCTGTGCCCAGGGGCCCCGGGGAGTCCTGGCGGGCGGCCAGCTCTGTCGCCCAGTGTCCCCCCACCAGCTCCTCCCGCAGCTCGAGGCACCGATGCTTGCAAAGCTCCTGGCCCCTCTCCGCCTGCATCACCAGGTCCTGCAGCTGAACACCTGCCCAGCTGGGGACTCAGGCTCTGGGCGGGAGGTGGCACCACAGTGGCCCTGGAATGCTGCGGAGGGAATCGTCGCTCGGGGAGACTGGGGATGAGGCAGCTGGCAGAAGGAAAAGCCTACGGTGGAGGCAGTGGTTTTATAAAGGGGGGCCTCCCGAGAGATGTGGTCCAGGCAGGTGTCTGGGGAGCGGGGAGTCCTTTCAGAGAAGAGGGAGGCGCCGTCTGAAGGAGCAGTCGAGGGGGGCAGGCAATCTTCACCGCCCGGCCTGGAGCCAGACGCTGAGCAGAAGGGCGGCCAGGCTTGCAAAGAAAGCTTCCTGGAATGAATGTCTCCAAAAAGGCACCCTGACCTTCATCTAAAACAAGCACCCTAACAGTTAAACTGAAATGGAATCGGTTCTTCTTTACAGCAGATAGAGAAAAGGATTGTATTTTAGGGTTGGTTTGTCTGTTTATGTTTTAAGAGCTGTTAAAAAGCCAAGTTTTTCTCATTTCAATGAAAGTCTTACTTAGATGCTTTTTTCCCCCCTGTATTCATTTAAGCCACCGAATTTTTTTGTGTGATTTTTAAAGCCATTCATTCAGAATGAGTCATCCTGAATGACGTGTGGGATTATTCACATAAAATCTATACACAAGTGGTAAGGCACAGTGGTAGGTAATTTATATACCTGTATGGGCATATGCTCCAAGTTTAATCAGGTACAATTAATTATCTTCTTATTCAGCACTATTTTCTGACATTAAAAAAAAAAATCTGGGGCTTCCCTGGTGGCGCAGTGGTTGAGAGTCCGCCTGCCGATGCAGGGGACACGGGTTCATGCCCCGGTCCGGGAAGATCCCACATGCCGCGGAGCGGCTGGGCCCGTGAGCTATGGCCGCTGAGCCTGCGCGTCCGGAGCCTGTGCTCCGCAACAGGAGAGGCCACAGCAGTAAGAGGTCCGCATACTGCAAAAAAAAAAAAAAAAAAAAAAAGGAGCAAAGTTGAAAGGCGAATCTGACAGAGCTGGACACAGTGTATGTCCGGTGACTTACATGACAGAGGAGCACTCAAGTCGCTGACCTGAGCCCTGCTTCACTGCCCCACCTCAGGGAACCTCGGACAACTCTGCTGGGTCTTCTCCGACGCTTCTGTTAAAAGCTTCAAGAGAGAGCAAAAGGCCTCAACAGCCTGGGGGCACTTGTACCAAAGGAAGAAACACACTTGCAAATTCTCGGTATATTAACACTTTTTCTTTTTAGCATTGCTTGTTGTTGATGCACTCAGATGCATTGAGAAATTAGTCCAACTTTTTAAAAATCACCTGAATATAGCAGCACTATTTACAGTAGCCAAGACAAGGAAGCAACCTAAAAGTCCATCGACAGATGAATGGATAAAGAAGATGTGGCACATATACACAATGGCACACTACTCAGCCATAAAAAAAGAATAAAATCATGCCATTTGCAGCAACATGGATGGACCTAGAGATTATCATACTAAGTGAAGTAAGTCAGACAGAGAGAGACAAATACCATACGATGTCACTTACACGTGGAATCTAAAAAAAAAAAAAAAAGATACAAATGGACTTATTTACAAAACACTATCATACTCACAGACAAAGAGAACAAGCTTATCGTTACCAAAGGGGAAGGGGGGTATAAATTAGGAGTTTGGGATTAGCGGATACAAACTACTATATATAAAATAGACAACGAAGTCCTACTGTATAGCACAAAGAATTATATTCAATATCTTATAATAAATTATAACGGAAAAAAATCTGAGAAAGAATATATATTATATAAATATATATATAACGGAGTCACTTTGCTGTACACCAGAAACCAACACAACATTGTAAATCAACTCTACTTCAATTTTTAAAAAAGTATTTTTTTTGAATAAAGATAGAACTTACATACACACACACAGGCCTGTCATCATAGGTCTTAGCTCTCCTGGCGCCCATTTGAAGACACACAGACATGTGCGTGCTGATTATACACCTTGGCATAAATGAAGGTCGTTTGACGATGAAAGAAGAAGAAGAAAATACTTTCCGTTTTCCATGTCACGTTATACTTTACGATCCTGTTACAAGCAGTTGTCACCTTGGTCTGTAAACAAATCTGAAGATAGACAAGGAAGATTGTATCACTTCCATCCTGTGGATAAGGAGTCTCAAGGCAATGATATGACCTTCCCAAGGTCATACCTCCAGCAAGAGGTAACGACAGGTAAGAAGGCTACTTCCAGTACGCTTGTGACTTCTTTGTGATTCTTGGACTCAGACTTTCAGGACAGACGTTAAGGACAAACAGCTCCTGGAGTTGCACCGTGTTTCCCAGACTTCAAGGCTTGTGCTCTTTCAAACAAACTGCCCACTCTCCTTAATGACTGTATTTCCGTAAAGGAAAGAGAATCAAGCACATTCCCTTTCAAAATGAGTAAAACCTCTTTGCCTCACCACAGTGGAAAATATCCTAAAGTGATTCTTAGAAGAAAGTTGTTATCCAAAAACATCTACCTAATATTTCTTTCTAACAGGCATCTCCTTGTTTAACGAATGGCACTAAAATCCTGAGTGTGTATGTGTTTCCCTCACAGGACTAGGGGTTTCCCTTTACATCTCCAGCACTCGAACCAGTGTCTGGAACGTTACACACACTCATTAAATACATGTTCAGCTGAAGTAAAAAGGTGTCTTCTTCATTAATAATCTGAGCATGGTGGCTGGGACAGAACTGATGCTTCATAAATCGTTATTAAATATATAAATATGTGTATGAATAATTAAAGAATAGTGATACTAACAGAAAAGCTTGAGACATAAAGTGACCCGAAATGATCTTTTTTGTAATAGATCAGACAGATAAGTTGTCCTCTTTGCTCGTTAAATGTGAAATATGCTTTCCATAGCCAAAATAACCCAGAGCCTTGAACAAAGACCACCGGCTTCGATCAGTGACCTCAGTCATTCCAAACACGACCGGCTCTTGATGGAATTGTACACATCGGTGGGGACTGTGTCCTTTAAGCAGAAGCTGTAATTTCATCATGGTGGCAACAGTTAATTGACATGAACTTTAACGACAGTTAATCCAAGGTGAGATTGAGGAAATGATGGAAAGTCCCGAGCTTTAGTTTGGTCTTCACATGGTTACATGCTTTATGGGCAGAAAAAAACATAACAAATCAAGTATCCTGACTGTGCTGCCTGGAAAACGTTTTTTGCAGTAGGATTCTCTCAGTGCATGTGCGGGTGAAAAAGAGAGACTCGTATTTTCTGAGACTGAGATGGTTACTGTGTAGCTTGGCATCATGCTGCTTCTCTTCTGACTCTGAGACCCTGGAGACAAAATTAATCAGCATCAAGGTATGCTATAATTTACTCTACCACTTATTGATGATCTCCTATATTCTGTCAACTCCTAATAGGGCTGGAATTGCAGAACTTCCTACATAGCATGAACAACAGGAAGAACCAAGTTGGCCTGGCTTAAGTGCACCATTGCAGTTGAACTTCAGCACTGCCCTGCTGTTCCCTGCCAACACTGCATCTACCCCTGCTCTTCCCAGCTTGACAAGGACCCTGCAGCTTTGCAGTGATGACTACCGGATTCCACACTCTTGAAATTCCATGTCTTAATTTCAACTAGGCCCCTAACCTAGCAGCGAGAAAACTTTGTCTAAGTGATGCTAATGAGGTGGATTTAAATGTTGCTCTCTTTGCTTTCCATCCCTTCTATCCAGAGAACATTCTGGCAAACAGTGCCTACATGACGAACACAGAATAAACACATCTCCAGGAGATGTGGTTGCCTTCTTTCCCGGTTGCTATCTCAATTTCCTGAGTGTCTTGGCCCATTTTTGTAAAAATGCTTTATAATCATACAGGAGCTTCAGAAAGTACCTCTCAACCTCTCAATAACCTTAGAGATAGGTCAGAGGTACTGAGCCATTTTCTCCAGGAGGAAACTGAGGTTCAGATAGGGTAAGTGGAATCATTTAGTAAATGGAGATTCTAAGCCATAAAGTCAGAACTTGTGATTCAAAATTGTGTGTGTTACATGCTCAGCGTGAGGTGTGCATGAAAATGTGCCTGTAATCCTATTGATATCACACCCAGAGACACAGTGACCCCTCTAGACACTGCAGAACATGCAGTGCTGAAATATGCAATCAGTAGTTCCAACCAGTTAATAAAGAATATTGTTGTAAAGGGAATATGTAGTCTGCTTCTTTCTTAAATAGGCAACCTGGATACCATACATTGTCTTTGGATTTAAGGCAGATCACTTCTGTGTGTGTATGGGGAGTGGGGGCAGCGTGCATGATTCTCAGATTTCACGGAAAATATGGCCAAGCTTAGACTTGATTTATGTCTGTGGAATAGGGCTTTTTATGTCAATCATGCATTTGGTCTTGAATATGTCATATAGAACAGCTAACCATTTTTGTACAGGGCGTAATAGGATTTTGTCACATGGCTGTAATTAGCATTAACACAATAAACAAGCTACAGCTGAGGTAGCTGGGCAAGTAAATGCACGACCAGGAAATACTATAAATATCTTTCCTTTTATGCCTCAGATCCTATTCTTCACTGCCAGAACCAAAAATACACACAGCAGTATCTCACTCATACTGCCATGTATTCGCCTGGAATACTATTAACTATCCCCTTGCTCTGTGCTTATAAGAGGGTAGACAGAGGCCTGGCATCGGTGTAGACATAACAGAACTAAGTCCTGAGAAAAATACCAAAGACGCAGGATAAACTATGTCATTGCTCCAAGAAATGGAGTGAGGGGAATGAAGGACAAGACACTGTGGAATTATCGCTATTACCTCTGTAAGTTAATAATTCCAGCCTGAATCAGATCAGTGGTCTCTGTGTCCCCTGGCTCAATGGAGCACAGTGCGGGAGAGGATGGGTGGGCATTAGGGCTTCGTACTTTGCTGGACTTATTTCAGATTCATCCTGGGCACGTCCACCCACTTCTGTGAGATGTCCCCTAATGGCCCACTTTTCAAGTTCAAGAATGAACTTGAAAATTCTAGAGTGACGTGTAATACGTAAATGGGTTGTACGGATCTTTACAAGTTGCAAGGTACCCCAGGAATCTTGTTTCATGAAAGAGGGAGAAATCTGCCTGGAAGAGTCATCCTCAGGGAAAGAGAATCAAAGAGCTGAAGTTTCTGCATGAAAACTTTGTTGGAAAATGCACGAGAAATGTGTCTAAACACCGTGCACTTTGGGCGACCCTGGATTTTCCTCTAGGCCACCCCCTGTAGATTCATGCAAGAGGGGAAAAAAACAACCACAAAGTACTAAGAGAGCAAATTCACTAACATGCTGGTAAGATATTGACAGCACCAAGCTGCATGGATGGGAAGATAAGAGACAAGTTCAAGGTGAAGAACATCATTGGAATGAATGCCGGGTGCAGTGGCCGCGAGCAGGCTCATCCTGTGAGGCAGAAGCAATGATCTACGGAAGGGGGATCATGCGTCCCCTTCCTTGTTCTTGGTTTTTCTTTTTCTTTCTCTTGCCACCCTCTCAAAGCCACCGTGACCTCTGGGTTTCCTTCCTCTTTTACTTGTTTGTTCATTTAAGGGGGCACGTTGACCCTCACTCTGCAGCAGGCATCTTGTTAACCTCAGGGAACACACAAGGGGAAATAAATGGGCTCACTTTTAAGGGAACTTATGGTCATATAGGAAAGCCTTCTCTTTGAGCCTTGGTATTGTTTGTATTATTCTACCTGTAACACCCACCATGATGGTGAGATTTCTAAACTGAAATGCTCATTAATATTCTTGTATTTGTCAGCTGTTCCTGTCTCCAAGATGTACCTGGGAAACTGGATGGAGGAACTTCATTGTATAGCAGCATCTCAGCACTGAAACAGGTTTTTATAAATAACCCTGAAGGATTTCCTTTATGGTAGACCTCGGTCGGTCCCTCACATGTCCTCTACGGGCAGCCTGGTGGCCGAGTGAATAGATTTGTCTCTGCCCTTACAGAACCCATTGTCACAGGGAAGATTGGGGTGTAAATGTGATAAATCCTGTAATAAAAGTGTGCACAAGGTGCTACAGGGCCGGCAATGATGAAGGAACGATTCTGCTGAGGGCAGAGGTCATGCCATGCTGAGGCATGGGCAGGAAGTGTGATTAAAAACGTGCTGTGTCTCACCGGTATTTCCTTCCTGCGGTTCTCAGAGGAGAAAACGGGAGCCTTCACCTCTGTAACACAGTTTACAGAGTCCCAAACTGACTTAAGTTAATTACTAGAGATTCACTAAAGGGGAAAATTCTTTCAATGGAACATGTAACAGAAGTGAGCTCTGTGTTTTTCTGTTCCCTCGCCCCCCGCCCCTGTCTTAGTTTCCTGGGGTTGCCCTAAGAAAGCACCACATACACAGGGTGGCTGAAAGCCATGGACACGTGTGGACTCCCAGTTCTGCAGGCTGGAAGGTCAAGGTCAAGGTGTGGGCAGGGTTGGTTCCTTCTGAGGACTGGGGGGGTGGTCTGTTCCAGCCTCTCCCCTGGCTTGTAAATGGTGGTCTTCTTCCTGTGTCTTCACATCTTCTTCCCTCTGTGTGTGGCTCTGTGTCTAAGTTTCCCCTTTTTCTATGAGCACCAGTCATACTGGGTTAGGGCCCACCCTAATGGCCTCATTCTAACTTGATCACCTGTGATCACCCTATCTCTAATTATAGTCACATTCTGAGGTCCTGAAGATTAGGACCTCAACACATGAATTTTGGGGAAACAACACTGAACTCCTAACCATCAATTCTCTGGCTGCTAAAAATTCATGTCCTTTCACGTGCAAAATACATTCATTCCATCTCAACACCCCCCAAATCTTAGCCCATTCCTGCATGAACTCTAAGCTCCAAATCTCGTCTAAATATCATGTAAATCAGGTATGGTTGACACTGGAGGTACGATTCATCCTGAGGCAAATTCCTTTCCAGCTGTGAACCTGTGACAGCAGACAAGTTATCTGCTTCCAAAATACAGTGATGGGACCGGCATAGAATAGACATCTCCATTCCAGATGGGAGAAACCGGAAGGAAAATAGAGGTCGTGGGCTCCAACCAAGTCGAAAGCCCAGCAGGGACGATTCCATTCAGTTTTAAGGTTTGAGAAGAATCCTCTTTGCCCGGATTCTCTGTCCTTAGCCCAACTAGATAGGGCCTTCCTCTTCCCTTTGCCAACCTATGGGGACCATGTCTGAGAGCAAAGGCGGGCCAACACCACCCCGTGAGGTCCCCATCCTGGGAGGGAGCTCAGGGGAGACTGAGGTGTGTCGTAACTGGTGGTCTCCCAGTATCCGGTGGGGCAAGCGCTTTGGGTGCTTCTATGAACCAAGGGGCCGTGGAGGAAGGAGGCTGGATGGGGGCTGCCCCGGAAGGACCTAGTCATAGAGGGCTGTGCTCACTCTTGAGAGTGATGGGGTTTTCTCAGCGGAGAGCAGCAGCTGAGAAGGAGCCCCAGGGTCAGGAGAGGGCATCCCTACAACAGAGAAGGGCGCCAGGCTGCAGAGGAAGAGGATGCGGTCTCTGCAGAGTCCTCAGGAACAGAAACTAAAGGAAGTAGAGAGAACATTATCGAGGCGGAAGGAGAGGCACCAAAATGCTAGCCCTGGGTATATGCGGCAACTCTGATTTCTGTACTTGCTTTTCTTTGATTCCACATTTCTGCAGTGAATACAGGCACACCTCGAAGATATTGTGTGTTTGTTTCCAGACCATCAGATAAAGCAAATATCACAAAGAAGAGAATCACACAACTATTTGGTTTCCCAGTGCATATAAAAGTTATGTTTACAGGTTATTACAGAATATGGAGTAGAGTTCCCTCTGCTGTACATTAGGTCATGGTTAATTAACTATTTTGTACATAGTAGTGTGTAGATGTTAATCCCAAACCTGTAATTTACCCCCCCTCCCCACATCTTTCCCCTTTGGTAACATATATGGGAAATAATGAAAAAAAGAATGGATATATGTACATGGATAACTGAATCACTTTGCTGTACACCTGACACTAACACAACATTGTAAATCAACTACATTCCAATATAAAATAAAAATTAAATTAAAAATTAAAAAAATATATTACACATTTTTTCATTGCTAGAGTTTTTTCCCCTTTATATGTGTACAGATGTGCAAGTATATATGTATACATGAATGTATTTATTTACACTGACAGTTTTCCATGTCAATAAATGTATATCTACATTATCTTTATTGGCTGGATAGTTTCTCCACTATATGTATATCCCATATTTAAAAAAAACAAAAAATAAAGCAAGTAAAAATTGATAAAAAACTTATGCTTACACTATATTGTAGTCTATTAAGTGTGCAATAGCATTATGTCTAAAAAGATAATGTGCGGACCTTAATTTAAAAATAATGCCGTTGGGAAAATGGCACTGATAGACTTGCTCCATGCAGGGTTGCCGTGAAACTTCAATTCGTAAAAGACGCGATATCTGTGAAGCACAATAGAACGAGGTGTGCCTGTATGTGCTTCCTTTAAATGAAAAAGAGAAAACAGTAACAGCCATAAAGCACTGGGGTCACTATGAAGTGAACATATGTAAAATATAATGAAGCTGTAGACGCCAGAAGTATGATTTAAGAGAATGAAACCAAAATGACGTCCCCCAGTTTATGATTTCTGCAAGAATGATGAGTTTAGTCATGTAAACATTAGAAAGTGGTAAGAAGCAGACAAGACCTTGAAAGCCATCTGGTCTGAACTTGTCCTGGACGTGAAGAAAAAAACACCCAAAGTGGTTACCCATCGGCACAGAGGTTACACAGCTCGTTACTGTTAGCCACGGAGAGGCAGGTCCTCCCGACCCGGGATGCAGCCTTCTCGCTCTGCTGTCCGCACAGGTGTACACGAGAGGCCTCTTGCTGCCCATCCTCCGCCACCTCTGGCAGGAGACGCCCTTTATTCTACTTTTGCACAACAGCTAACAGCTACTCTGATGGAGACCACAGGTAGGTAGGTTCATGAATGCCCTCTTCAAGGAGAGTGACAAAAGCCATCCTCTTGACAGGTTTGCTTTATCTCACTCCATTTCTTGTTTGTGCTATGATTACTTAGAATTTAATAATTATTTGTACTGCACGCAGCTCGGCCTATAGCATGGGGATAACACGAATAATACAAAAATTCAAGGCAAAAAAAAAAAAAAAAAAAAAGAATCTCAGCTATACCAAAGAAAAAAAGATGAGAGAGACTGAGAGATTGAGAGAGAGAGAGAGAGAGCGAAAGAGAACAGCGCCCGGAGAGACGATGAGACAGAGAGAGTGATTGATTCAGCAAGGGCCAGAAAAGAAAACAGCAGTAGACACCTGAGTTCAGGAGTCAATTAAGGAAAGATTTAGTTGATTACAGGACTCATGGGGAGAGGAGGGATGCAGCACAGGCCACGGCTAAGTTGCTTAGTCAGAAAAAGTCATTGCTAGGACTTTACCTCATCACATCTAGCGGGGAGAACAGAGGTGTTGCATCTGACATAACTGATGATCTCACCTTCCTGGTCAGGCCCTTCTATAGCCATCTCCCTCCTGTAGCTATGCCAACTGCATCCCAGAAATAGACAGGATGCTCTCCTGAAAGACAGTCACTAGTTCTCTTGTGTCCCCCTTGGGAGACATCACCAAAAATAATGACACAGTCATAGCTCTGGACGTGGATGTTTTATCTAAGATGAGATTAAGACACAACAACCAAGATAGTAGCCATGTGTGAAGAAATCAGATTTGGTGGATTTTAAAATTGTACTTTCAAAATTGTCTACCCATTCCTTTTTATTTTACACTCCTATAAACACACACACACACACAACCATACACATTGTCTTCTTCGGTCTGTAAGACAAGGATGTTGATACAAAAGGGAGTGAAGTCAGTCTAGGAGAATAGGCTTCTCCATCCTGGGGAGGGCAGACAATTGTCTTCTCTCCTTCCCTTACAGACAGCAACTCTAGGCAGTGCACTCAGGCATGTTTGCAGCGCTTGTGTCTCTCTTTTGTTCAGATGGTAAAGGATTAGCATCATGTGCAGAAGCCATCCTCCCTGCCCCCATTTCTGTCCTTCCTTTCCCGGAGCAACATGCCGGCTGCTGGAGAAGGACAGCCCCTGGGAGCCGGCAGTGTAAGAGGGCAGCTTTGTTGACACTAAAAACACATGCTTTGAGGAAACAGTTATTCACCTTCTTATATATATATAATCCCTGGGGTGCCCAGTTGAATGCCTTTTCCAGAGCAGGTTCTCAAAAAAAAAGAAAAAAAAAAGTTGGAGTAATATATTTTTAATGAAAGTAAAGTTTGTTTAAATTACAAAAGAAATCAAGTTCTAGCAAATGGCTGGTTACTAGGACCAGTGTGAATATGTGAAAATGCTTTATCTGGAACCACAAACATTCACCCCGTAGTTAGCTTCACTTGTATTTGTGCAGAGGGTGTGTGTGCCAGGTTGTGATGTAAAATGTATTTCGTATGGCAGGTCACTGTCCAGATATATGTTTGGAAGCCACTGCCCTGTGCTGGCTGCCCTAGCGCTCCTCTGTGATTTTGTTAATGGTGAAACAGATGAAGCTGGAGAGGCAGAAAGAGAAAACACACATGCCCTTACTCAAATTGCAAAGGGGTGTGGGCTTTGTTCAAGGGTGAAGGGCTTCACTGAACATGAATTTGGAGAGCCCTGTGTCCAAGTTTCATGCTGGAAGGAAGAGTCTGGTGGCAGTGTGGGAACAGGGAGGCCAGGGGTTTGGTGTCTCTCAAGTGAATGAGAAGACGAGCCACAGACTGGGTGAAAATCTCTGCAAAAGACACATCTGATAAAGGACTGTTGTCCAAAATATACAAAGAATTCTTAAAACTCCACAGTAAGAAAATGAACAACCTGATTCAAAAATGGGTACAGGACCCGAACAGACATCTCATCAAAGACACACTGAAGGCAACGAAGCATATGAAAATATGCTCCATATCATATGTCACCAGGGAAACACAAATTAAAACAGTGGCGAGATACCACCACACATCTATTAGAAGGACTAAAATCCAAAACACCAACAACACCAAATGCTGGCGAGGTTGTGGAGCAACAGGAACTCTCACTCATTGTTCATGGAAATGCAAAATGGTGCAGTCACTTTGGAAGATAGTTTGGCAGTGTCGTCCAGAGTTAAACATATTCTTACCATATGATCCAGCCATGATCCTCAGCATTTACCCAAAAGAATAAAAAAACTTATGCCAACACAACCCTCCGCCACGAATGTTTATATCAGCTTTATTCCTAATTGCCAAAACTTGGAAGCAACCAAGGTGTCCTTGAGTAGATGAATGAATAAGTTACACTGAGGTATATCCATGCAGGGGAATATTATTCACTGCTGAAAAGGAAGATGCTATCAAGCCATGGAAAGACATAGAGGAACTTTCTATGCATATTACTAAGTGAAAGAAACCAGTAGGAAAAGGCTACATATTATATGACTCCAACTATAAGACATGCTGGAAAAATCAAAAACTATGGGGACAATAAAAAAGGCAGCAGTTGCCAGGGGTTGGAGGGAGGAGGGAGGGATGATTTTTGCGGGAGAGCACAAAGGATATATTTAGGGCAATGAAATTATTCCATGTGATGCTATGATGATGGATACATGTCATTATGCTTTTGTCAAAACCTAGAGAATGTACACCACCAAGAGTGAACCCAAATGTAAACAAACTATGACTTTGGGTGATTATGATGTGTCAATACAGGTTCATCACTTTTAAGAAATGGACCACTCCAGGGGGCGGGGACGTCCATAGAGGGGAGGCTGTGCACGTGTGAGGACAGGGGACATATGGGAATTCTCTGTCCTTTCCACTCAATTTTGCTGTGAACTTAAAACTACTCCTAAAAATAAGTCTATTTATTTAAAAAAGAATACACAGCTCATATTACTAATAAAAAAGACAAGACATTAAATTCAGAGGCAGTTTGTGTAATGCTTTTGTTATTATTAAATAAAATTCGAAGAGTACATAAGGTCCCCAATTAAAAAAAAAAAGACACCAGAACCAGAATTTTCAATCCAAGGTAGAATATTCCGAGTTTTAGCTCTCAAACCCTAAGTCAGTGTTTAACAAACTACAATAGCACTTCCTTAATAGGTGAATTCAGTGGGTTTTAGCCAACAATTTTACTTAATAAGGAGAGATATTAATTTGTGACACTTTGGTTTCTGTAGGGTGTGTGCTGTAAGAGTTCCTGCCCTGTGCCATACTGCCCTACTGCTCGTGCTTTAAGGGAGCATGCTCTCCGGCTGGGTGATTCAGAGAATAAACAAGTGAGATTACAAGATTATTTTCGCTTCGGACATGTGATGGACCAAGCAAGGTATTGACAGTCCTTGGCAGCCTGCTTTGTTGGGAGAGGGGCATTGCACCTGAGGTCTGAATGCAGTGAATGGGCTCTAAATGCAAAGGTCCGGTGAAAGGAAAGTTCCAGTGGGTAGAATAAATGCAAAAGGCAGTGCCTCATGAGAAGACTGGGGCAAGCTGGGATTTGGAGAGTTAGGCGGGTGTCTGATCATGCTGACCTTGTGGAATTCTTTGAGACAGAAATATTCACCTTATGAAAACTTCAGTGTTTAAGTATATGTGTCTGGGGTAATGACCCTGAGATGGTGTCCACATTCTATTTTAGTGAACATGTATGCTTTGGTAAGTTTCACCAAGGTAGGAAATATATGAAGAGCAGCAGTGAAGGGTAGTGTGTGTGTGTGTGTGTGTGTGTGTGTGTGCGCCTAGAAAATAGGTAGAGTTCAGTTTATACCCACTACCCTGTGGGAGGGACATGAAAGGGGGAGGTCCCGTAGATGGAAGATATTCAGGTCCAAATTCAGGATTGAGGTCTGATATAGCTGAATGCCGAAGAGCTGAGAACTCACCTTGGGAGAGTAGGTCCAAGGAGAAGAAAAAGGAAGAGCCGCCTTGCACGGCATCCTTTCAGCAATGGGGACACGCATGGAGTCAGAGTACTTCTAAAAATGGCATGTTCCATTCAGTGAGTCAGATATTCACCCAGTGATATTTTTAGTGTATTATTTACTTAGCAAAATGTTTCTTCTTCAAAGGAAAAAGGTACATTGCATATTTGTTCTAATTGCGTTTTTGTAATTTTGAGAGATTTTGTAGAATATCTTACCCTCTTATATAACAGTCCTTATAATTTTTTTTTGCTAAAGATGCAATTGTAAAAAAGACAATAATAACCATAAAATAGTCTTTTGTAGCTCTGATAATCCAAAGTAAATCTTAAGACTCTGAACATTAATTATATATCCAACAATGTTTATTGTTAGTAAGAAGATTGCATATCTTGCTTCTAAACAAGTACATAGGTGGATATACACACAAATAGAACATGTATATTCACTATTAAAAGATGGAAGATGTGTCTAATCCTGAGGTACATTCAGTGGTTTAAAAAATAGCAGATAAATTTCCGTTTTACCAAATTAGACTTCCAAGAGGTGTATCATTAGAGAAGCCCGCATTTTTTGTTAGCCTAAAATTCTTTTAAATAGTTGGTTACTGCTGGTGTTGAAAACATGTGTTTCCCACACGTAAATACTCTTCCTGTAAGAAACGTGCAGGTCTCAAACACGTGCCCATTTCTTTTCTTTTTTTTTTTTTAATGTTATACTACTTAAAACATTTTTCCTTAGGAAACCAAAAAAAAAAAAAGTATAGAGAGGAGTTATTTAGTTTTCTTTTTCTTTCCTCACTCTTAGTCCCCTCACTAAATGAGCTAACATTAAATTTGTGGGGTGGATACATGATACACAATAGCAATCCGGTTAATCCCTCCTGAAAATTGTGCTTTACCTTTGCCCATGGCACAGAGGGAGAAATCCGCTCTACCACATTCCTGGGCACACCGGCAATGCCTGCTTTCCCCCCTCCAGTCTCTGTTTATTGAAAGACTCATCACATCACAGGGTTTACCCTCACCCACTCACCTCTTCTCATCATTTCCGGTCCTCTCCGACTAATAAACAACCTCCTTCCTCCACCTTTAACTTCCCTAACAAATGGCCATCTTTCTTTGAACAGAAATTACACTTCTTATTTGAAAGAGTAAATTTTACCTTATACTTCCTCTAAGAAGATCCCAGCACTGTTAAGAATAAAGCCCATTATTTTTCAGCCCTCACATAATTCTCATTCTGAGGTTAAACCTAATTTCTAAAAACAAAGTTGAAAAAAAAAAATAGATGCTTTAAGAAGAATAGGAATGTGGCTTACTTATGTATTCCAAAGACTATATTTTTGGACTCTCTGCAACAAAGGTCAAGAGAAAAGGAAAACTAAAAGATCTAAATGTGTTTGCATAAAATATTAAATAAGTAAGAAGTTAAACCTGATTTTTGCTGTCGAGTGAAGGCGCATAAATACTGAATTCGCCAAAGATTTTCAAATGCATCCCCTTTCAGAGTCTAAAATGCTAGGCACCCTCGTAGTTTGCGTGAAAATATTGCAACTGAGCTAAATTATTTCAAGCCCTCTAGCCAGAGTGTGGGGTGCAGCACGGGTAGGGTCACTACCCAGGCCATCCCTACCCTCCTGTGGTGTTCCCAACGGCTGGAAGAGCTGGGAAGCCTGTGAGGCAGGAGAAAAACAAGATGCAGGGCTGGCCTTGCGGGGAGAAGATGAATTTCCACACACTGCCTTGGGTTTCATACGTCTCCAGATTTCAGGTTACCCCCTAAGAACAACTGAAAATTCTTACGGTTCCTCTGGCCCTTAAAAAAACAAACCGCCTGCCTTATTGGCCTGAGTACTACAAGTATTTGATGCAGTGTTTTTTCTTTAGGATGAACGTAGGTGGGGGAGGGTATGGCCATGAAGATTAAAAAAATAATAATAATACGGATCTGTGAAAACATGGTACCATTTTGTGTCATTAAAGACGCCAGAAAAACTGCAATGCTTAGGTAATGCAGTATTTTTTTCGCAGAGAGAGCACCTGAAAGGAAGCAGGTTTGGCTAATTTCACTAGTCCTGAGCAGCTGACATTTCTTGTGAAATTCTCAGGGCAGCATCTTAGGAACTACTCAAAGTTGCCAGCTCCCCAACGCCGGAGGGTGTGAAGACGGCGATGATGACAACAGAGAATGCATAGGAAGCGGCGGTTTTCTCTAAATTGCCCCCAGAATATCCAGAGACGGGTAACAGGGACACACAAAGAAAAACGCGTTTGGAAATAATCAGAGTGAGACGGAAGGGGCACGGGCTTGACATCAGCTAGCCTGCTCACCGTGTCTCTGTTCTACGGGCAGTCGGTCCCACCTTGCCACAGACATAGGGAATATTTCGACTGGAAACTTGGGGTGCTCCTGGTTTTCTCTTTGGTCTGGGTTGTTCAGCTACAATAGCGAGTGACCCATAAGGCGTGCTAGCTCGGGGCGAGATTTCAGGACGAGGCTGCTCTGGAGGGCGCTGGTGACCGAGACAGGGGGAGGGGACAAAGAGGAAGGGGAGGACTGGGAAGGAGGGGGAGGGGGTCTTGGGGGAGGGGACGGGGAAGGAGCGGGAGAGGGGAGGGGGGACGAGCGACGCAGGGGCGGGGCTGTGCCGAAGCTCTAGGGTCCCGGACCCGTTTAGCACCAGCCCGGGGAGTGGCCGGATCGAAGGCGAGGACCCGGCCCCCGCTGAGTCCCACGGACCGTTACTCCGGCCCCCGCCCGGGGCGGGGCGCGCGGGGGCCCGGCGCCGCCAAACCCGCACCGCGGCGTCTCCAAACACCGCGGAGGAGGAAGAACAGACGAGGAAAAAGGACAAAACGGAAAACGCAAACGGAGGAGGGGGAATCCAGCCTCTCGGGCTTTAAACGGATGTCTCTGCTTTAGAGAAAAGGAGAAAGGGAAAAGGAGGAGAGAGCCCACGTGCCCCGGGAAGGTTGTTGTGTTAAAGCGCCACCTTCCGTCGGCCGGGGTGCGGCGGGAGCCGCGGGCGGACTCTGACGGCGCGCGGCGCCGGGGAGCGGCCGAGCCCCCGGGGGCGCGCCGGGGAGCAGCTGCGCCCACCGGGCGGGCCGGGCCGCACCCGCCGTCTCGGGCTGTGCGCGTGCCCGAGCGTGCGCCCGCGGCGAGCGAGCGCGCGCCTCGTCTGCTCACTCTGACCGGCCTCCCCCGGACCCGGCACAAAAGGGCGCCGGGCCTCTCGGGAGACCTGGTCCTCGGTTCGCTCCGACGTCGGGACTAGCCCGGTTCGCCCCGGGAGCGCCGGCCCGCCGCGGGGCCGTGCGCGGCTCCGGAGCATCCTGGGGAGAGGCGCATCTGTGCACACACGCGGATTTTTTAAAAATAACATATTTCCAGACAGGCCTCCTCCTCCCCCACCCCCCATCTTTGCAAAGCAGCCCCGAGGGCGGGGGAGGGGGAGGGGCCGCGGAGTTAATAAAGGCAGATGGGCGGAGCCGGCCCCCAGCCATTGGCTGGCCCGGGGAGTGATGTCACCCATATGACACCCTGATAACTAGTTGGGAGAGAGCCCTCAACTTTTTGCAGAAGGAGCGCGCGCGCCTGGGAGTGCTCGGGGTCCGGCGCTCGCGGCGGGAGCCACGAGCCGGAGAGAGGGGTCCCGGGCTGCTTCGACCGCCGCCGCCGCCGCCTCTCCCGTCGCGGCCGCAGCTCCCCGCGAGCGGGCGGCCGTCGCCGCCGAAGCCGCCGCAGCCGCTGTGTGCAGCCTGGAAGGGGGGGCGGGGGGGAGGGGGGGAGCCGCGGACGCGGGGTGCCGAGGACTTTGCAACTTGCCCGGGAAGGTGGAGGGGCGAGAGGGGGAGGGGGAGCTCCGCACGAGACCGAGCGGCCCGGGTTGGAGCGCCCAGCCCCGCAGCGGATCATGGTGCAGCAGGCCGAGAGCTTGGAAGCGGAGAGCAACCTGCCCCGGGAGGCGCTGGACACGGAGGAGGGCGAATTCATGGCTTGCAGCCCGGTGGCCCTGGACGAGAGCGACCCGGACTGGTGCAAAACGGCGTCGGGCCACATCAAGAGGCCGATGAACGCGTTCATGGTGTGGTCCAAGATCGAGCGCAGGAAGATCATGGAGCAGTCTCCGGACATGCATAACGCCGAGATCTCCAAGAGGCTGGGGAAGCGGTGGAAAATGCTGAAGGACAGCGAGAAGATCCCGTTCATCCGGGAGGCGGAGCGGCTGCGGCTCAAGCACATGGCCGACTACCCCGACTACAAGTACCGGCCCCGGAAAAAGCCCAAAATGGACCCCTCGGCCAAGCCCAGCGCCAGCCAGAGCCCCGAGAAGAGCGCGGCGGGCGGCGGCGGCGGCGCGGGCGGCGGCGCGGGCGGCGCCAAGACCTCCAAGGGCTCGAGCAAGAAATGCGGCAAGCTCAAGGCCCCTACGGCCCCCGCGGCCGGCGGCGCCAAGGCCGGCGCGGGCAAGGCGGCCCAGCCCGGGGACTACGGCGGCGCGGGCGACGACTACGTGCTCGGCAGCCTGCGCGGGAGCGGCGCGGGTGGCGGCGGCGCGGGCAAGACGGTCAAGTGCGTGTTCCTGGACGAGGATGACGAGGACGACGAGGACGACGACGAGCTGCAGCTGCGGATCAAGCAGGAGGCGGACGACGAGGACGAGGAGCCGCCGCACCCGCAGCTCCTGCAGCCGCCCGGGCAGCAGCCGCCGCAGCTGCTGAGACGCTACAACGTCGCCAAAGTGCCCGCCAGCCCCACGCTGAGTAGCGCGGCCGAGTCCCCCGAGGGCGCGAGCCTCTACGAAGAGGTGCGGGCCGGCGCGACCGCGGGCGCCGGGGGCGGCAGCCGCCTCTACTACAGCTTCAAGAACATCACCAAGCAGCACCCGCCGCCGCTGGCGCAGCCCGCGCTGTCGCCCGCGTCCTCGCGCTCCGTCTCCACCTCCTCGTCCTCGTCCTCGTCTTCCTCGTCCAGCAGCAGCAGCGGCAGCAGCAGCAGCAGCAGCGGCGGCGAGGACGCCGACGACCTGATGTTCGACCTGAGCTTGAATTTCTCCCAGAGCGCGCACAGCGCCAGCGAGCAGCAGCTGGGGGGCGGCGCGGCGGCCGGGAACCTGTCCCTGTCTCTGGTGGATAAGGATTTGGATTCGTTCAGCGAGGGCAGCCTGGGCTCCCACTTCGAGTTCCCCGATTACTGCACGCCCGAGCTGAGCGAGATGATCGCGGGGGACTGGCTGGAGGCGAACTTCTCCGACCTGGTGTTCACGTATTGAGAGGGGCGCCCGCTTCTCGCTCTTTCTCTCGGCGGGTGCAGAGCAGGGTTCCTTGGGAGGAGGTCGTGGTGGTCGTAAGGAGGAGGGCGGGGGGGGAGGAGGTGTCGATGGTGGTGGCGGTAGGGTGGAGGGGAGAGAAGAAGATGCTGGTATTGATATGATGTCGTGACACAAAGAAATTGGAAAAGATGATGAAAATTTTGGTGGAGTTAAAGTGAAATGAGTAGTTTTGAAACATTTTTCCTGTCCTTTTTTTGTCCCCCCTCCCTTCCTTGATCGTGTCTCAAGGTAGTTGCATACCTAGTCTGGAGTTGTGATTTTTTCCCCCTCAAATGTGTTTTTGTAATTACTATTTCTTTTTTTCTGAAATTCGCGATTGCAACAAAGGCGGAGGGGCGGGGCGGGGGAGGGGAGGGAGGACCCGCTCCGGAAGGCGCTGTGTGAAGCTGGTCGGGCTTTGAAGTCTGGAAGACGCCTGCGGAGGACCCTTTGGCAGCGCGACTGTTAACGCTAGGGAGTTGGTTGGAGATGTGTTTTTTTTTTTTTTTTTCCTTAAGAGATCTTAAAGAACTGGTGTTTTTTTTTTTTTTTAAACAAACACAAAAAAAGGGACCATGGCAAATTTTTTATTTTATTTTATTTTTTTGGAGGGAGAAAACTGATGTCTTCTATGCATCCGATTCTTAACAAAACTGCAGGGAGCTTGAAAAAATGCAGACTGTACAAACGCTTACAAAAAAAAAAAAAGAAAAAAAAAACTGTGAACTGACTTAAGATCAGAGTTTACTTTTCAGATCAAATTGTTTATGGTTTTACAAATGTGATTTCTACTTGCCAACTTTTTTTTTGTAACTTGTTCCCTATACCTCCTTGATTGAATACCAGACAGCCTAGACCTCAGTACAAAAGGTATTGAAACATTTTTGATACATAACAGACCTCAGTCTTTTTTAAAAATTAATATATTTTCAGGCGTATTTTTGTACAGTGAAAAGGGAACATTCTTGCTGTGTTTTTTCAGTAAGACTTTCAGGCACTTCTTCCCTTTTGATTTCTTTTTTTCCTCTGTTTTTTTTAGCATGCAAGTATGTTGGTACGTTACGTCCTGGTTTAAAAAGGATTAAAATTTTAAAATAATCCTTGCATCTAAAGGCCTTGTGGTTTAAAAAAAAGCAAACTTTTTTTTGTACAGCTATAGTAGAGATTTGTTCAATATTTGTAGGTAAAGATTTATTGAAAATGGTGATATAGACCTCAGAGCTGTTATCTTAGTTTAAAGATTGTATATGTACTGTACTATAGTAGGACTTTATGTATCTCATACGCTGTGATATGTGGATGGGGCCCCAGATGGAAGGTTTGAAACTGGATTCTCGATTTTTAGCAAAAAGAAAAAAAGGCACATAGTTTAAAAAGTTTCTCATTTTGTGCAATATAATCTAAATAAAGTACAGACCATCTGCATATTTTGTAGCAAATGGTGGCAAAGCAGACTCAATGCACTGTCGACATCATTGCCTGTTTTTTTTTTCTTTTTTTTTTTTTTTTTCTTTTTTGGTGCTGGAAGTCTGTATCTTGACAATTTTAATAAATCAGCTGGACCTGATAGAAACTCGCATCGCCCATAGTCTCTATGGAACTCATCCTGGCCGTTCTGTAGTCGCAGCACAGAGACAAGGCCGGTGTGTGCTCAGGTGGGAGGTGGCAGAAGAGGATCCCACACTCGGGGGCTTAGGCTGAAAGTGGTCAATGGGCAGGCCGATTTCTTTTTTCTCTTACTCGGTGGCCGGTTAGGAAAATCCGGGGACGCTTTCTCTCCGCCTGCCCTTTCCTCCCCACCCCACCCCCCATTTCCTTTCTCACCTCCTCCTCCTCCCTGGCTGTCGCCCTCCTCTCCCTACCCATCCGGGCCGCGGGCGGGCGGCGCGGGCAGGCGCGGGGAGCGGGCCGGGCGGGGCTGGCTGGGCGAGGACCGCGGTGCCAGCGCGCGGTCGGCGTCCTGCGCCCGCGGGGGTCTGCGTTCTCTGCGAGGGGCCGCGTCGGCGCTGCGCGTCGCAGTGACAGCCGCCCGTGGGCGGCCAGCGCTGAGAACGCTTGGATCCCTGCCGCTCTCCCTCCTTAGAGGGTGGGGACAGCCGTTTCCAGTTTTGAATTTTTTTTTTTTTTTGACGCTGCATCTCCGCCTGTGCGCAGAGGTAGACGCTGGTGGGAGGCGCCGCTACCGTTCTTGACCTCGAGCGGTGACCGGCGCAGGGGAGAGGTGGTCGGTGTCCGTCTCTTTCCGGCGCCCCCTTGTCGGTGGGAGCGCGGGGCGCGGCGGGTCCAAGGCTGGGGAAGGAGGGCGCAGAGGGTTGGCCCAGGGCGGCGGAGGAACGTGGCACGGCCAGGCCCTCTGCGACCGGAGCCGCGGCTGCTGGGGTGTCTGTGCGCGCAGAGCCGCTGGAATGGGCCGGGGGAGGGGGGGCCGAGGGCGCCTGCGTGGCGGCCGGGGACACAGGGGACCGAGCCCGGGTCCCAGGCGCCTGGGTCTCCCTGCCCGGCCGCCGCGTGCGCCTCGGCGCACCGCGCCCTGGGGCCTGGAGGCACGCGGGGACAGCCGCTCCGATGCCCCGAAGCCGCCGGGTGGGGAGGAGAGCCGCCGGGCTACGGGGCGGGAGCGAGAAAGCCAACCCGGGTCCCCGGCTCCTTCGCTGCGCGCCGGCTCGAGGGCCGCCCTGGAACGTGCCTGGGGCGGAGGGCGCCTCGGGGAAGGTGGTTCGGCTTCTTGGTTGTTCTCCTCCTGTAGCTGCCGCCTTGGGGCTCGCTGGGGACTGTTTGCCTGGCCAGTCCACCCGCTTCTCCCCCACTCTCGTTTTCCCAGACCCGGCCTGTATCTCCGGGCCCCGGCTGGCGCGCCCCTGGCTCTGGCTCACTTTCCGTGCCTTCCGCCCCTCTTTGCCCTGGGGGCCGCGCCGAGGGAGGCAGGGAGGCTGCGGGGAGGCCGCGCAGGGCCCCGAGAGCCAGCCCTCCAGCTCTGCCTCTCCGAGCGCAGGCGCTTGCCGTGGCTAATTGAAAAACTCGGTGCAAAATCATCACGACTCTCTTCGTAACCTACTGAATTGATTTACCAAGGTTTGGTCTCCATTTCTGCCGAGGTTTGGCAAGACCAAAGGGAAGCGGCCACACACCACCGCTAGCTGTTAGGCCAGAGGGTCCCCGGCGCCCTTCGGGCCTCGCTCCCCCTCTCCCCTGCCTCTTTGGCCCCTGCTCTCCCAGCTCGGCCTCCCGCAGCCTCGCTCCTCTTCGCCGCGAGCCTCCATCCCAGACCCCACCCCTGCGATGCGAAGCCAGCAAGCTTTGGCAGTAGACGGACAGATTTTTTTTCTGTGGCTGTTTTCCTTTCTAGGAACCATCAGATTTCAGTAGAACACCGCTTGGGAGGAGAAAGTGCTGAGGGTGTTAACAAGGTTCTCAATATTAGAACTGGATTTCTGGAATTGTTTACCTTTTTTTCTTCCCCCCCCCCCCCCACAAATGATAGACTGATGTAGTCGTTGGTGGGACATTCATTTTAGCCACGAATAATTGAACCAGCGGTTTACAATTGACACTTCTCTGTGCTGGGGATTTTACGTGGCGACCCTCTGCTGCAGTTCTAAAACTTGTTGAAAACACAAACCCGTTTATAAGACTGAGTCTATGTACTTTGAAAATCTGAAAACGTTGCATGTATTTTATGTTTCAATCATAGATGAATCGGACATTTTCTGTGGTGAGGTAGAAACTTTAAGTAAATTAGTAACATGTAATGATTTGGCTTCAGAATGGAAACACATAGTCTGGAAGAAAATTTTAAAAAGCTATGTAGCCTAAGTTCTTGATAGTAAAAGAAGAGAAAAACAGATGATCGGCGATCTAAAATTAAAAACCTGTTAGAACTCAGGACAGGCGCTTGAATGCGCTTTTAACAATATTTAAGGCTGTTTTGATGAATGCATTGTGAAAGTCATTCGTAATGAATTCTTTATTGAATGTCTGAAACATAATATAATACACAAGGTATATTCTTGCCACTGGATAGTCTTCAATAAAAGTTTAATTGCATTTTTTTGGTCTCTTAAGTAAGTCTTATTTTGAACTAAGCATTGACAGAATATTTTTAAATAGTAACACGGGGCGGGGGCGGGGAGGCGCTGAGTGCACTGCAGCCTAGCCAGCGGGTACCCTGCTGTTTCTAAGTAGTTCCCAGACTTATGATGGCATTTTGCTAAAATTTCCATCTTTAAGAACTTGAACCAGCATTCTCTTATTAATTCTTTAAACTGTGGAAATAATCTTCCAGTCCTTACACTCTGATATGCATCCCTTTTATTAAAAAAATATAATGCTAATGAAGGCAGTGTATTTAAACTGTGCTTTGCAAATGTTATGTATGTTATGAATGACTACAGTCACAGGGCAAATTATTTGTAGAAAGAATATCCTTTAGCTGGAAAAAAAAAAGTCATTAAAACCATTTTGGGCAGAGATGTTTCTTTTTAATGTTAATGGAGGGGAAGTGATTTGAATATGCATGCCTATAGCAGTCAGGATGATTTAGTTGGTTTTTGTTGTTTGTTTGTTTGTTTTGAGAAAGAAAAAGACTCAAAAAGCAAGACTTGTTTTTCCCATCTCTGGGAGTTGAAACCAGAATCACTTGATATTGGTATAGTTCGAGAAACTTACATTTGTTTTTCTCTTCAGAATTTAAATGACTTGCCCAAGGAATCTGAGAAATAAAGCGAATAAGTTGCTCTCTTTCAAAGTAGTCATTCAATATGAATATATTATATCAGTCTTAACTTTTTTATTCTCTGATATGATTAATAATATGTATATTCTTACTTTTTCTTCTAATGGGCATATGTATCCTTGTGAACACTTTGGAGAGGTTTTCTTGGACTCTCCCGTTTATAGAATCTTTATACTCTTTTACTGTGTGGTCCCCTGCTTTTAACAGATTTCTGAGGCCAATATATTTGTGCTTTCTTCTTATGTAGGATGACCAGCAAAAATAGTTTACTGAGTTGTCGATTTTATCAGTAGATAAGAAACTTTCTTTATTATAGCTTCAGGGAAGATTTTTCAGGATATTTCTCAGTTATTGTAAGGGCCAAATTTTATAAAATTTCCATTAGGAATGTCAGTTTCAAATACCCTTTGTATAGCCTAGGCCTGTGAGGATACCAAGACTGAGCCTTATATATCCAACACGGGAATTCACAAGCTCCCAAAGTAACGTCTCCATGTAATGACTCTTACACGTGCTTTTCAGAGATCTGGCTTATTTTAATCATTAGTTCTTTCTCACTGTTCATTAATTGGATTTATTCTACCACATCCCCTTTTATTTGATGATCTGGCAAATACTGCTCTTTGATAACATCTCATTTTTCTCCCCCTTTCTGTGGAGCCCACATTTTCAATCACAATAAAGATTAAACACAATTTATTAAACTCAGCTCTCTTCCATTTTACTTTGCTACTGGCTTTTTTCTTGAATCCTAACATAGGTTCTTTTTTTTTTTTTTTCACTGTAGTTATTTTTTTAACACTACCTATATCAATTAGCTGCCTGATTAGTTTTATCTCTTCCATGTGGATGCAGTGAGTTTTTAAGAGAATTTCACAAACAAGTAGTTTTTTAGTGAACTTAAACAGAATTTTAGAGGAGACCTATTTTTATACTCAATAAAAGCACAAAAGTGCAGAAAGTATACAATGGCTTACAAAGGGAAACATAAGTTCATAGTGTTCCATGTATAAAAGTAATAATTTTATTGGGTGGAGATACTCTGAAAAGATTCAATACCTCTGCCAGTGCACAGATAGGACTGTTTTACATGACTTGGGAACTTCTGTTGCAAACGGATCACTTCTCTGTAGAGAAAACGAAACACTAAGAGCAATATGGTCGAGCCGAGATGTGTTTTGACATGAGCAATCGATGAATTGAGACAACCTGGATGGGCAGCCATGGAGGCTTCCTTCTCAATGTTTGATCAAACTTCTTTTACGTAGTCACATAGACGTGGATTTTCTCTGCTGTGAAAATGACACAATAAAGCAATATGATGAAAAGTGAAAATGTGTTAAAAAAAATGTACTCTAGGGTCCTTGAAGTGATTTTGATGCTTACCTTATTTTATTAGACCTATTACATTCCCTCTTTAAAAAAAGAGAAAAGAACAACTGGAAATACTGATAATATACGACGTAAAGAATTTTGATCAAATATATATTGACAAAGGGCACCCTCACACATTTTTCTTCATCCAGTTTCTGTTCAGAAGCAATGCCCTTGAATCTCATCGGGCGAAACATTTTACGCCATTACCCTTCATTTCCCATTTTGTCTATTTTTACTCTTGTACATATGTGGTGGGTTTAAGAGTCTTTGGCATTTGTTCCGTGACACCTTTTTTTGAATGGACTGTTTTAGGAGGGAGGCCTGCTTTTCCGGTTTGGGACTCCTAGTGGTGATGGCATTCCACGGTGCTTCCTGAAGGCCACCAGGACAGAGCCACCTGATGTTTCCAGCATGACACTGTCCACGTTTGTATTTTCAGAGCCACTCCAGGTTTGGGAGCAGGAAAGCTGAAAAGCCCTTTTGTTTAGAAGTCTGAGTGGTTTGTGGGGGGACCGTTTTTTAGAGTTTGCATGCCAGCGCATGCCTGAAGGCTGTGAAACAGAGGGGACCGCTCCCCGAGGCCACGCGCTGGAGGATGACGTGTGTCTGATAGCACTAAGGGGAAAAAAATGCATGGCAAAGTTTCGTCTTCTGTACCCTGTCTAGCATGCAGAGTTTCGTGTGTTAAAACAGTGTATGACATTGCTGTATCAAAGTTGTAAAATTAAGCATTATTTATTGAAAACTATGTATTTTTTTGTAAAAACCTGATCACATAGAGCATATCAGTGGCTGTGCTTGTGTTTCAATGGAACCAGCTTCTTGCCTCACCCCCTTGGTATGCAGTACTATTGCTCAGGGTTGGAAATAGTATTACCCCAATGTCTCTTTTGCAAGAATTTTTCACAGAGGAATACATTTCTTCAAAAGACTCTAATAAAATTGTGTGATCGATCTGCACTTGTGGTTTTCATGTGACTTTTTTCCAGTTTTGCATTTTGATAACTACTGTCCAGTTCCTAAAGTGTTGCCCTCCATACTGATACTATGGACAGGTTTTGGAAAATACTGGGTGTCAGCCTGGAGAGGAGTAGGCCGCCTAAAAGTGCTCTGGTGTGAGAGCTGCTGACAGTTGGAATAAGCATGGTAATAATGTCTCGAGAGTTTTAACTGAGTGAGTCAAAGCATAGACGAAGTATAGAAGGGTAGATGAACATGTATTGTCAG
Organism: Orcinus orca; assembly: GCF_937001465.1. Lineage (NCBI taxonomy): Eukaryota > Metazoa > Chordata > Mammalia > Artiodactyla > Delphinidae > Orcinus > Orcinus orca. Next base: position 87,893,995 of record NC_064571.1, on the reverse strand, counting down.
AAATGCTTGAAGTAGAAAATGAAGGAAAAATATCAGGGGCAGTTGCTGCTGTTGAATTCAATACCAGCGAACTCCATTTCTCTGTGTCTTTTTTTTTTTTCTATAACAATTTACAGTGTAAATGTATTTTGACATAGAAATCGTTCTGTATTGAGATTCTTGATATAAAATACTTTTATGGAAGCCTGTAAGTGATCCTTGGAATTATTATCAGATTTTTAAAACGATGTGTTTACATGGTGAGTGTTTGTTGTATATTAAATTTGCTTTTGTAGAAACGTTTGTGTTGTAACAAATCTCCAAGCGCACAATTAACACAACCACCCATAGGCTCTTAGTTGTACGAATTTTCACTATGAACCAAAGGACAAGTAACAGAGCTATCTATCTATGGCAACACATTATATCGATATAATATAGTCGATGTTTTTGTTTCATTCATGAATATCTTAGGATGTCTTTCACTTCAGTAGAATTTTATTTTGATTTATATTTTAAAAGAAACAAAAAATAGACCCTGAGTAAATTACACCTGGCATAAAACATTCCTTGCAATTAACACTAAAGGACCCTGAATGTGTTTCAAACTCCTCATTGGGACTCCCTGTGCTGTTTGTTATACTCCTTGCCTTTCAATGATGTGGGCTTCATAAAAACAGAAAAACATTTTTTTTAATTCAATGGTTAAATTTATTGAAGAGACATCTATGGCTAAAATATCACTGGTAAGAAAACATAAAATGTGAAAAGTTTGACTTTGCTATTCTCCCAGGAAATCTGGGAGTGAAAGGAAGAGGTGATGTACCCTACCCCAGTGCTGGCTTATCTATAAAGGGCAGTGAAAATAGTATACCTGGACAAAAGGATGGATGATAATATTCTTGTTGGAAGATAAGACTGGTTCTACCTGAAAGTAAATACTTTTATGATATGTGTAGCTGGTGACAAAATCCTGATTTTGACATTGGGTAAAGCACATATGACTTCATTAAAAATGGGATGCACTTTGATCTTTTGAGAATAGTGGGCATGGAAGAAGGCCATGGCAGGAGAGCTCTCTATCACTTTCTATTTTGTCCTCTGCTAGGACTGAATTGCAGAGCTACAGATTGTTTCTTCTATGATCAGACAGAAAGATGGATCTCATCATAATAGGTAGCACATTGAGTAGATCTGAAAAAAATTAGGAGAGATAAGATTGACCCTTTCGATTTCTCTTTCTGTGAAATAATCACCAGTGTATTTAGCTTGAGTTTGCATACCATAGGTGCCAATCATTTGTGGCCCATTCTGCCAGGTTTAGCATACTCCCTTTTTCAGCTGGACTAAAGGACTGCATTCTGCCTGGTGCCCCTGACTGGGGCTAATTAGGCCTAGTGGCCCCCAAACTAAAGGACAGTTCATGGGGACTTCCCTGGCGGTCCAATGGTTAGGACTCCACTTCCACTGCCGAGGGCCCAGGTTTGATCCCTGGTCAGGGAACTAAGATCCCACAAGCCACATGGCGGTGTGGCCCAAAAACAAACAAACAAACAAAACCAACAAAAAAAAGGATAGCTCATGGATGACAGGCATGCTTTGAACCCGGAATTCATTTGGTCTCTATGAAGAGCTAAGCTGAACTAATAATCAGACTCCTCCTTCCCAGATTTGGACTTGAAAAACATACAGATTGGCCTAGTTCTCTGCAGGATTTGGGTAGGGAGGTCGTGAGGGGCTCTTAGAGCTGGAGTAGGTATTACAGGCTGAAAGGAGGTCAAAAACAAATGGAAAACCTGGGAAACAGAAATGGGAAGCAGAAACATCATGAGGGAGAATCTTGGGACTCCTGAACGAGGGAATCCCAGTGTCCGTGGAGGGGGGATCCCTGGTGGCTTTCTGGCCCCAGTTCAGTGGGGTTTACCAAGTAAATCAGCAGCCACTGGCAGCCTACCCAATAGTTGTTTGGCCATTTTTTCTTTCCTAAAAAACTCACTTTGGCCTGAATCACAATATGACCAGTCAGAAAGGTGGCTTCCCTTGCAGAGAGGTGACCTGTGACACGGTCCTGAGCAGGGAGCTGTTAGTCAGCCTTGCTCAGTGAGACCTCCAGGAAAACGCCTCTGCAGGGAAGCACACAGAGTGGACACGTGCCCCTCTGCAAATGCTCCTTCCTTGCATTTGGGATATAGATGTGATGTCTGGAGCCACAGGTGTGAGCCTGAAGCAGAGGGGAAAGGAATTCCGGAGTCCTTGACCAGCAGCCAATCATTGCCAACCACAGCTCATGCTGGAGTGAGAGGCTGTTCCTCAGATTTTATCCTAAATGTGGCCAAACCCAAACCGCACTGAACCCCATTTCCTTGGCATTATTTGAGTAGATCTGTGTTTCTTTTAACCCACCTAAGAACAACTAAGAACAGCTTAAATAGCCAAAGAATGAGGATAGTGTGTTAAACATTGGAAAATAGAGTTTAGTAAAATGCATAAAAGTGGGAAAAAAAGTTTTAAAAAATGGTAACGAGGGAAAGACAGAAATGTCAAGCATTTCCACAGTCATACAGGACATTGGATTTACCCACCAAAAGTTTAGATTCATTTTTAAGAAACATTTATATCAAAGATGTGTTTGAGAACTGCCTCACATTTGTAGAGCTTCAGGATGACACAATGTCCCTCATTCATCTTCATCTCTCAAGTGTGTAGTGACCCATTTGCCAGGAAACAGCTCTTCTAGGTGCCTGGTCCCTCAGGCACAATCTTCCTCACTGTCACATTAGATTAGGGTTCATTTGACTTAGTTGATGGCATCTCAGAAAAGGGGTCCTCAAATACTATTCATTCCTACTTTGTCCCTCATAGGTAAATTTTTGATTTTCTAACTCATAGAATGTCAAAAGCCACAAGTTTAGAGGAGTGAATGCAGGACCTAAAGAAGCAGCGGTGAGGGAGGGGGATAAGGAGGGGGGAGGGGGAGGGAGAGAAGGAGAAGACAGATTAATAAGGAAACTATAAAAAACAAATAGCTCAAAACTCTGGGGTCATTTTGTGTGAGGTTAAACAGCTTGACTCAGGTGATTCTGAGTGTGTCACTGTTCTATCACATTACAAAAATCAGTGTTTATCACAGTGTTGCTGAGTCATTAAAAAATGTTTAAATTGCGTCCATTTATGACCTATTTAATAAAGCTGGGAAGTATGAAATCTTGTCTTAAATATTTCTATACTCAACATCATTTTAAATCAGACCAGAATGTTCTAGAATCACTTTTGCCTAAACCCTTTTCACTTGCTAGTGTTTTATAAATCAAAAAGTACTTTTGGGGCTTCCCTGGTGGCGCAGTGGTTGAGAGTCTGCCTGCCGATGCAGGGCACGCGGGGTCGTGCCCCGGTCCGGGAAGATCCCACATGCCGCGGAGCGGCTGGTCCCGTGAGCCATGGCCACTGAGCCTGCGCGTCCGGAGACTGCTCTGCAACGGGAGAGGCCACGTCAGTGAGAGGCCCGCGTACCGCAAAAAAAAAAAAAAAAAAAGTACTTTTGGTCCAAGAGCTAGCAGAAGTTAGTACAAATAAAGGGCTTTTGCTTCGGGGGAGCACACGAGCCGGAGGCAAAATAGAACACTGCCGTGAGACCAAGAGGAGAGGCCTGGGAAGAAGCGGCTACGAGCCTGCCTTTCAGTCCAAGTCTGTATAATCCAGAGACGTGAACAGATGACACTGGCTGCAAACACTCGTTAAGAAGGGCCTTTGGGCTGCGTCTCACAGGAGCTGAGGGGCTTGGGCGAGGGGTAGAGAGAAAGCCTTTCCGAGTAAGTGTAGCCAGAAGCAAAGCAAGGTGCACAGGAGAGACCTCGGGGTGAAGGATGCTGGGCGGACAAGATGGCCAGTCACCTCTGCAAAGCCGGCGACGACCCGGGGATGCCGCAGCGGCCGGGGACCCTGAGTTGAGGGGGAGCAGCTAGCGGAGTGGAGGTGACCTCCGAGGGGGAGGGAGCTGGAGGATGGACACGAGCGAGAGGAATCAAAGGAACTTTGTTGCGTTTGGATTAAGGGAAAGAAAAAGGAGCCAGGAAAAAAGAAATGGTAGAGTCTGTAAATCTGATTTTTCGCTTGGTTGGTGTGACTTTAATGGAAATGGAAAGGGGGAGATCAGGGACACTCTTGGGGACATTTAATATTTTACTTGTTGGAGAAACATCTAGAGAAAGGTCCTTGAAGTGAAAAGTTGGCCCGGGGTGAAGGGCCTGGCCGAGCGTCTGCAGCCCTTTCCCTCATTGTTCCATCTGGAAGGTAAGTTCCACATGCTCACCCCCCTTCAAAGTAGAACCAGGGGTGGACGGGACTAAGCGCGTCCACAGGAGCCCCCGCTGTGCAGCCTGGAGAGCCCAGTTTCCAGTCTTTCCGCTGCGCATCCCTGGAGCGGGTACCAAAGCGTCCTGTGCTTCCCTTTCGCTTGGGTGCTACAGCTGAGCTCAAGCGTACACGTGGTTGTCAGGACTAAATGGAGTCGTAGGCTCAGAGAAAGCTCAGTAAATCACAGGGACTGCCTCAGGCTATCATCCTGCTAAGACAGGGACCCTTCTGCCTTGTTGGGGCCCGTGTCCCCTGGCCCGGGCACTGAAGCCTGAAGGAAGCTTCCTAAAATGTGGGCTGAAGGAACCACTCAGAAGTGAAAGCTGGATTGGAAAGCTCTGTGCCAGGGTTCTGGGGGGAACATGGCAGGTGGCAAACCCTTGTGAGTGGAGAAGAGTCCCCTGTGTGAGTCAGCAGGTGTCAGAACAGAAGCCTGCTCAGCTCTAGGGGAGAAAGGAGATTGGCCACCATGACTTTCTCCCTGTTCTCCTCCACGGAGAAGATGACGTAGGGCAGTTTACCGATATTTCGGGAGAGGCCTTCTGGAGCTGTGTTCTCAGCCAGAGCTTCCTGCTACGACACACTTGAAGGACGTCATTCCCACGTGTAATAGATGAGACCTCTTAAAAACACAGTAGAGAAGCCATTTAAATAGTGAGACTAAATCTCATTGTTGTCACAGTAATTCATAATTAGCCAACTAGCAGGGCCGTGCTGGGAACCGGTGGTCACCTTGGATTGCTCTGTGGGTGACACGGGCTACATGTGAAAAGCAGTTCTCAGCTTTGTGTTCATCAAAGCATCACATAAGAAGGCAAAGAATAAGAGTTAGAAATGATTCTTTGATATACTGCATTTTTTAAATAGTCCATGGTCTCCAAACTCTAGTAGGCCAGCCATGATCCGTTAGAAATCACTCGTGCGAGCTCTTTAAGGACTGCATGTGCCACTTTGCCTTGAGAAGTTGTGTTCTGGTCCTGATGCAGCGGTCTCCAAGAGTGGTTGCTTAGCATCCTTGGAATCGCCCAGCATCCTCTGAGGGATGATGGGGAAAAATGGTCATGCTTTATTTATATTTATTTTCTAGCTTACAAAAATGAAGAGGTTATCCTTTCATAGCATTTACTGATTGGACTGACAGTGGCACACATATATAATTTGGAAATAATACATATATTGGGGGTGATGCTCAAAAAATGTAATGGCTAGGATTGTAGGATGTGACAAGATTAGAGGCTTCTGTTCTGGAATAGAGAAGAGATGGCATGCTCTACTACTAGGGTCACTGGATGAAGAAGCAGGGAACTGGCTTCCAGTTCTGTCCAGTGCCCAGTTCAGCTGTGCAGTCTTAGGTAACTTGCTTTGCTTCTCTGTTTCTTCACACATGAACTGGTGGATGAACTAGATCATATTTGAGGTTCCCTTTGGGTCTAACAAATAATACAAACAGCCACTATTTATTTACCCTCAGAGGGCCTGTTTGGAGGCGTTGGTATAGACTCATGCTTTCAGAGCCTGCAGGTCCTATAAAGGAAGGAATAAGGAATCCAGCTAGATAATCTGTGACCCTTGGAAGCTGGAGAAACAAGGCCTACCTGACACTTTAAACACCCAGTGGTCCAAACTAAAGGGGCCTCAGCTCAGTGTTTTGTTCTGTTGTTTGGGGGATGGTCTGTGTTGCACTTCATAATGGGGAAGGGGAGAAGCAAATAGTTTACAGATTTGTCAATCCCCAAACTCAAGTTTTTTTTGTTTTTTGTCTTTTTTTAAATTGAAGTATAGTTGATTTACAATGTTGTGTTAGTTTCAGGTGTACAGCAGAGTGATTCAGATATATATATGTACTTTTTTAGATCATTTTCCATTATAGGTTATTACAATGTATTGAGTATAGTCCCCACTGATATGTAGTAGGTCTTTGTTGTTTATTTATTTTATATCTAGTAGTGAGTGTCTGTTAATCCCCAATTCCCAATTTGTCCCTTCCCCTCTTTTCCTCTTTGGTAACCATAAGTTTGTTTTCTACGTCTGTGAGTCTATTTCTATTTTGTCAATAAGTTCATTTGTATCAGTTTTTTAGATTCCACATGTGATATCTTATGATACTTGTCTTTCTGTATCTCATACTAAGTTTTACTTCACTTAGTATGATAATCTCTAGGTCCATCCCCGTTGCTGCAAATGGCATTATTTTGTTCCTTTTTATGGCTGAGTAATATTCCATTGTATATATGTACCACATCTTCTTTATCCATTCACCTGTCGCTGGACACAGGTTGCTTCCATGTCTTGGCTATTGTAAATAGTGCTGCTGTGAACATTGGGGTACATGTATCTTTTTGAATAAGATATTTTGTCTTTTCCTCATATATGCCCAGGAGTGGGATTGCTGGATTATATGGTAGCTCTATTTTTAGTTTTTTAAGGAACCTCCATACTGTTCTCCATAGCAGCTGTACCAATTTACATTAGCATCAACAGTGTAGGAGGGTTCCCTTTTCTCCACACCCTCTCCAGCATTTATTATTTGTAGAGTATTTGATAACAGCCATTCTGACCAGTATGAGGTGATACCTCATCGTAGTTTTGATTTGCATTTCTCTAATAATTAGTCAAATTCAAGTTTGATATAATTCTTTAAAACATTTTTATTGTTATTTCAGTTGACAAACTTCTTTAACTGCGGAAACATAAACATATTATAGCACTAATACAGATAACATAACATTTTATGAAACACAAACCTGATTTTCAAACATTCCAAACAAATGTCAAAGTCACACAATCAAACTTACAGACTTCTGGGCCCACTGCCCAAAATATCGATTCAGTGTTCTTGAAATGAGACCTAGAAACTATATTTTTAATCACTGTATCCAGCTGATTCCGAGGCTGAGGGACCACAGACCAGCTTCTGAGACCCATGGCCCTAAATCAGAGGGAGAATCACACAAAACAAAAATTACTTTGCCCCAAGTCAGTGTCTGAGGACCAAATAAGGAGAATAAACACCCTTGTCTCGCCACACCTTGATTCTTCATCGCTTGCTCATTGAGTGACCGTGCCGTGGGGAGGCGTGTGGTGAGAAAATAAAGAAAACCCGCCTGCCAATGCAGGGGACACGGGTTCGAGCCCTGGTCTGGGAGGATCCCACGTGCCACAGAGCAACTAAGCCCGTGAGCCACAACTACTGAGCCTGCGCGTCTGGAGCCTGTGCTCCGCAACAAGAGAGGCCGCGATAGTGAGAGGCCCGCGCACCGTGACGAAGAGTGGCCCTCACTTGCCGCAAGTGGAGGAAGCCCTCGCACAGAAATGAAGACCCAACACAGCCAAAAATAAATATAAAAATAAATAAGTAAATAAAAAAAAAAAAAGACCTAAAGAAGAAACACATGGCGAATATCTTCTCTAACAAAAAAAAAGAAAAAAAGAAAAATGGGAACCTTATAGGCCTGTTAATAATGAGCAGACTGAGTATTTACATAGTTCAACACTGTCCTAACCTCTCAGTCCGTTTTGTCTTCTGGAAAGTGATGCACAGCAGTGAGAACGATGGCGGTTCTCAAATGGTGGGCAGGTGTCAATGTCACTCAGACTTTGTGGGTTTGGATTTTTACCTGTGACATGAGGACCAAAATCCTCCCTTCATAAGGGTGTTCACTTGCTTCACTAACATTTGCAGAGCTCTGTGAGGCCTGCTGACGTAAATTAACTGGCACTAAAACTGGCCTCCAAAGATACAAAGCCTTGGGACTGGGTACCAAAGGAGAGAGAAGAAAAGGAACAAAATCCAGGTTGGGACCCACGGTTTCTTGTATGTTTTAACATACAAAATAAAACAGAAGGTGGAGGTGTTCTGCAAGAGATAACAAAGGATAAAACAAAAACAGGACATTTCCCACATAATTGCAGGGAACAGATTTAAAAATTAAAAGAAAAAACAAGCAACTAGCCCCTGTGTAATGTAAGGGGAATGATTATCTCCCGGTTACAGGAGACTGTTGATGAAAGACCTCACAGAGTTGAAACGCTGATGGAGATACATAAATGCGATGGGAAGAACAGGAGGATATGGTACTGTACACTTGAATGACTTATCGTGCTAATTCGATGCTGAGCGGTGGGGTTTGTATACTTCAGAGAGAAAGAAGAATGGAAACCAAGTTTAGTTGCAATGGGAGGCTGCTACCCATTGGCTAGACCAGACCTGAACCAGGGAGGAAGGTGGCTAAAGAAGAACCAAGGACAGATGGTTCATGCTAAAGTCCAAGGTTGGTGGGAACTCTGAAAGTAGAAAGCACCTGAAAAATTGTCCAGGCCCAGGAAACCCACTGAGTGACAGTCAGAGCCCTTCCAGGACTCAGCCTGGCCAGAGGTGGTTCCTGTGTGGAACCTGTGCCAGAGGAAGTTGCTCAGCTGGCCCAGACAGTGGTCTGGGAGAGTAACAAACTGGACACCTCAAAGAATTACAGGGATGCCGTGGATGCATCTTAATACTGCTTTGGCCACTGTTCCCTTGATCAAATTTCACTTACAGAATTACTCTTACCAAGCATCTGGATTAGAAGGTGCATTAGTCAGGATTCTCGAGAGAAACAGAACGAATGGAATGTGTGTGTATAAGGAAAGAAATGTATCCTGAGGTATCGGTTCAGGTCGTTGTGGGGTCTTGGCAAGTCCAAAAACACCTGAGGGGTTAGACCAGCGGGCTGGAGACAGCAGAAGAGCTAGGCTGCAGCTGAAGCCTGAGGACGCTGCTCTGGGGCAGAACTCCCCTCACGTGGGGGTAAACCGTCTTTTTGTTTTCTCAAGGCTTTCACCTAATTAGATAAAACCCACCCATATTGTGGAGAGCAATCTCCTTAAAGAAAAGTCAACAAGTTAAATGTTTGTCGCGTCCTAAAACACGCTCCCAGAAACAACCAGGCAGCACAGGTGATCAAGGGGTCAGGACCAGCATCTAACTCTCTGACTTCTCAGGTCAAGAGCCTGTGCGTTAGGGCACTCCACCAGTCCCCATGCCCTAATCAGTAATCTAGCTCTTGTGACTGTGTTACTTTTTTTTTTTTTGCGGTACGCGGGCCTCTCACTGTTGTGGCCTCTCCCGTTGCGGAGCACAGGCTCCGGACGCGCAGGCTCAGCGGTCATGGCTCACGGGCCCAGCCGCTCCGCGGCAGGTGGGATCTTCCCAGACTGGGGCACGAACCTGTGTCCCCTGCATCAGCAGGCGGACTCTCAACCACTGCGCCACCAGGGAAGCCCTGTGTTACTTCTTTTACACTTTCTATGGCTGTTATATTTTTTGTTGCCCTTGTGATTTTGAAGTTCTTAACAAGCATTTGCGGAATGAATGAATGAGCTGAGGAATACCATGTCTCTCTTTTATTACATAGAGTTAAATCCCCAGGGAAAAGAGAGGGTGGAGTTTGGTTTCTAACTGAGAGGGTGATGAATGACTGACCGAACTGCTGAAGGATATGTGCCTGGGTGATTGTGATTCTTCACTATGCTGACAACCATCGACCACAGCACTTTATTTAATAGGAAAAACCAATCAAAAACCTTTGGAGGGCTTCCCTGGTGGCGCAGTGGTTGAGAGTCTGCCTGCCGATGCAGGGGACACGGGTTCGTGTCCCGGTTCGGGAGGATCCCACATGCCGCGGAGCGGCTGGGCCCGTGAGCTGTGGCCGCTGAGCCTGCGTGTCTGGAGCCTGTGCTCTGCAACGGGAGAGGCCACAACAGTAAGAGGCCCGCATACAGCAAAACAAACAAACAAAAAAACTTTGGAAAAAATATTGGGGTGCCCAGAGTGGACCCTGGGACGTTTAATTTTCATGAATACTTGACTGGGCTAAGGAATGCCCAAATAGCTGATAAAACATTATTTTTTGGTGTGCATGCAAGAGTTTTATGGGAAGAAATAAGCATTTGCATCAGTTGACAGAGTGAAAAAGAACCACCCTCACCAGTTGTCTGAGAACCCCAATAGAAGAAAAAGACACAGGAAGGCTGGGAGTGTTGTCCACCTGACTTTCTGATGGGATGTCCATCTCCTCCTACCCTCAGACGTCAGAGCCCCTTGTTCTTGAGCCTTTGGACTTGGGGACTGACACCAGCAGCTTCCCTGTTTCTCAGGTCTTTGGTCTCAGAATGAATTAAGTCACCTACTTTCCTGGGTCTCCATCTTGCAAATGGCAGATCAAGGCGTTCTCAGCCTCCATGACCCCGGGGGTCAATTCCCATATTGGATCTCCTCTTACACATCTCTGTGTATCCTACTAGAGAGTCCTGGCTGATGTAGATTCCCGGTCCTATTTCCAAATCCTAATACCCATCAATATTTTCTCCTTCTTCCAACTAATTCCATTCCTGAAAACCCAAACTAGGTAAAACACATTAATTGAAAGACAATCAGGAAATCATATTAATTATGAGGAAAAAAATATTTGGTAATTTTTTAGTAGTTTAAGCTTGATATATGTTTTTTTCACTGAGAGGTAAGACTTCAAATAGGCTAAGCAAACAACTGCATAGCTCTATTTCAGTGATGGGTGGTGGTTCTATTAGCTTTGGGATTTTTTTTTTTTTGGTTATTTTTCTTTTAGTTTGTAAAGCCTTCTAATAATCTTTAGGATGAAAGATACTATGTAATGAGTCTTATCATTATACTTAATGAATTTTTGCAGTTAATATTTCACAAACAAAACATATAAAAATCATTCATTTCATTTTCTAGATGGAGAAATATTAACATATTTACATAGCCATAAATTTACTATGCCATAAATAGAAAATTAGTATTGAATACATAATGTAAGTAAGAAAATAATGATGGTTTACAATACAAAAAAAAAAATCATGATGGCTCACATATTTCTATTTGAACTTCTCTAATTATTTCACAAGAAGTCAGAAGAAAGAGCAGACACCAAGCATTGAGTAATGTCCTGGTGCCAAATGTGACTCTTGCTACTTTTGAAATAGTTGATTTTCCCATTAGGAAGATTCAAAAAATGCTAATAATATATTTACTAGCTATTAATTTTCATGACCTATTAGTGGAGTTCACTAATGGACTCAGGCTTCCTAAATGGAAAGTTATATTTCTTTAGCATCTAAGCCAGGACCCTGGCATCCTATATGATGTCTGCAATATTTTCTGGACTGTTTTCTCATGTGCTTTTCAAAGTCACATTTGGCACTGAACCCAAGGCACTGTTGTGTAGCACATACAGCAAGCAGCCTAGGCTCTTAGGCGCGAGCAGTAGAAATAAGCTCTGGTCACGAATACAAATAGACAAACGTACTGAACAGTAGAATCTTCTGGAAGGCTGCAGAGCCCAGTGTGGAGACAGAGACACAAGGAAGGCTGGGTAGCAGCTAGCACCAAGCCCAAAAAACCATGCCCCAAAAGCCATCCAGCGGTTTCTGTGTCAGCACTCTGCAGGGGACACTTCCACCGTCCCTGCAGCTGTGACTCCCCCTGACATGTTCCGTTGCAGCCACCCAGGGCATAGCTCCACATTTGTAATTCCAAGTTCAGAAGAGGTGCATCTAGTTGGCTGGGAATGTGTCTTGGTCTTTTTCAGCTTCTACAACGAGAGGCAGCAATACTTAAGGTAGGAAATTTCCCGAAGACGGTAAGAGGACTTCAGTGCTGGGAGAAGTAAACAGATGTCACGTATATACACTTGTGTGTGTGTGTTCGACGGCACATATACAAGCACACAGATTCAGGTGATTACAGATGTATGATTTATACTATCATGTGTCAGGTTTCTTCAATCAGTTTATTCTCTATCTGTAAAAAGAACTTGGGCGCTCTTTCTGTATAGTCTGGTAGAGTTTAACTAGCACCAGAATTCTCCCATGAAACTCCTTTACTATTTGAGGTAGCTTGAAAGATAAATAGAAGTAAAACAGATTTATTTTGATGTCTTTTGTCCTTGCTTCTAATCACCTAATATTGTAGAGTAGGCTTTTGATATTGCTAATTTCTTCAAGAAGGATTTCAAAACGTTAACATAATGTGTTTACACTTTGATCTAGTTAACCTTTCCGCTATTGCTAGGCAATAGTTTTGCCAAAGAGGTCTTTTTTAATGTTTCTCCTCCATGAGATTCTACCAGAATGGTTTAGGGATGCTAATCGTAGGGGCGTCTGCATCCACCAGACCCTGAAGGCACTATGTAGCCTGCCAATGACAGTAAAGCTTCCTTTAGCTCACTCAGACTTTTCTAGTTGACCCAATGGATTCTTTTTAACGTATCAAATCATTTATTTAATTCATTAACAAAATCAGGAGGAATACAGCAATAAAAAGGGGTGAATAAAATGTGCAGTTTATTCTGGGAAGACAATATTCACTATGTAGCTCTGAAAATAATTTATGGGCTACATTTATGTTGAGAAAACTGGAGGAGCGCACAGGTGAAACTGAGCTTTACTCCATCCAGGTGCCAGGAAAGGCTCCCCCAGGGTGCAATCCACCCTACATTTGTTCAAATTTGTTTCAAATTCCAGTTCTGCCCCAGTAGCCCCAATAAGACCCTGAACATCACTGAGACTTTGTTGTCTCCTCTTTAAAAAGAAGGTGCTGAGAAAGCTACTGTGTGCAGCGGTAGTGACCTTGAGGAACGCCTACTGGGTTTGAGGACCTTGACTGTTCGGTGCTGGGGGCTGGCTCCAAACAGTGGCGCAGGACGGAAGCCTTTCAGGCTGCTTGGTCGGGACACCATCCTCCAGGCATACCAGCATATGAAGAATCAGAAACCACAAACTTGACTTTTGTAGACCTAGAAAACCATTGTCATTGTCTGCACACCTTTTAGTCAAAAACACGTGTTTTTCAATGTTTGTCAGGACTGAAGAGCTTATAAACGACAAAACAAGATCAGCCTGGAAGGTGGGTTTATACTGATAAATACAAGCACTAATGCTCCTCTCCCTGGGAAGTTATTTCTCTAACCTCAGCTACTGGAGCGCCACCCAGAACCTGCAGAGGGAATTGTTAGGTGCGGCTCCCTACTTGCCCAAGCCTCTGGCAAGTTGAAACAGATAATGCAAAGCCTGTCCCTCGTTAATTACCATGGGTTCTGGAAGGCTTCTTCAGTTCCCATTAATATTTACTCTAATCTTGGGAAAAGTCTCACAGTCTCGCGTGTCTCATTCAGCCAACACATTTTTATTGTGGACCTCCTTGTGACGAGTGCCATCTTGGGTTCGGGAAGCAGGAGCAAAACAAAGTCCTTCTTCTCATGGAACTAGTGGAGGAAACACTAGATAAACAGATACACGTATTTCAATCAGTGAAGAAAATTTAAAAGGGGTGTGAGAATGGAGCGGGTTTGTGCAAGAAAAGGTGGGCTTTGATGTAAGACACAGGGCTACAGGACGGCCAGGGAAAGTCCTTTTGTCTAGGTGACACTGGAGCAGAGACCTGAGTGGAGAGTGGGTCTAAGCCATGAAGATAGTTGATGAAAGAGCCAGGCGGGGGGATAGTGAGTGCAAGGGCCCTGAGGTGGAAATGCACTTGACATATGTGAGGGGTAGTGAGGACAGCTCTCCAGACTGGAAATAACACATTTGGGGGTAGGATGTGGCTGTGAAGGGAGACGAACAAAAAAAGCCTTTACAGTAGGAGACAGAAGAACCGTCAAATAGAGACATCAGAACCTAGCAAGAATAGCTATTTAGAGCCACTTAGTGCTGGTCTAAACTGTCCCATGCCCCTCCTGTCCCTCTGAAGGGGTTACATTATTGTACAGAGTACAGTATAGTTGCTATCCGTATGATAAAGCTGACTTATTACTATGAGTTTCTATTTGTTTTCAGCACTCAATTTGTTTCAATTTCAAAAGCATCTATTCAGCCCTTACTACATGTGAGAAACTATGCCAGACTTTGGGAATAAAATGATGAATAATTTAGTGTCATCACCTCCCAGGGTTCACCATCTTGCTACAGATGAAAGGTGTAACTCTGTACCTTGATTAAGAAACAGGGAGATGCGGACAGATGAATAGACAAAGAAGATGTGGCACATATATACAATGGAATACTTCTCAGCCACAAAAAAGAATGAAACAATGCCATTTGCAGTAACATGGATGCAGCTAGACATGATCATACTAAATGAAGTAAGTCAGAAAGAGAAAGACAAATATTATATGATATCACCTGTATGTGGAATCTAAAATTTGACACAAATTAACCCATCTATGAAACAGAAACAGAATCAGGGACATAAAGAATAGACTGATCGTTGCCAAGGTGGAGGGGGGTGGGAGAGGGTTGGATTGGGAGTTGGGGATTAGCAGATGCAAAGTGGTTTATAGAGAATGGATAAAAATCAAGGTCCTACTGTACAGCACAGGGGAACTATATTCAATATACTGCGATTAAACCATAATAGAAGAGAATATGAAAAAGAATGTTTGCATATGCATGGCTGAGTCACTTTGCTGTACAGCAGTAATTAACACAACATTGTAAAACAACTATACTTCAATAAAAAATAAATTAAAAAAAGAAAAGAAACAGGGAGATGCTGCATGTGTCTTAGAAGGCTCTCTACCCAACATGGTTTCACTTTTATTTAAACTACTTAATGCTAAAAGGATAATCTTAAATTGCTGAAAAATTCATTGACATGGAAATCCTTACTCCTAACAATGCCAGCCTAAGTGTAT
This sequence comes from Orcinus orca, assembly GCF_937001465.1. Lineage (NCBI taxonomy): Eukaryota > Metazoa > Chordata > Mammalia > Artiodactyla > Delphinidae > Orcinus > Orcinus orca. The sequence goes on along the minus strand of NC_064571.1, from coordinate 87,878,972 downwards.
TTGTACATACATACATTCAATTATACACATGAACCAATAAGTATATAACACTGCAATACTTTCTAGACAATGTCTCCAAACTGATGAAATGTATTCTAACAATCAACAGCATGAGTCTGCTTCTGCCCTACTACTAAGAATGGGTTTCTTGAAGCTTCTTCTCAAAGCTCCAGTTTTGACAAGCAGATCTACCTCTGGAGCACGGCTGCGTCCCCCCGAGGGTTAGGTGGCCTGGCTCTGCTCCTGTACCCAGCGACCCCTTTGTTTCCCTGAGGAGAAGGACGTGGCAGTTTTAAAGTTAAGGATGTTGGTGACCCCTTGCCCCTACATCAAGGTCCTTAGTGTTTGACCTAGCAGCTCCTCCCTCCAAGAGATGGAGTCCATTTTCTCAACCCTGGAGCTGGGCTGTCCCACGACTAGCTTTGGCCTGTAGAATGCAGTGGAGATGATGCTGTGCCGGATACCATCTGGCCTGGGGGAGCCATGTATGTCTCTGCTTGCCCTTTTGGAACCTTGGTTGGTCACCCTGTAAGCGAGCCTGGAGCTCATGAGGCTACAAAACCAGAGTCCAGCCAGCTCAGTGATCCCAGCTGAGGCCCCAGACAGAAGGGAAAGCCCACCTAAAGTCATTGGGCCTGACTCAAGTCTGACCTGTGAAGGAGTCCACAGGGGACAGAAGAACCATCCAGCTGAGCCCACCCTGAACTGCAAGGTGGTTGGCTGAGGCCAACAAGTTTTAGAGTGGTCTTTATGCAAGAAAAGCTTACTGATGCAGCCTCTGTGCAGAAATACACCCATGTGCATACCTCGATCCACGTGTGTGCTAGAGAAAGGGATGCCGGATAAGAGGGATAACATAAATGTACACTCAGATGTAAACTTGCAGAAAATAAAAATTGGCACAAAGAAACCAATAGGCATGTATATCTCATCCCTAAGACTACCTCAATGATTATTTCAAAAATATTGATTCACTTATTTTTCACCATCTGAACACCTGAATGGGTGCTCAGTGAAACAGACAGAACCAGAGAGTTTTGGTCTCTTCCCTGAGGTTGCCGAACAGTGTGTCACGTGCTGCGGCTGATGCAGCATTTTCTTGTACGTTCTTTTATTTTAAATAAAACGTAATTGGGAGGCGAAACAGGGCTAGAATCTGCATCCGTCCTTTTCAGATACTCAGAGGGCTTCATGCCGTTCACTCTCCTGCTTCCTGCTGGCGAGTTTGCCAAGATGTGTGTGTTACTGACAGATTTCCTTCTGTCCTTGTTGTTGCCCCACTTACATCTATGCTGCTCCATCCCCCTCCGAATTAGTATCATTTCCTGTTTCCAAGAAATCTGCCCATGAACTCCTTCTTTTTAAATCACTGGCTTGAAGCTACATCCCTAGGTTGGGTTAAGTTTCAGTCTGGGGATGGAAAGGAAAAAAAAATGGAAAAGAGTAAATTTTATCATTTTCCCACCAAAGCTGACTTAATTCGATGGCATACAGATTTATAAAACCCCTCTAAGCGGTACACAAATAATAATTTTCTGATGTAAGCAATTGGTATGTATTATGGGTAGAATTGTGTCCTCCCCCAAATTCATACATTGAAATTCTAACCTGAAGTACCTCAGGATATGCCCTTACTGTGAAATAGGGTCATTGCAGACATCATCAGTTAAGGTGAGGTCATACCAGAGTAGGGTGAACCCCTAATCCAATATGACTGGTGTGCTTATAAAAGGGGAAATTTGAACACAGACACGCGCACAGAATGAATGTCGTGTGAAGATAAAGACAGAAATCTAGATGCTTGGGGTGAAGCATCTCTAAGGCAAGAAACGCCGAAGATTGTCAGCAAAGCCCCCGAAGGTAGGAGAGAGCCTGGAACAGACACTCCCTCACAGCCTCAGAAGGACCCATATGTGCTGACACCTTGATCTCAGTCTTCTGACCTCCAGAACTGGGAGATGAGAATTTTCTGTTATTTAAGCTGCCTAGTTTTTGGTACTTTGTTCCGGCAGCCCAAGCAAACTAATACAGTATATTTACCATTTTACCTGTCATTTGCTTTAATAACAGAGTGCTTTCGGTTCGGTATGTTCAGCTTCTCACCTCCCCTTTCTCCCAAATCCCGCAGAAATGACAGTTAATATGTACCTAGGAAGTACAGCCATAATTATGCTAAGAACATTGGAGGAAGATGCACTGGTGGGTCGGAGACTTTATCATATGTTTGGGAAACCAAAAAGGACCTACGGCGAGATGAAGCCGTGTGGAGAGAGCAGCACCCAGTATACGCATGACAGGGGTCTGCTGTGCAAGAGACCCCTGCTCACCACAGAGCTACTATGTTCCTGTGAACAGAGCCTGGGCTTGGGAAATTTTAGCAGTCTACTAGGAAGAGAGGAGTCGTGTGTGAATGATATCAAGTTGTCATGCTTGTCATACCCGGGAAGTGGGTTAAGACACAGAGGCTGAATGACAACTGGAACGGGAGTCAGAAAGCCACCTTTTCTGCCACTTTCAGTGCAGCATCCCCCAAAGATGCTGCCTCTGCGGTGACAGCCCTACTGTATTTGTATATACCGTGGGGATGAGAGACAGCATGGAAATGAGACAGGACCTGAACGGGATCCTGTTACTGCCTCCCCTCAAATGAAGCCTGTGAGAAACCTGACGTCATCCAGAAGAGAAGCAGGGTTCGTACCACAAATAAATCATTTCACAAAGTGAAAAAGTGGCAACAGGAATACCATTTCTTATGACGCAGTATTTACCATATTACCTGAGTCAGCATTGCCAGAGGGTATTTTTCTTTCTTGTGGAAATGAAGGCAGCAATTTTTAAAACATACTAGTCTTATTGAAGTTTATTTAAAACATTTATGGTTACATTTAAATATTAAGTGAAATGAAATGAAAGAAGCAGTCCGTGGTTTCTTTTGGTTGTTTCCAAATTTGTAGCACAGACTTTTCAGGAAAGGGTAGAGGCTTTCTAAATTTCTTCTACTGGGAAAATTTACCTGAATTAGTCAGGATAAGCTATGGTGTGGTGATTAAAAAAAGAAAGAAAGAAAGAAAGAAAAAGCCAAAAGCAACCAACCAACCAACAAGAAAAGCCCTCTGGATCCTCAGTGGCTGAAAACAAGGAGGTTTATTTCCGGCTCCCATCTTGCACGATTCACATCAGCCAGGGCCACTATTCCACACGTCACTCCAGAACCCAGGCCACTGCTAGAAATGTCTCTGGTCACGCCAGAAAGTCTGCAGCAGCAGCAAATTCGCTTGGCCCAGAAATTCCATGTGTCAAGTCTTCTCACGTGTCATTGGCTAAAACTAGTCACATGGCCCCGCCCAGCCACTCTGGTCCAAGAAGTGCATCTCTGTGATCAGAAGGTCCAAAGCTGCACATATGGACTGAGAAACAACATTCATGATTAATATGTTACTTAGATAATGGCTATTTCATACAGTGAAAGATTGTGATTAAAGCCTACATGATGTATTACTAATAAGCAGGTAAGATTATATAGGGCAATTGTTTTATGCAAACATTATCATTTTCTTTGTTTTCTGTCACTGAGCACAATTTTTTCTATCAAGCCTCTACTTGGCCCAAAGGCAGAAACTTACTATTAGACAATTAGGGTCAATTTAGTCAAATAGATGTTTATTTAGTTCAGTGTTTTGTATAAATTACAATGAAGGACTGGCTTCTGTGGCAAAGGGATAAGATTTCCTCAGTAATCTACATCTGACCATGTGGGCATTTTCCGAAATGTAAATTACACACTTGGGCTGGAGGTCCTGAGTGCCTGTGACATTGGAAATCACTGGAAGGTAGGAGCCTTCACCTGGGTCCAGGCTTCCGGGTCACACATTGTTCTTGCCACGTGAAAGGAGACATTGGCCTCTTCTTCTGATGAACTGGAGGTGATGGGAACCTCTCTGCTCAGCTCCACTTCTGCCTGGGCTCACGCCTCCCCGGAGGTTACAGAGGAATTTTGCACCTTGCTCACGTCCAGCCCAGGATCAACCAAGGGCTGTGACCTGGGGGCGTGAGCAGGTGAGTGGCTTAGATTTCCCGGCAAAGGTGCGCATTAACCCTGCAAGTGTTCTTACAAATCTCTGGCTTTACACCCAGAAGCCCAGGAGTCACTGCTCGCGCTCTTTTTTCACGTTTCTGTTAATAGCAACTCACGTCTAAAGACCGTGAAAGTTAATATTTCATTTGAATGGAAACGATGATGAAGTCAAAAGGCATTGGTACCACTGCACTGATGGACATTTTTAAGTGTTATCAGGACACACATGGGGACATATCCAAGGAAATGTGCAATCTCAATAGTAGTTTTCCCAATGATACAACTGAAAGCTCTTGGATTTCTAAAGGCTTAAGATCAAATCTCCATTCAGACACTTACCCGTTGCTTAAGATTGGGCAAAATAGTTCATCCACCTGGGCTTTGTTTTCCTGGAAAATACGTGGTGTGGATCAGTGCTGGCACAGAGTGGATAATCAATAAATAACAGTCCTCATTACTGCTATTAATATACTCCTAATTCATGAATGATTAATGGTAGGAGGCCTGCTAGTGATCCAGCTTGTGGAAGAACGGGAAATCAAGTCGTATCTAATCTGTGCTTTACAATATAGCGTAACATAAATTAATTCAAGAAAATCACTGGCTACTAAGTTCTTCTGTATCATTATAAACATATAAAAAGAACTATTTAAAAATCACAGGATCGATATGATGTTGGGATTTGCTTCAAAATAATCTAGTAGATAACAACAAGGTCCTACTCTGTAGCACAGGGAACTATATTCAATATCTTGTAATAAACTATAATGGATAATCTGAAAAAGAATGTTTATATACATATATATGTGACTATATGTATATATATTACTGGATCACTTTCCTGTACACCAGAAACTAACACAACATTGTAAATCAACTATAATTCAATAAAAAAATCTAGTAGATGAGTTATTAATGAAGGGAATGGCCATGAATTATTGATTATTGAAGAGGGATAATATAAATGTGAGGTTCATTGCATTTATTTTTCTGTATGTTGGAAATTTTCTACTACATATTTTTTGATCACTGGTACACATGTTTGAAGGCAAATAGACAAGGGGATTTTATGCTCATGGGTATTTTGAATCAAATCACTTTTACAAAACATTACCTCTTTAATTCTCCCGTGCTAGAATGGGGATGTCTTATGAAATTCACATGGAATTTGAAGATCCGAAAAGGGAAAAAATAACTTAAAGGGAACTTTATTAGATAAAATGCAAGACAGTTGCCATTTTAAAATAATTTGTTTTTTAAAGTCCAATAAATTTCAGAAATATATAATTATTAAATAGGTATATGTTTATTAGAGTTGTAATTAAATACATATATTTGTTAGCTTTTTTATTAGGATATACCTAATTTAGTATATTAGAATAGATCTCGAATACCTATTATGGGCTAGTCACTCTATAAGATATACACCGTCTCACACCACTCTGCAGTGTTCTTTTGTGGGTGTAATGGGGATATCCCCATCTGAAGTAAGTCGGTAAACCAAGGAGCGGAAGGGTTAAGCGGCTAACCTGAGGAAACTCAGCTAGGAAATGACTCTCTTTGGCCAGCTGTCTCTGGCCCTGATTCTTCCGCTATGCCTTCTGCCTGAGCCGACACAGCTGTCCATTGAACACCTAGACCTCAGCCTTAAATAAGAATTTATGAATGAGGTCATCCAATTAGGTCAACACTGAGAATAACCGCTTAAAATCAGGTTTCGGTGCTGTTTGTTACGGGGAAGTGTGACGTATGGTTGGTGTGAGTGCTGACTCTAAAGGCTGCCCAGCTTGGCCGCGACATCAGTTGCCACTGTCTCGGGTCCCTCAGGGCCCCCGCCGGTCCTGTTCTGCGTGCACTGTGTCCAGGCGCCAGGTGAGGCCCATGCCTCTGGGCTCCTGCACTGCAGGGGCTGCACCCTGGCCTGCTGGACAGGCCACCCAGCCCTCAGGAGCCCTGCGGTGACTGCTCCACCCGGAGGGCTCCCTGCTGCCCCTGTGGTCAAGCCGCTTGCCCTCTGGAGCGAGTGTTAACCCTTGGACTTTGCCCCTCCAAACGGCATTTATCACTGGTGCGTGTGTGTTTATACAACGGCGCCCATTGATTACGGGTTCGTGTCCTCTCCGTTTATGGCTGTGTCATTCACTTTGCATCAGGCCTCTCAGAGGACTGACGCTCAGCAGGGGATTCCTGTGTCCCTCCTGCTTTGTTTAGCCCGTCAGCCCATCTGTCTGAACTTGTGTAGGCTCTAGTCAAAAAGTTATTAACAAATGATACCAACTCATTTTGAACAAGTGGTGTTTACCCACTGAGTGCAGTGAAAGAGCTGATTTGGTCAGTGAGTGTGCGTGCGTGTGCATGTGCACGTGTGAAACGTGTTCTATGGAATTCTGGGAAGCCTGAGTTCGGTTCCTTATTCAACCACTCACCTGCTGCATGGTCCCTGGCTAATCACCGAACTGCTCTGGGCTCTGCCTTCCGACGTGGTTGTGTGTCGTGTCGGGACTAAAGGCTCTGATGTTGAGGAAACTGAATCTGGGCTTGAGTTCTGGCTGTGCTACTTAGGCCTTGGGCAAGTCACTTAGCTTTCCTCGGACTCAATTTCCTTATCTGTGAGAAGAGAATAGTAGTCCCCATCTCAAAAGTTCTAATGGGGGTTAAAGAAGATGACTGACGCAAAGAGCTTACTGAGTCCACGCCTGGGACACGATAAACTTTTCCCAAGTTCCATTTTTCTCTCGCTGCTCTGTCCCGGGACTCGTTGGGGACTAATGTGTACATGAGGCGTACACTTCATCACTCCTCCCCCCTCTCCATTTTAACAATGTCTTTTGTGTTGATGATATTGTTTTAAGTCTTACAAATCACTTTTCCCCCCAGGAGTCTTCAATCCTTTTAGGTTTTTATAGCTTCCCCACCCCTGCCCCAAACAACCAGAGAAATCCCACCATAGCAACATGGAACAGTCAAGTCAGGGAATGCAGAAAAGTAAAGCAACAATTTAGGGGGAAAAAGAATATCAAATCAGCAAAACTTTAAGGGAAATGGAGGGCAGCAGGGTCGCCCTGCAGGAATCGAGGGGACCAATGGGTCTTAAACGCTCCTCTGAGCAGTGCTGGGTTGCATCACCGCCGGCAGAGATCCTGGCTCCAGCTCACCAAAGGTGGGTGTCAGAGCCCCTGATGGATCAGCCAGCAATCATTCATTAACACGTCCTTTTCTCGCCTCTCTCCTAAGGACCACGGGCCGGAGGGAGACACAGTCTCAGAACAATAAAGTAGCTTTGGAAGTGGAAAGGGCCTCAGGGAAGAGAAAGAGTGACTTCTCAGGAGCTGGCTGTGGGATTTGGCAGAGTTCAACTTGGAGCTTTTGCCAGCGCGTGGCGTGGGCATTTTCTCCACACCTTGCCGACCTTCTCAGATTGAAAACTGGGTCGGAGGCATTTGAATGGGCCCACAGGACCCCTGCCTGCCAACGCCCTGCTCCCTTTGTCATGGCTTTCAGAATTAGTGCGGAAGCATGCATAAGAAAGCGGCAGACTTGTGCTGGCTTCCTCAAAAACACTCCTTGTTTAGGGGCTTAGGAATTCCAAGTGCTCCTGGACACAAGAGTGTATTGCAGGTACCGACAAGGGGCTCTGAAATATCACTAAGGAGGCCTGTCAATTGCATTCCTATATTTTTCATTGCAGATAAGAAGCAAAGGGGAAAACTTTGGCTGTGGTGCAGAAGGCCAGCTCTAATGCTGAGACCTTGGAAAGAAGTTTAACCCTTCAGACCCTTGGCTCACTGTTTCCACTGTCATAATGAGGATAATATGGGATTCAGATCCAAGAATATATGCAAATCTTTTCTGTCTTTAAATACCATATAAACAAAGACTATATTATTCCTCATAGCTAAAGATCTAATATAATTTGCATTGCTTTGCTTCTGTTGTAAAAATCCCACTTATTAATTGCGGCAAATGAAAGAAAACATAAATAAGCATAAAAAAAGCAATGAAAGTAGCGTGTAATTCCACAGTCCATTGTAAATATATTGTTTATCTCCTTTCGGTACTTAAATGAATTTGATGTTAGACTGTGTGTGAATTTATTATTATTATTATTATTATTTTAAATCCAAGGCATTGACAGATTGCTTTAGAATTACATGTGTCAGGGACTGTTCTAAGCTTTACCCAGAGTAAGGCGTGTAGTACAGCAACCTAATGACTCGAGTATGGCTATTATCACCTGCATTTTTACTCAAGTAAACAAAGGCACAGAGAGGTTAAGTAACTCCTCTAAGATTACTCAGCAGTGGATGACAGAAGAGAGACTCAAAACCGGGCATCCTGAAACCAGAAAATGTGCTCTCATCCACTAGGCTATGTGGCTTCATTTCTCTCTGGAGAAGTGTTTTTGGTGAGGAGAAAAAGTAGATTTGATCATGAATGACTATTAATATTTTATTGCTCTTACTGGCAGGCCACTGTACTCAGCGTTTCCCACACACATACTACCGCGCATCAGTGTCGGGCACAGGACATCTTCACTGAGCTGCATTCCAATTAAGTCAGACCCTCATCCAGACGAGACCCACCGCACCCCACAAGTCCTGATCACACACTGGATTCTGCCGGCCATCTCAGGAACGGTAGAAGCCCTGCCTGTTCCGTCACCTCCCTGACCCCTTCACTTGCAATCACCGCTCTCTCCTCTAAACTCTTAGCGCCGACTACCCACACTGCTCAGGTCACATTTTAAAATTCAGCCTCCCTTTTACTGATGTGAAATGCACACACACAGTTGTAGGGAGTAGACCTAAACTGCGTACCCAGGTCCTGCATTTTCCCCGTTTGTATCTGTGTGAGCAAAGCCACACCCCGTCCAAATCAACAGTGAAGCCCCATGTCTTCTTGAATATAGAACAGTTCTTCTTCTCATGCACGGCCTGGTGGGAGAGGCGATGTTCAGGTTGGGCATTGCTTAACTACCTCTAACTAAAAGCTTGAATAGATTCAAGTTAAACATTTTGGAGAAGAATACACAAAGGTGGTGATTTCATTCTCTTGGAAATTATGAGAAGTCTCTTAACGTTAACAGGGATGTAGACTCTCTCCTATATGACTGCATGTGGCTGAAAAAAAAGTCTTCCTGATTATCCTTCTTTTATAACCCACAGTGTCAGACACAGGTGACTACTGGCTTCAGCAATATTTATAAAATCAGTGAGTGGATGACGAGGGACACAGACTAGTTAGAGGGCTGGTACGGGTCCCAGCAACCTGTGCCTTGGTGCGCTCACCCTGCCCTCCATTCTCCCTTTAACGGTGCGGTTTGTACTGCTCATCTGAAGTGGGTTCAGGAGAATCAGTGTTTCAGAAAGGGGTCTCCAGAGTCTACTCTCCTCTTCCTGAACTGTCCCATACATTCATACTTGGCAGCTGTTAAAACCTACCCAGTTTTCTGATGTTTCCCGATAAGCTTTCATGTTCCCTTTGAAGAATCGTCTCCTATTCTAAGAACCCTGGTTATTTGAGCATCCAGGGAAAGCACACGTGTCCAGGGCTTTGCCAGGCACCCTGGGAAGCGACCATGGCCATGGAAAGAAAACTGGTATCTGCTGGGGCTCCCCGTGACCCCGGGACCACTATCCTCACTTCACATGTATAAGGTTTTGAATCCTCACGAGCCTGTCACGTTAGCCATGCTGTACAGATGAGAAAACTGAAGCACAGAGAGGTTTATGAACTTTTCTAAAGTCACACAGCTCATGAGCAGCAGCTTGAAAACTCAAACCCATCCTTTTGGGTCTAGAGTCCCTGCTTTTAGTTGCCCACACCTAAGGATACTGGTTGAAGCTACAAAGTTGGGTGGTTTGAAAGTGCTGCAATCTACCAATTTTTTAAAAAAATTTTATTTATTTAATAATTAATTTATCTTTTTGGCTGTGTTGGGTCTTCGTTTCTGTGCGAGGGCTTTCTCTAGTTGCGGCGAGCGGGGGCCACTCTTCATCGTGGTGCGCGGGCCTTTCACTATCGCGGCCTCTCTTGTTGTGGAGCACAGGCTCCAGATGCGCAGGCTCAGCGGCCATGGCTCACGGGCCTAGTTGCTCCGCGACATGTGGGGCCCTCCCAGACCGGGCTCGAACCCGTGTCCCCTGCATTAGCAGGCAGATTCTCAACCACTGCGCCACCAGGGAAACCCCTGCAATCTACCAATTTTTATTCTTCTTTGGAAATTACTTGATCCGGCGGAAATCCCCCAGCAAGTGCTCTTTTGTTCCTTGAAGACTGTCATTTTGCTTTCCTCTGACCTGAGCTCTGCAGGCTGACCCACGTTCCCCCCAGGTCTCAGCTCCAGTTTCTCTGGCCCAGCCCGTGGTTCCCCCTTCACCCCGCGGTCCCGGGCACGGAGCTGCACAGGGCATGGGCCTGGGATGCGCTCGTTCCACAGGAGGATTAGCTCCTGGCTACCACAGGGGAGCTCTGTTCGTGTCCCTTGCCCCGGGGGTTGCTGGGTTTTCAAAGTCTTTCATGTACCCAAATCCTATAAAGGCCTCTGATAGATGAGAATTGTACACAGTTTCTACAGCTTAGCGGAAGCGCTGTGGGATGTAAGCCTGGAGGCCTTTGTGTGGACAGATCTGAGCCAGAGTCCCTGTCCTGCCACACTCTGCTTACCCTTCCTGCATCCCAACCCCATGCCCCCGGCTCTGCGCCCTCTGTTCCTCCCACGTGGCTGGACATCCCCCTCACAGTAACCTGTCCAACTGCCACCTGTACTGAGAATTGGCTCCAGTGTCCCTTCCCTCCAGAGTCAGAGGGGCAACTCGGCTTCCTGGATGAGAGCACAAGTTAAACGTCAGATGGCCCTGGATTCCAACTGTCCGAGATCTATGATATTTGAAATTTCTCCATTTCCTTGAGGACAGAAGGGGATAACATTTCTATCTTTGGGGGTTATTAAAAGGCAAAGGGAAACCACGCACATAAAGCTATGAGCAGTGCATCTGACCAAGAGTGAGTGCTCAGTGATCAGGGAGTTTTCTCATTACGGGTGTCTGTGTGTGTGTGCACACGTGTGTGTAAGTTTGCGCGCCCACGTACAGCGAGGGGTAGATGGTCACAGGGCTCGCCAGCCTGGTGGAAGCAATTTCTTCCTATTCCAAACCTGTCATTCCTCCCGGCCTTGGTTCCTAGACTTGGTCAGTTTTCACTCCTAACGTGGCTGTTGGTAAGTGTGCCCTCTCTTTCTGCCCCTTTGCACGTGTTCCAAAGTGCCTGTGAGCTCCTGAGGACAGTGTCCAGATCCATGCTAGTCTTCTGTTCTCGAGAGAGCGGTGTGGGCGTGCTTTCCACGACAATCGTCAATGTCTGTTGAGTAAACACATGGATATGTGAGTGTTTGTGCTGTCTGAGTTACGATTTTTACCTGCCAAGTCCATCATCAGAAAGTATTTATTCAGTTACTGACTTTGTTCAGCACAGAACAGGGCAGGGATGCCCAAAGAAACTAGAAATTCAAGTCTTGCCTCCAGCTCACCCCTCAGGGGACTGGTCCACTCAAGCTCTGTTATCACTGAGCTGTGAATCAGGCTTGATGGAGGGGCTGTGGACCCAGAGCCGCCCACCTGCATAGTCTGTCGTAACTTGACAGCGCTCTGAGGATGAGCCCCGCCGTGCTGTCCTGAGTGCCCGCTTCTGGTCCGTCATGGATTCACCCAACGTTTACGAGCTCCCAGCTTCACGAGGCCAGATCACACCCTAAGAGACTAGGACGGGTGAGTCCAAGCTTCCTGACACCTCGGTCTCTCCCGTCTGTCCCGCAAGGACAGGAGCTAAATAAATCCATCAGTCCTATTGAAAAGTCACTGTTTTTCTTTTAATAAAACAGAATGAGTTCCCTAGAAAATTAAACTGAATTACTGTTGAGTCTTTGTATTTTGTCCTTGTTTACTGAGCAAAGCATTAAATATACAAGCCGATCCCTGAAGCTAATCTTCCTCTTTATCCACGGAAACAGAAAGTAGATTAGTGGTTGCCAGGGACAGGGATGGGGGTGACTGCTAATGGGAATGGGATTTCTTTTTGGGGTGTTGAATATGTTCTGGAATTAGGCAGTGGTGTTGTTTGCACAACTCTGTGAAAACCACTGACTTGTATATTTCAGAATGTTACGGTATGTTAATTGTACCTCAATAAAGCTGTTATTTAAAAACAACAACCTTAGTAGAGGAAACCTCCACCATTTTTCCCCAGCTGCCCGTTTTGTCTTCTCCCAGGCGTGTTCAATCCAACGAAGGATGCAGGCACAGTGGATAGGAAAGCGGATGCTTCCGTGGCCAGGAGGGAAGATGCCTGACCCACATTAACTGCAGCATCAGGAAGTGCACATTTGTTGCATCTCTCTTGGCCGATAAGGAGAGCTATTGCTTCCTTTGTGTCGTGTCTAGGTCAATTAGAAGGTGTAGCCATAGGATAAAATACAGGATGTTTGCTCTGTAGAACTCTTAAGCACACCTTGAAACTTGAAACCAGAGGTTGTTGAAAAGGAACAACTGGTTCATGACAGTCAGGAAACTTTTCTCCAAAGAGGCATGTGTTTTATTCTTGAGGGTTGGCCTAAAATTAGTTAGTGATACTTGCTACTTTTATTTGAATGCTAAAAATACTTACTAAGAGATTCCCTTCAAGGGTCAAGAGATTAGCAACCCAAATATATTTAGAGAAATACCAACTGCGTGCTCTCAAATAACACTTAATGAGAAGTTCCAGAAATGAAAATTCTATTCTCAGGGGTGGATGAATTTAGGGAGAAATCGGGCCTCTCTGTCTTTTCCTGTGAAAGACGCAGATGTGGTCCTGAAACAATCAAACCTGTTTCCTCTGTAGACTTTTCATGACAAGCACCCAGGTAGATCCAGCATCCTCGTGGGTATGTTGATGGGACAAATCCAGTACTTTCTGGCTTCTTCCAGAACCCACTGTGGGAAAGGTGCAAGGGACAACGGGGAGCCCTCCCCAAAGGAATTTACAGTCTCAGAGAAGAGATGACCCTCATCGATTTGAAAATTAGGAGGACGTGGGACAACTTGTTAAGCTGACAGCCATTTTTCTCTTCTGTCCCTACCCTGGGGCCACGGTGGGCGGGACCCAGTCTAAAGATGTCTTCGCTGCTTCTGCCCTCAAGGAGCTCAGAGAAGTGGGGCAGGAATCAGGAAGTGAAATAGCCCATCTCCTGGGAGCCTAGGTGTAGCCGGGGTATATGTATGGGGGTCTGTGGGCCACATCAAGGGGGGCCTGGCTGGGATGGGAGTGGGACATGCAATGTGAAGAGGGGATTTATGGGTTGATCGTGTCCCCACAAGATGTGTTAAATTCCTATCCCACCCCCAGTACCTGTGACTGTGATTTTATTTGGAAGCAGGGTCTTCACAGGTGATCAGGTTAGAATGAGATCACTAGGGTGGGCCTCAATCCAGTATGGCTGTGTCCTTATACAAAGAGGGGAATTTGGATACAAACACGTGGGGAGAAGGTGAAGATGAAGACAGAGATTGGACGATGCTTCTACAAGTCAAGGGACATCAAAGATGGGCAGCAAACTGACAGAAGCCAGAAGAGGGATATGGGGCAAACCTCCCTCCCAGCCTCAGAAGGAACCAACCTGCCCACACCTGATCTCACACTTTCAGTCTTCAAAACCATGAGAGCACTTTTCTGTCGATGAAGCCTCCCAGGCTGTGGTACTTTGCCTCTGCAGCCTTAGCAAACTGACCTAGAGAACATTGGATCCCATCTAGAAACAGAGGGCATTTTCCAGGGGGATGAAGGGGAAAGAATACTCCCAGCAGAAGGCACTCCGTGCTCTCAGCTGGTAGAAAGGGCAGGTGGGCAAGGTGAGAGGCTGTAGGCTCAGCGTGGCTCTGGCATGAAGGAGAGAAGCAGATGAGCCCGGAAGGTGCGCCAGAACTGAAGCCCCTTCAGGAATGGCTTGATCTGGGAGGCAGGTGTAGGGGCCGGGAAGGGGCGATGCAGTCTAAGCAACAGGCAGGTCCATGAGAATACGGAATGCTACTGCTTCTGTAATGACCCAAGGGGGCTCATTCTTCCACCAACCTTCCCACTCCCACTCCCAGCCTGAGACCCCTGGGGCTTCAGAATGCTCTGCTGTGGGCTTGGGGGCCTAGCAAGGTCTGTACCTCCTGCCAGCCCTGGAGGAGGGATGGCTCTGCTTCATCCTGGCTCTTACAAAGGTCGGTGTGGCCTGGCACCTGCAGCAGGGACCCAGGCTCTGGGACTAGCTGTTAGCCGAGGGTCTGCTGGAAGGGACCCAGACCCTGTTACACTGGAAATCAATTGTATAGCAAGTTTGCAATAATCTGTACCCTGGACGGGAGTCTACGCTCCCTCTAGTTATTATGGCTGGCGTCTTCAGTGTTGCTGTGTGGTTATTTGGCTTTGCTGCCCTGCATGGCTCTTCCTCATTAAAGGCAGGAGATGTGTGCTGATGTCTTGGTTTCTAACAGAGGTGCAAATAGCTCTGTATTTTATATTTGCTTCATTTTAGTCACTTGACTCAGTTATAAATACAACCCCAATACCACCAATCCCAGAGAGCAGGGGGGCTCCAAGAGGGCGGGGGGAGAAACTGAGAGCTCACTACCCATGAGAAGCACATGCCAAGCTCCCTGGTGATCCCACAAAGTGGGACCCTGTGAAGGAATGTCCAGGTGCCCTAGACCGGCGACCTAGGAGGTGTTGTCTTAGGCACCCTCCACCTTCTTGTGTCATTTTTATTTTCTTTTATTTACTTTTTAAAAATTTCTTCTCCACTGGTGAATGGGAAATATCATAAAATAAGAGGTTTGATTTGACTCAGTACATCTTCATGGAGTCCTAGTGATTTCATAACTGAGGTGAATACTTTGGAAATTGACACAGCCACTGGCAGACTCGGGCTGTTGTCCTGGGAAGTTGGAGCAGCTCAAATCTTGTTACCAAGCTCACTGCTGTCTTCCTGTGTGTGGTGAGGCTCCCAGCAGGCCGTCTACTCTCTCCATGAAAATCCAGGACTGAGCCTCAGAGGAATTTTAGTCAGGATTCTCCAAAGCCTTTGCCAGGACAACCAGAGTGGTGATGTTTTACTGCAGATTTTAGATTAAAATGCCTACCTGTGAGCGTGAGTACTTTTCATTTCTTGTGTGTCTGTGTTTTTTTTTTTTTTTTCGCGGTACGCGGGCCTCTCATTGTTGTGGCCTCTCCCGCTGCGGAGCACAGGCTCCGGACGCGCAGGCTCAGCGGCCATGGCTCACGGGCCCAGCCGCTCCGCGGCATGTGGGATCTTCCCACACCGGGGCACAAACTCATGCTCCTTGCATCGGCAGGAGGACTCTCAACCACTGCACCACCAGGGAAGCCCATGTGTGTGTGTGTGTTTAACAAGACTACTTACAAAGCTATTTCTCTTACCCGTGTTGATGTCCATCTCGGTGGTGAACTTCTAGGGGGTGTAAAGTGAATCAATTTATTTCCTTTCTTCTGTGCATGCTAATGTGACTGCTTTGCAAAAACAGAGGAGGCATCTGTTGGCTTCTTGTGGAAACTGTGAAACATCATCATGATTAAAAAGACAGAGAAAGACAGACAGACCGAGACAGAGAGAGAGAGAGGGAGAGAGAGGAACCCCGAACTGCTGTCTCAATCTTTGTTGAAGAGCTATCATGTCAGGATGACTAGCAATTACTGCTCCTTTGTAGGTATCACTGCGGTGCTTGACATTAAAACTAAGAGTGTTCTGTGAAAGGGACATTTGTTTCCAGGAGTAGGTAAACACCAACAGGGTTTTATGGTGTGTCCGCACATGTACATTATAAACTACAGAAAAATCAGAGCCCAAGGGCCCATGAACCTTGCACGGGAGAATCCAGAGTCCTTTCCTCAGACCTTTAAAGGTTCAATATTGTATCCCTATAACATGCACTTAACTAGGGCCAGTGAAAGAGGCGTGGAGGAGAGAAGTAGATGAGCCAGAAATGAGGGCACCTTCAGGAATGGCTTGATCTGGGAGGCAATGAGGAGCCTGTAACATGCACTAAACCAAGACCAGAGGAAAGTTCACCAGGTCCTTCCCTTGAGGTGACTTCATCAATTTAACGCAAATGTGGTAGGCAGGGCATTTTATTGTCCTGGTGGCTAATTGTGAGAGATAAAGGAAGATGAGACATCTTTTGAATATTGTCCTAAAAATTGAGCATGTCATTTTTTTGCCTTCTATAGACGTATCTGGAGTTTTTAAGATTTACTCAAAGTGATGACCCCGGTTTTCTCAGAGCATAAGACTGCATCGCACAATTAGCTGACATTCGGAAAACAATACGGATTTCCAGGAAAAAGAGAAAGCTGTATCTGAATAAAATTATCAGCATGATTCGGGGATGAGAAGTAGGTACATTGCTTACTCAATTCCACGTTATAGAACCAGCCAGGCTCCTAAAGTAAACTGCTGGAGGCAATCAGAACACTAGGCTCATTACTGAAGCTGCCAGAGTACTTGGGATTTGCCTGAGGAAGAATTTATGAATGAATGACACCCCAAGAGTCATTCTCATGGTGCGATTCAACCGTAATTAGACAAACCATTCTCAGGGTGGGCTCCAGTAATTCATCTGTAAAGAAATTTTATCAAATTCTTACTCTTACTGAATTTTGTGTATTTTATGTTCAAAATAAATATATTCATTCATTCATCAACCTTTAAGTATGCAAGTGCCCACAAGAAGCACCCAGGCTGCAGTAGAAAACAGACTAACACATAAACCAAGTAATTTCAACACTGTGTGGATAAAGTGATAACAGAGGTATATTATATACAAGATAAAGTCCACCCAACCTGGAAAGGCAGAGGTAATCAAGGAGGGCTTCCAGAGAAGGCTGTGATTTAACTGAATATCAAAGATTGAGAAGGAATGCATTCAGGCCACTTCTGCAAATACGGGGAGAGTCATTCCTAATCGGCAAGGCTATTTGGAGGATTAAATGAGCTAAAAAAAAACTAGCAGGAGGCAGCAAGATATTCCAGAAAAATCACGGTCCGTGGGGTCAGACAGAATCTGGGTTCTGTACCTATGAGCTGGGTGAGCCTTGGTCTCCTCATCTGTAAACGGGGAGCAGCCCAGCTCCCACGGTTGTGGCACAGACTGGAATGGGAGTGGACACACGGAAGTCTATTTATACGACATGCACGTATCCAAGGGTGGCTGTTGACTCTTTGTGGAACATTCTACGTGAATCAATCAATATTTCTTTCCTTTTCTTTCTATTCCTTTCTCTAACCTTTCTGATAAATTCCTGAGTCTTGAAAAAACAAAAACCAAACCAAACAAACAAAAGTGCTCTTCACCTCACCCGTCGCACTGATTACACACTTGCAGTGCCTTAGTAGATGACAAGAAAATGACCAAGAAAAGAAGGCAAATGTTGCAATGTCATTTAAAACGACGACACTTGTAAGTGACTGGACTCGACTATTTTCTAAAACGGGCAGCTTTCCTTCTTTAATGGACAGCACCGAGTGTGAGCATTAGCTACCTTTGGAATGTTGCTTTTACTGCATTAGAAAACAAATTCTACTATTGAGGGCCTCTTGAGTAACATTCCAACATAATCTACGGTTCAATATTTAAGGAGAAATGTTAAGACTTTGTATCATTTTTAAAAACTTGGAGAAAATTTGTGTTCAGGAATATATTAGTCAGAACAAAGAATCGATTCTGAGAGTCCAGAACCCATGATAAATCACGTGGAATGCTTCACAAATGGAAACACAAAATAGACAGAATTTGGGGCTTGATTCTTATAAGCAAGATCTCTTAATCTACAGCATCTCCTCACGTGGAAGTTACCCTCTCTAAGCACTGCTCCCTTCCTCTGGGGCTCAGAGGCCATGCCTCGTCTTATAGGGGATGCACATGAGTTAGGTTGACTGATTGACCAAAACGAATGGTAGCGGTGTACTTGCCGTGCAGGGTGCTTACAGGGAGTCAACCAAGTGGGTGCTTTGGAAGCTGGGATGATTCAGGGGTAGGACTTTTCAATGTGTATCATCAAAGTGTCTCAAAAACTTCATTGATATTTCCTTAAAAGAGCTGAGAGGAACTTTAGCCAGTTTCAACACCAACTCATACTACAAGTTCACAGGCATGGTGGCATTCTCCTTTCAAAGGGAAAAGAGGGTAACAACCTTGAATACTGGGTTTTATGATAACCTGCAGAGTTCAGCATTTTTGAAGTTTTCATGACCATTAAAAGACACCCGCTCACAGAACCCAGATACAGTCAAAGGCATGGTTGCTGCCTGCAGTGTAGATGGAGGCATGGTTGCTTTCCACCTAGTTTCCACAGCTGTCTGGATCCTCCAGGCTGGCCTGGATGGCCCCCACTCCTGTGCTCCCCCAGAACTGTGCAAAAATGTCTCCAATTTCATCTACTAGCAGAGCTGGCCACCTGTAACCTACACTGTCAAGAGACCACTTCACTTACTTCACAGAACTTGGGGACCATAAAGTAAACATCTGTCCACCTCTTTTCCCCAGAACTGCAAAGGTATGATCCCCGCAGGTACCCGTCTTTCCTGTCTCCTCCTAGCTGGAGTGGCTTCTCCCATCTGGGGTCTCCATCCTCCCCTTCCAGATGCCTCCGTGGCCTTACTCTACCTGATGCTCCTTTTCCAAAATCTTCAACTTTTCGCATACACAGGCTCCTTCCTGCTTTTAAACAAATATCTCAAGCATCTGCAAACTTGAAAAAAAAAAAAAAAAAAAACCTCAAAAACTCCCTCGACCTCATTCCCTTTCTGGGTACCACCGTCTGTCTCATCCCCTGTTGACGCATTTTTACCGTGTCCTACACTCTGCTTTCGCTTTCCCCACCAGCCCTTACTCACAGGGTTTCCCTTCTGTCCACACACTGACTCTGTTCTTGCCAAAGTGGTGGAGGTTTCTCTGTGTATCTAAACCCAACAGGGACTTTTAAACCTTCATTTTTCTTGGCTGCTGTGAACATTGGACCAATTTCTCAATGTTTAGACTTTCTTTTGCCTCCTTTGATAGTGCCTTTTAGTGGTTATATTTTCGTATCTAGTACTTTCTCCTCAAGCCCTCTTTATTGCTTCTCTGTTTTCTGCTCACTTTTATTTTTAATAGATCTTTATTGGAGTATAACGGCTTCACAATTCTGTCTTAGTTTCTGTTGTACAGCGAAGCGCATCAGCCATATGCACACAGAAGTCCCCACGTCCCCTCCCTCTTGAGCCTCCCTCCTGCCCTCCCCACCCCACAGGACTCTCTTCTCTTCTCATTTTGCCCCTTCCCCCAGTGTGATGCCATCCTAGTACCACAGTGCTGGTACCACTCCCCAGATCTCTTCCCAGCCTGGACTTCTCTGTCCTCTGGGTTCCAGGAGGTTCTAACGGCCTCTCTTCCTGGATCCCTCAAAGGCATTCCCAAGCCCATCATACTCAACTTTGAGCTCATCACCAAATTCTCTGTCCCCTGAAAAACCTGCCTTTTCTTTACGTTCCAGACCTCCCAAATGCCACCCTTTCTTCCCTCGATGCCCACGGTAGGGACCTGAGTCATGAGGATGGCATTGGAAGGAAGCTTACTGTTCGGGTCTCCCTTGAAGAACATCCTCTGCCCAGAACGTGTTTATCGGTCACCCCAGCTGCCAGGCCTTGGGGTCCACACTGGTGCTCGTGCCGGCCATGCTCTCCCTGGTGGTGCCCAGTGTGCGGGTCCCAGGCAGGGCTCCTCTAAGGGGCTACCTGTGTTCCTGGTCTCTCCATCAGCCTGGCTAAGACTCCTTAGAAAAATCCAAGAAGAGGGGATATATGTATAGAGTGGCTGATTCACTTTACTGTACAGTAGAAACTAATACAACATTGTAAAACAACTCTATACTCCAATGAAAAAAACACACAAAAAAACAGCCTCCCTCGTCGCTGTCTCCTTCCGCACATGGCATACCCCCATCAGCCGGCCTCCCGCTCCCTTTCCCCTCCCCCTTCCTCCTCTTTCTCTCTGTACTGTCACCCTCAATCTCATTCAGGTCCCAACCACCAGCAGCACTGTAACCACCGCCCTCCATCCTGCCCCTGCTTTCCTCCCGCTCTGCAGCGTGACGTGTCCAAGGCACATCTCATCAGGCCACTCGCCAGCTGGTCACCCTTCACAGGTCCTCCGTTCCCCTGGGTCCAAGCTCCCTCCTGAGACTGATGAGTCTGCATCCTTGTAGTAAGCCTCCTTTCCAGCTTTCTGTCCATAAGGCCGCCTTGCTCCCACCAGGTGAACCTTTTTAGTTACGCAAAAGCTGAAGATGAGAATTTACTCTTTTCTTTGTCTGGCTAACGCCCAATGCATACTTGTCCTCCAAGTCTTACGTTATCGGTCCAGAAATACCCCAGGCTGCCCTGTCCCCGTGCTGGCCTGGCCGCTGTGGCTTTGGGTGGCACCTGCGCTTACTTTTGTGGGTTCCCGTGTCACCTTGAGGTGAACTGCTCGTCCAGCAGCTCCACGGCCGTGGCAAAGGGTGAGCCTGGAGAAGGAGACCCACTCCTCCTTGCCACTATGTGCTCTCTGCGCCCAGCACAGACCCGGCCCAGTTTACTTAAACGGATGAGTGTGCGAACAGACCCACGTCTGCTTAAACGCATGAATAAGTGAATACAAGACTCATTTTTCCAGAGGACCACGAAGGCAGCTGAAACGACAGGAAACGGAGAGGCAAACGTCTGAAATTCCATCTCTGTTTCAGTGACAGGTCCCAGGGCAGGTTCTGGTACTGCGAGCCTGAAGGGGTGGGAGGGGACAGAGATGTTCCTCTCCCCGGTTTTGCATCTTCCCCAGAGGGAGGGTAACTCACGTGGCTGTGCCTGGAAAGCAGCCTCTCGGAAGCAAAGCTCCCAAAGCTGCAGGCGGTGTCTGTGGTTGCTGTGGCTGTGCCTTGTGTCACCTCCTCTGACACGGGAGCCCCTTCTTGTGCCCGTGTCCAGGAAACGTTCTGAAGCCACCGGGCTAGGTTCCCGCTTGCTCCAGGGGAGGGTGAGAGGCCGTGAGACTGCGTTTGGAATCCATCTGACGGGCGACACTTTCTAGTCCCTGCGAAGCAGGAGGGAAGGGGTGTGGATCCTGGGTAGACGGAGCTCCTGGCTTCAGGCTGGCTTGTCAGTGGTAGTAAATCAAGTGAAGGTCGTCCATAAATACAGACTTTCTTTCCAAAATCTCAGCCCCGCCTGGTTGCGCAAGCCAAAACAAGAGGAGGGATTTTTCTCCTTCTCCGACAGGACAAAACTCCTCTCGCAGTTAGACCCTTGGTATGCGAACACGCCCAGAGAAGCCCGTTCTTTACGGGAATGTGTGCCTTTCCCCCAGCTTCTCCCATGGGCGAGATTTTGGCAAAGTGTTGCTCTTTTCGTTTCTCTCATCGTCACTCTAACGCAAAGCTTTCTTTCTTTCCTCTAACAGACTCTCCTGTTTTATTTCTCAAATCCAAACACACGCTTGAATGTCACCTCCCATTGCTAACGATAAAATTCATTAATCATGTTAAATCTGACTCACAAGGGTACCATGTAGGGAGCGCTAGATATGTCTTCATTCATTTGATGAAGGTTTAAAAAGGCCCTCTTTATGGCAGGTCTGGTGCAAGGGGGTTTGCAAAGTCTCTCACATTCATGACTCACTTTCTCAGGGGATATGAAATGGGCTGCACGGATGAGGAACTCGGGCTCCAGGACCTGACTCCCAGCCCCGGGCCCCTGAGACAGCCTGATGGTACCTTCTGCCCCCTAAGCAGCCCTCCCGCGCTCAGCCTGCCTAAGAACCGCCTGCCCTGGTACCCGCTTCACCTGATCTGCTTATTAAGCTGGAGCTTCTTGGCCCGAGGGCCCCGATGTGGGGACAGGGAGGGATCCGGAGGGTGTCAAGACCCCACGCTGCTGCCCAGCCCCTGTCCTACAACCCCAGTAGGAACCAACCCACAGGCGCCCTTAAATTTCTCTGGTGCAGATGGGCGAGGCTGCCTATCCTGCTCTCTGACCTGCGATGGGGATGCAACCATCTCTCACTGGGGCCCCTTTCTCTAACCTTGTTTCTCTACCGTGTCTCATCACTGCAGCAGGAGAAAAGAAGAAGCTTCAAGAGAGGGTAGCCAAGCAGGCTGCAGAGGCACTGTGGGTGGGGAGGCCCCGGAAGGAGTGTGGCTCTGTAACCTGAAGAGAGCTTGAGTTGGAAAGAGATGCGTGAGTCGTGCAGAGGCCGGAGCCGGGGATGGAGGACCGGCCAGCACGAGGGGGATGCGGGAAGCCCATCAGCACCCAGGAGACCCAGGGGCTGTCCGGGGCTCACACCTGATGGAGGTGTTGACTCAGAGGACTGTGGCCATCAAAGGCCCTGAGGAAGAAGGGTCTCCACGGAGGGGAGCAGAAGCTGATTGTGGACAGAGCAGTGGGCTTTGGGGAGGAAGCCACTCTGCACTTCCCACCATGAGTTCTGGGCACTTTAGCAAAGCTTCCTGAGCCTTAGTTTCCTTTTCTGTAAAATGTGCCGCACATGTGTGCCTACCTCTCAGGGTTAGAGTGAGGGTGACCCAGGCCAGGGCTCTCTTGAGGTACCGGGAACAGCATGGGGCATGGAGCGGGCCTTTGGCAAACGCTGGTCACTGTGTGTTGCTAGGATGACAACTATGGTATTTGCCAGCAGGAGGTGATCTGTGACACACAGCTGCTTCCAGGACATGACAGGTTCAGCAACCAGATTGTAACAGGGGGTGGGTTAGCATGAGGGTTAAGGAAAAGCAGAGAACATAGACTCCATTCCTTCTTTATGGTCTGTTTGGGCTAATTTGTTTTATAGACTGGGGATGGACCCTGCCCAGGTGGGCTTTTAATCCATGAGATTTTCTACAGTTTGTTTGGTGTTCTAGAGTTAGTAGGCTATGTTGTCTACAAAAACGACTTACCCAAACCTCCTCCAAGCCCTGCTTTTATAGATGTCACTCCACTCAGCGGAATGCTAGGCCTAGGGTGAGTGTTACCTAAATACTGGCTGGATGTGAAATACCTTCTCCAGGGATTTTTAACACATCAGAATCCAGAGAACATTTTAAAATGCAAAAGGTGTTCTCCGAGATCCCTCGCTACCTCAGAGTGCTTGGCAATCCCATCCACTTTGAGGGAAGAACAAATAACCGAAATAAACCCAAATGCTCAGGGAACAGGAAAGCCCATCAGGTAAAGCCATGTCTCGGGTCACAGGAGAGGCCCATGCTTGAGCAGGGCTTTATTTAATTGATTTCGCCTCTCAGCCATTTACTAGCTGTGTGACCTTGAGTACCTTACTGAAACTTCCTGACCTCCGTCTGGACAATAAGAGTGAAGATGCCTGGCTTGCACTTTGAACCTGAAGGTCAAGGGGAAGATTCAGTGTAAGAGGTGCGGCTCATCCTGGCATCTGGTCAGCGCTCCAGGGCTTGGGGGGGTTCTTTTTCTTTTCTCCTTTCCTTGAAGGTTTTGCTGTAGAGGGAGGATTTTGGCTTCCCAAGACTATCCTCGAGGAATTCTGAGCTCTCCTTACCTTAGGTTAACCTTAAAGTTATTTAAAGGCAGAAAATTAACATATTTTTTTGACTAACTTAACAAACTTTTCTAACACACCTGAAAAAAAACAACAACAACAGCAATAAAACAAACATAAAGGCAAAGGACAAAGGGTCAGGTCTGAAAGCTTCTGATGAATGCCAGTGAAGGCACCCTTGTTAGGCCCGTAAGGAAAGAGAATTTCAAAGAAATAAGTATTTTTATGGAAAGTGACCTGACCTCACCCTCCTGAAGTTTCAAAAGCCCAGGCCGGAGCCACAGGGAGCTCCTTAAGGGAGAAAACCTGAGCCGATTTAGGGCTTTGAAGGGCTGGCGGGGCTGCCCCAGGAGCTGGCAGGTGGGCAGTACAAATTCCAAGCTGCCTGACTGCCCCCAGGGCAGGGCTTCTGTCTCTGGTTCTCATGGGACAGTAAAATGTCCAAAAGAAGTCAGGGCTCAGACGTAGCCACTCCTTCTTTTGTCACGTAAGGGACAGTAAAGAAACGGCCCATCACCTTTTCATAAAAGAAGGGAGCCTTTACACTGATAAGAGGAAGGTTATAATCTGAGAGCAGAGCATTGTCATGTCAAATGGAATGCATTTCACTTTGAGAACAAATCACTATTCTTTCTATAGTTCATTGAATGTTTGAGAACCACAGCAAGGAGATGATGCTCTTTGGTAACTTCCTTCAAGGTGTTCGGGAGGAAACATTGAAGGGCAGGCAGGTTTGGCACACAGTAACCATGGTATAACTGGAGGAACACCTTTTTGGGGTTTGTGGACCCCTACCTGCTCACTAGCCCTGGTTTTGCTCTCAGTCAGAACTCTTGGAGAAGGGTGACCCGCCATCCCAGGCTGGCCTGGCTGGCCAGTCTCCCAGGGATCTCCCTTGATAAACCCAAGATGGTCCCTGGTAGACGGAAATGGCTGGTCTGGTCACCTTACATTTCGATTCTCATTTTCAGATAAGGCGGTGGAACTCAGAGATGCCGGATGGATTGTTTGGGGAAACACTGCTCTGGAGGAACAGTCCTGCAACGGAAGCCACGGTCTTCATGCAGGCGGCTTGATATTTTGTCCATGAGTTTCCATCCTAGCAATTGTACGTTTGACAGACTATTTTGGGTGTCAATTATGAGGCAAGAATTATGAGATGGCCACACATATCAATGTCAGTTGCATGTAAAATGAATTCACATTCAATGTGCACGAACAGCTAAGCCCGGGATCAAGATTCCTTGTTTTGAAAGCTCTACCCATCTTCATCCTTTTCTATCCATTCTTGACTTTATGAAACTTAGAGGCTTCTAGGTTTTCCTTGGATACTCATTGCCTGGGCAGCTGGCTTGGATTGGCTCCAGTTACGTTTATGACCTTTAACCTCCAGTGGGCACCCCCTGCTGCCCAGGGTGAGCCTTGGCCAGTTGCCCTGCTCTTCCAGACAACCATCTCCTGTCCTTCCTCTGCTCCAGTCCCAGCCCCTCCTTCTAGCCCCTCGGCTTCATCATCGCTGTCGCCCGCCGGAACCACTCCCGGCCACAACGGCCTCTTCGTGGCAGATCCAGCGGTTGGCTCACCAGTTGTATCTTGATGTTCCTGTGGGAAAATGACACAGCCGGTCACTCTCTGTCCCAGGAACACTTTGGTCCCCTGGTTTCCAGGACCCCATGTTCACTTTTTCTCAGGGTCCTGGCTGTCTTCTCTCATCGCCTCAACCCCCTAGTCTTGGAGTGACCCTGGGCTCAGCCTCAGACCTCTCTCTCCTGTTTCATGGCCCTGCCCTTAGCCATCTCATCTCTCTCCACCTGTTTAAATCCCATCCATCTATTGACAACACCCAGATTTCCATCTCCAGCTCCACCCTCCCCTGGAATCTAGCTCTATATGTTCATCCGCAGACTTGATCTCTGCGCCCCCCCACCCCCCGTGAACTTCTGGCAAACATCTCATACTTAACACATCCAAACTTGAATTCCTCCCTTTCCACTGTTCAGGCCTGCATCGGTGGCAGCTTTTCCATCTCATGGAACAGCAGCTCCCTCTATGGAGCTGGTCAAGTTAAAACTGAATGCTTGCGTTCTCATTTTCTCAAGCCGTCTGTGGGCAAGTCCCATTGGCTGTGTATTCAGTATGTATTTTGAAATTTCCACCACCATTATTTAGTCCAAGTCACAGTTCTCTCCTGCCTGGATTATCCCTGACGCCTCCTGACTAGGCCCTACACGGCAGGCAGCTAAAGTGATCTGTAAAAACCAAAGTTGCCTCAAGCCACCCTTCTGTTTGAAACGCCTTCCCTTCCCGAAAGGCCCTCAGAGCCCACACAGGGCCCTCAGCTCCCCACCCTCTGTGCCTGTTAATCTCAACCTCAGGTCTTGTGATGCTGCCTTTGCTTTGGTGGCAAAGGCCTCACGGACCTCCTTGCTGTGCGCTCACTGAATGCGCTGGCCACAGGGACACCTCCGGGCGGCCGTCCTCTCCACTGCTTCCCCTGGGACACATTCCCCAGGCATCTCAAATGCCCCCCAGCCCCTTCTTCAGGTCTGACCACATTCCACCCGGAGGGAGGCCCCGACCACTCTATTTAAAGCTGCACCCTCCCTACTTGGACTCTGCTCTCTTTGCCTTATTTTCACCAGCATTTTCCACTCCAGTTTCCTCTCTGATTTGCTTTTTTATTCTCTCTCCTACTTGTTTGTGTGGATTTCTATGTGTTTTGTTCACAGAGCCCAGATTAGGGCCTGATGCCTATTGGGTGTTTAATATTTGTGGGATAGATTCATGAAGGCGTTTCTGTGGAATCTAAAGGGGCCCAGTGGTGAGCAGCTCCCATCATGGGCCTGGACCAGTAGCAAAGCTCAGATGCTAAATACCCTGAAGGTTTTCCAACAGAATCACAGCATTTGGTCTAGTCTCAGGGGAGGAAGGTGACCAGAGCCCACCTCCCACCAGGTGAAGGTGGGCCCTTTTCCTCTGCTCCAGGAGTGACCTCAGTACCTGCCTTTCGTCAACGGGCTGAAGCCACCTTCCTTGCCAAGCGTAACTGCAGGCTCCTTGACGACAACCCATCCAGGGGCAGGCCCCAGGCCCTGGACGTTTGCAGAGACCAGGTCTTGTACCAGTGGCTGGTCAGAGTCAGGAAAGCTCTCCTGCTGCATTGGGCCCTCATCAGACCTCATCCTTCAAGTACGCAGCAAAGCAGGGCCTTGGCTCTTGCCGGGAGGGGAGGCTGGCTCTTCCCCAGTCGGCCTGTCGGACGCTGCTGCTTCCACTGGCTCTGGGGCACTTCCTTTCGTCCCTTCACACGTTGGCACCATCAACGCTCTTTGCTTGGGGCAGCCCCTCCCTCCCAAACAGGGTTCGAAGTTGCTCTGCAGATATCAATTCTCTTCGCTTTGACTCTCAAGGTTGGCTGCCAGGCGTCAAACCAAACATTTCTTACGCTTTAGCTTTAGACACTTTTGCCACAAGGAAAGGTCATTTTGAGACTTCTTGGCATTTACAAATCATTGTATACAAATTGCAAGGAACGTGATAAAAAGTAGCTGCCGTTTTCACAGTATGAGGGCCTAACACCAGTTGACTGGAGAAGTAATTTCCCCCATGGACTCCCCACCCCCAGGAAGAGATGCCAGCCTGACTTAGCCGGGGGCTGCTGTCACCCTGAAGGCAAACGTTCTCGAACTCAAGCCACGTGTGTCTCAGCCCCAAGGCTGATCCCACATCCCAGAGGAGGCCACCCAGGTGAGGTCACGCGGCCAACTTCGTTTGATTGGCCAAGTCCACATGCGGGGCAGGTGATGCGGGAGAGGAGCTACAGACACAGGTGGTCCCGTCCACTTGATTCGAATCCTGGCTCTGCTGCTTGCTTGGGCTTGGACTTTGGATGAGACATGGGATACCGTTGGCCTTTGCACAGCTGTGGGCCAGGAATGAGCTTACAGCTTCAGGAAGCAGGTGCAATGCCGCAATGAGGGAAATCAGGCCTCATGACGTTCTGCAAATAGCTGCTCAGAGGATGGCTCTTCCTGGTCTGGCCGCCTCTGTCTCTGGTGGGGAGGTCAGGTGGAAAGGTCTTTCGGACCTGGGCTCTCCAGCTGGGATGCTCCGAGGGCTCATGGTGGAAAAGGACATGAAGACGAGCTAACAATTGCTCGTGGGTCCCTTGCCCATTGGGACATCCAGAACCTTCCGTACGCCAGGTCTCCTGCTGGGTGCTGCAGGTTAGAAACTGTAACAGATTGGTTTTACCCTCAAGAAAGTGGCCTTAGAAAATGAGGGACATAGGATGGAACAGGTGCAGGAATATTGCATCGAGTAACACAAGTTCAGGTTCGGAAGAGGCTGCTTTTCCTGAGGCATCAGGAAAGGTTTAGAAAAGAGGCAGAGTTTCAGCTGGGTGTCAAAGAAGAGGTCAGTGACAGAGAAAGGGGTTTTCCAGCAGCAAAGACAATGTGAAAAGGCTCAGGGGGTAGAAGAGTTGGTCTTAAATGCTTTAAAAGGTCAATACTTTTTATCGTGTTCAAATATCTATAATATAAAATTTACCATTTCAACCATTTTGAAGCATTCAGTGGCATGAAGTGCATTCACATGGTTCTGCAACCACCACTCCATCCATGTCCTGAACTTCTGTCTTCTTGCAGAATGGAAACTCTGTACTCATTAGACAAAAATCCCCCATTTCCGCCCTCCCAGACCCTGGCAATCACCATCCTACTTTCTGTCCCTATGAATCTGACGGCTCCAGGGACCTCATATGAGTGGAATCAGGCAGTGTTTGTCTTTTGTGTCTGGCTTAGTTCATGCAGCATAACGTCCTCCAGGTATATCCATGCTGCAATGTGTACCAGAACTTCTCTCGTTTCCAAGGTCAAATAACATTCCATCGCGTCTATTGACCACATTTTGTTTATCCATCCACCTATGGCTATTGTAAAGAATACGGCCCTCACCAAGGTCTGATCTACTAGAACAGAAACTCTGGGAGGGCAGGGGCTGCTGATGGCTTTGTCCACCCCTGGGATCCCGAAGCCCTAAACCTGCTGGGCTCACGTGGCCAGTGCCAGGGCCCGAGCTGTCACCAGACGTGTATCCTGGGTCTCACCGCCTCTACTCCCAGGTGAGCAGGCCTGCCTGGGGCTGAGGACGCATGGCGCCGGGTGGGACTGCGAGGGGAGCAGCGGGGGGGCTGCAGGCGCTCATCTAGAAGCTCAGCTCCTCTCCCTCTGCTGGCCTGTGACTTTCAACATGTCACTTGACTTCTCTGAGATTCAGAGTCCTGCAGAATTTATTTTATTTTATTTTATTATTGAAATACAGTTGATTTATCATGTTGTGTTAGTTTCAACTGTACAGCAAAGTGATTCAGTTATACATATACATATATTTTTTGTTTTGTTTTGTTTTTTACATTCTCTTCCATTATAGGTTACTACAAGATTTTAATATCCACTTTCTAGAACGTGCCTGAGGAAGAGACATCATGTAAAAGACGTACCTGGTTTGTAGCAGGCCCTTATAGTATAGGTCACTATTACCATTATAACACATTTTTCAGAAAAATAGTTTTGTATAGATTAGAAGACAGCTATTTTCATTTCAGCATGGCATAATTAGAAAAAAAGTCAGGAACTACTAGAGGACCTACTTTTCCCTGCCAGCTTTTCCATGAATGCTGTCACCCTGAACAAGTCACCTGACCGCTAGGTGCCTCAGTTTCCTTCTCTCTGAAATGAGGACAGACACAGTTCCCTTGCCTGACTCGCAGGGTTGTGGTGGGAATTAACTGAGAACCTGGGGGCCAGAGCCTGGTGTAAACTGTTATGAGCGGCATGAAAATAGGGGGCGATTGTTCTTAGTCTATTAGCAGGAGCATCATTTATTTATTAGACTGTCGGAAACAAATATTCAAAAAGGAAGATCCTTTTGGTTTGCCCTGTTATTGTTTTCCTGAAGACTGGCTGCTCCAGAGCCTCCGGGTGAGAAAAAGCCGTCAAGTCATCAAGTACCTGTCAATTCAAGGCAGCCTGAGTGCAGCCAGAACCAGCCCGCTTGGGAAAGGAGCATCAGGGCCTCTTCGCAGGGCCAATATCCCCCCATCTATCCTGCCTGGACCTGGTCTTCTTTATTAGGGTTGTTAACAGACAAAGCCGCCCTGGCCCTGAACACAGAAATAATGGCACAATCTGGGGATGGTGGGAGGGGAGGGGTAGCCATTCTGTTTGGCTAGAGGGAGGGAAGGGACATTAACATTTACAGAGGGCTTCCTACCTGCCTTCCCTAAACTGTCTCAGGTAGCCTGGCTCAGAGCATCCGATGGGGGTGGGGGAAAGGCTGGGAGGGGCAAAGGGAGTCACTCCAGGCCTCAGGACCCACCAACGACACCAGGGGAAGAAGCCACATTTCTTAGAATACACATATCACCCCTGTGAAAATTGAATGTTTGGAACTGGCTATCTCCAGTAATAAAAAGAGCGGATTCCTCAGCAATTTTAGTTGCATTGTGAGGTCAGGAATATAATTAGTCAGGTAGAAACGGAGAACAAAGGGAATAGAGATACTGCCGCTTGCCCTAGTCAGTGCTGGGTGCAGAGTTGTCTGGGAAGCTTGGCTCCCTGCAGTTAGGAGGGTGTTGCTCTCAGGGGCCCACTGGTTTTGTTTGGACAAAGACAGTTGTGTAAG
Source organism: Orcinus orca (assembly GCF_937001465.1). Taxonomy (NCBI): domain Eukaryota; kingdom Metazoa; phylum Chordata; class Mammalia; order Artiodactyla; family Delphinidae; genus Orcinus; species Orcinus orca. The sequence goes on along the minus strand of NC_064571.1, from coordinate 87,848,594 downwards.
CTGTGGAACTTGTCCTTGGCTTTGGCTACCAGTAATCTTGGAGGAAAGTCTAGGGGAAGAAAGGAAATCATTCTTTGGGAAGAAATTTCAGAAGATGGGCCATTTGCTAAGAGTTTTGAAGGATGGTCAGGAGTTCACTGGTTAGAGAAGGGGAGGCAGGGAGCATCACAAGTGTGATGGTACAAGTTCCTGGTGTTCAGGAAGGGCAGGTAAGTGGTGTGGTGGGTGTGCACTGGAGGATGGGGCTGGGATCTAACCCAGATATTTTTATAGGACCAGAGATACCAACTTGTATTTTCTTTCTGTTGCCGTAGAATAATCTGAAATAATGAAAGAACTCTTTCTTCTTCTCTCAATTTGCAACAGAGTTTCTCACAAGGACCCATAGGTCTTTGGGTCAAATAGGCTTTAGGCAAAATCGAGTATCAACTCTAGGCCCTAGGTCCTGTGTGTCTTGTACAAATAGAGAGGTCAGTCTTGTCCCCTCCCAGCCTCCCAGGGAGGGGGCTGAACTTGACTGGAGTGACACTGTGCACTAGAGATCGAGGGAAAGAAGATGCCGGTGTTAGGCAGGGGAGGCTCACAGCCAGGCCAAGGGACAGTGGAGCTGGTGGCCAGGCCTCAGGTGGCCGGGCAGGATGGATCTCTGAGCACAAGGGCATCTGTAGCCCTGAGCCAGTGAGCCTATCATTCTGTTAGATGCACAGTCCCAGCATGTTCACAGAGCCCTAGACTGTGGCAGGGAGCCCCGGCAATTACTGGGATGGAAAATTCTGTTAGCCTGGCTGATGGATGGGACTCAGAGAAATGAAATTTTCTTTACTAGGACGACTACAGAGGCTCTCACGCTAATGCTAATACAGTGCTGGGTCCCTGCGGGGCATGGACGCAGTTCATCCTGCCCAGGACCCAGCAGGTAGGTTCTGCTACTTCCCCATCCTCCAGGTGCAGACAGATGTTCCCGAGGCCACACAGCTGCAAGCAGCAGAACTGAGACTAGAAATCAGGCGGGCTGGCCTCACCATCTAGATACTGGTCTTTGATTTGTTACCTCTTGAATAGAAACGAACACAGCTGGAGCATTTCTGCTAATTCTTACTCTCTGCACATGTTCTGCAGTGCTCTTGTGGGCACCTGCAGAAGAATTTTGAATAAGAGAGTGGCGGGATGAAATGGTGTCCTAGAAGGATCTTCTGGAAGCAGTGCTGAAGACGGATGCGGCAGAGACAGGAAGCTTTCCAAGGACAGGTTACAGATGTTGCCATGTTCTTTATAAGGAAGACACCAGCTTCAGGAAGGCATTGGCCGAGGGGAACAAAGGAGACCAAGATTCAAGGAAACTCTCCGAGGTGGGAAACCCAAGGGTGCACCGTTGGGGAAGATGCGCCGATGTCCAGGGATTCCACTTGCTTGTATCAGAGTTTGAACGCACTTGCAGTCTGGCTGGGAAAGGTTGGAGCTGGCGGCACCCCAGAGCGCACACATTCTGCTTCCCATTTACGTCCCTGTAACGAACAGAGCCCGCGGAACCTGCTGCTGCCGTGAGCGTGCGTCCCGCAGAGGCGCGTGGAATCGCACGCTCCGCTCGTTTTACGGCTCTTCACCCACTGCTGCTGCTTCTCTGTGTGTTCAACGTGCAGGTGTGGGAAGGACCAGGGTGATGAGGGGGAGGCAACCTGTGTTCTGGCTACCTGCTTGTTCCAGGTGGATTGTGAGGGAGCAGAGGGACATATTTTGGCTAAGTTCTATTTTATCTGAGAAGTGGTTTTGGTGAAGGATAAGCTTCTGTACGTCTTAGGATCCCTTCATTTGCATTTATAGTCATCGTGCGTTCATCCGCCCATCCACCTATTGACGTATTCATTTACGTGCTAAGCGTTTACTGAGCACCTGCTGTATACAGGATCTGGTGTGTGGTGCACATGGGGATGTCTAAGGTAGTTCCCGAGGTGCGAGGCAGGCTGCCACCTTCTAGCAGCAGCGGTGAGGCAGGAAGGGTGGTGAGCTGGGAGTCGGGGGTCTGGGCTCTGCCCAGCTTTCCCCATTAACTGCCAGCTCAGTCAACTTCAGAGTCAAGTTCTTTTTTTTTGCGGTACACGGGCCTCTCACTGCTGTAGCCTCTCCCGTTGCGGCGCACAGGCTCCGGACGCGCAGGCTCAGCGGCCATGGCTCACGGGCCCAGCCGCTCCGCGGCATGTGGGATCTTCCCGGACCGGGGCACGAACCCGTGTCCCCTGCATCGGCAGGCGGACTCTCAGCCACTGCGCCACCAGGGAAGCTCCAGAGTCAAGTTCTTTATCCGGGAAAGAGAAGATTGCCTCCAAGTTCACTAAGAGCTTGTCAGCGACTTTCCATTCTCCATACACACCACAATTGGAATTCACAGGATCCAGTTTTGGCCATGGCCAGCCCGGCTCAGATGTCACCTTTGCGTTTTTTCCGCCTGTCTGTTTGGAAGGTGTGTAGTGACTCTGCACCTCTGCTTTCACATCTGTGAAGTGGGCAGGTGAAGCGTGTGGTAAGCATCAGCATGAAATGCCCCCAGAGGGCATCCACCTGGGTGAGCCCCGGTCATGGAAGATAAATGAGGCAGGGGCTCTTCACAGGCTCCCAGAGAGAAGAAGGGGCCAGCCTGGGGAAGCCTACAGACAGGTCACCTACACATTCCACGAGGATGGTGGGCTCTCCTGTCTCCACGCCCCTGAATTGCTTCTTTGGGGCTCTCCCTCTGCAGAGGCCGAGGCTGGTGGACCTGAGGGGTCTGCTGGCACTGCTTTGGAAGCCCTCTTCCTGAGGCCTTGTCTGCTCCCCCTTCTGGGCTGGGTTGCAGAGGGACACCAGCCTGGGGCGGCGTTATCCAAGTCACCCCTGCCCTTTCCTCTGGGCAGACTCCCCTTGACTGCTCAGTGCAGCTCAGGAGAGGACCAGGCAAGGCTTCCTGAGAAAGCATGTGAGGTTTACGTGCTCTCGATGAAAGCGCCCCATAAAAACACAAGCGCAAGCAGCATGCGCTGGGGACGCTGCCGTGTCTTTTTCTTCAGCAAGGCTGTAAAACGCCGCTACGAGAGAAAACAGCTCTGTCAGACCTAATCTGGCCATCACTTACATTTACGGGACCATATCTCTCCCTCTCTTTCATCCTCGACTTAACTGTGTTTTCTTTTGGCTCTCAAAAGTAACTTTTAAACCTTGAAATTAGAAATGGAAAGACCAGGGAAAAGATTGAAGAGACAACTAAAATCTTTTACAGCGAACTATAAAAAGACCGTGCAAGCCTATATAACGTGACTTTTTACAAAAATTTATTAACGGGTTTTAGGAAAAGAATTCCATTGAGATGTAACGTCTTGTATCTGAAGGTGTCCAAAGAGGAGAGAAGCCCAGACGAGGAAACGCACATCCTTGCATCCTCATCAATCACCCTATAAATTCAAATGCAAAATAATCTATATTAACTCCTCTTATCCTGCTTGTTCAAAAGATTAGAGGCAGAGGAGAGAGGCAATTTATGTGAAGTCAGCAAACGGAAAAACCGACACAATGAAGACTTTTTCTAATAACTCGCCACCTACCCTCCCTGAGATGGAGACCTGGTTTTGGAAGACATTTCGAAGAGCAGCTCAAGGGAGCTGCCCCAGGCCAGGCAAAATCACTCAGGAAAGCCAGATCCTACAGCTGAGGCTCTATTTAGGAGACGGCAAATATACACAAGCAGAAACACATCTCAGCCTCTGTGTGGGGCACCACCCTCCTCAGCCTCAGATTTTGTTGTTGCCTGTTAGTAATAAATGATGTTTAAGATGGTGATATGCATACAGCTGCGGGGGGGCATCACAGCAATTCATTATTTCAAATAACATGTCCTTTTCTCTCCTGTTGCCTGAGTGTTTGGTTTGGGTATTTTCTGGAAAATTTTACTTATTCCCAGTGGTTTTGGGCTGAATCCTCTCGGGAAGTTGTCTGGGGGTAGTGGAACGAAGGCCACCATGAGAAGGACAGCATTGGAGCTCTGCCACTGATTAATTAGCTGTGTGACCTGTGCAACATCATTTAGGGCAGGATGGTTGCAACAAAATAATTCCTGAATCCAGAACCCTGGCTCCAGAAGACCTGAATTCAGTAGTGGATGTGCCAGGGGCCCATCGAGGGCTGGGAAGCTGGGGTAAATTAGTGCAGATGTCTAATCCTCGTGACTGCTGGGGCGTCCAAGATAACCACCTCCCTAACAGGGCTCTTAAAGGTCTCACAGAACAGTGTAGACTTGACCCTTGAACAGGACAGGTTTGAAGTGTGTGGCTCCACATATATATGTGGTTCTTTCAATAAATACATTGGAAAATATTTTTGAGATTTGCTACAATTTGAAAAACACTTGCAAATGAGCTGCATAGCCTAGAAATATCATCAAAAGAGAAAAAGTTAGGTATGTCATAAATGCATAAAATATGTGTAGATATACATGTAACATACACACTATGTGTTAATCGACTTTTTACGTTATTTGTAAGGCTTCTTGTCAACAGCAGGCTATTAGTAGTTAAGTTTTGGGGGAGTCAAAAGTTATACTTGGGGGCTTCCCTGGTGGTGCAGTGGTTAAGAATCCGCCTGCCAATGCAGGGGACACAGGTTCCAGCCCTGGTCCGGGAAGATGCCACATGCCATGGAGCAACTAAGCCCGTGAGCCACAACTACTGAAGCCTGTGCGCCTAGAGCCCGTGCTCCACTACAAGAGAAGCCACCGCAATGAGAAGCCCACGCACAGCAACGAAGAAGTAGCCCATGCTCACCGCAACTAGAGAAAGCCCGCATGCAGCAACGAAGACCCAACGCAGCCAAAAATAACATAAATAAGTTTATTAAAAAATATATATATATACTTGGGTTTTGGACAGCATGGGGGTTGAGCTCCCGTAACCCCTGAGTTGTTCAAGGGTTGACTGTACTTGAAGGTCAACCAACTGGGAGCTCTGTGACTCTTTATATCAATTTCACGTATTGATCACCTGTAGGGCTCAATTCCATCATCGTCAGTATGATGGAATATCTATTGAGCATCTACACATATTTATTGAGCATCTACTGTCTGATGCACTCAGTAGGCACTGGGGATTCCATATTGGAGAAAACATAAAGCCCTGCCTGCATGGAGCTTACACTCTAAGAGGAGAAGACACACAACAAATACAATGTAGAGAGAAATGCTAGAGGGAGCAAAGAGATATGGGAAACAAAGCACTGGGAAAGCTGCAGAGGAACAGGGACAAGGCTGGGGGTGGAGCTGGTGATTGTCAAGGGCGGTCAGTAAGCATAGACCTGTGGGAGTCCCGCGGAGCTGCACCGATTTAGAATCCGGGTAGGAGGTGAGAGAAGCAGGAGCCAGCTTGCAGGTGCTGCTTGCAGACCCAGACCCAGGATGCATGTGGGACAGAGAGCCTTCTAAGTGAAGGGGGAGGCAGGTGTGATCACGACCTGTTCTAGTGAACCTGGCTGAGGTTGGGGGAGAGGTTTCTCTGGAGAACAGCAGCACCAGGCTGGGATTCTCTGGGCCTCACCAAACAGATAGAGCAGACTGTGAGCCCATGGGACACAAGCCCTGGTGACATCCAGAGCCCATGGGGACGATGCTGAATTTGGAATCTGGAGATCCGAGGGCTGGTGGGGCAGCCGGGGCCAGCTTTACCCCTCCTGATAGTGGAACCCCATGAAAAATGGGGTATGGGACTAGGTCTTTAAAGGGGCTTCCATGAGTCACATCACACAGGTGTGACAGATTCCAAAGACACATACGACACTAAAACACACAATGTTAGAACGTGTGGAAAGAACTTGGGATTCAGGATTTTGAGTCTTCTCATTCAAACATTGGCCATCTATTTGAAGATACTTCTTGAGCTAGGATCAGACCGCTGTCCTGTGTGTCTGAGAACCTAAAGGAGATGCTCAGTAAACTGTTTTATTTCATTTAATACTTATTGAAATTAATTATTAACCTTATTCTTATTAGTAATAGCAATTCCTTATAGTACACGAACATTACCTTTTACATTGCAAACCTTGTTAAATGTCATATTAAATCACAAATATTGCCCTGTACTTGATTTAATCACTAAAAGCCTTTATCTTATTTCAAAATATATCTTTTTTTAATCATCTCAGTTGATGACCCCATATTCAGCTAATCACTCAGGTGGGAAATATACAGAGGCTCTTCAATCCTACTTCCTTTATATCCTATCAAATACCACCCTTATTATTATTTTTTTAATTAAAATCTCTTCTTTCCTTTCCATCTTCATTGCCACTACTCTCACTCATGGTTTCACCATATCATGCTTGAACGTTTTTCTTGTCCACTGGTCCCCAAGCCTCCCTTCTCAGGAGCTACCTTGTCATCCCCAGCAGACCTCTCACTCATCTAAGGGGCTGTATTGGGGTATAAATCTTATTTGTCTTCCCCAAACCTCAGTTGCACCTCGTTCTCAGGAAACCCTCTGTTACCCAGTCCCCGCCCTGGGTTCTAGCCTCTCATGTCAGCTCCCAGAGTTCCAGAAAGACTTGCGGCTCCCTTTGCCCTTTCAGCCTCTCTCCAGAAGAAGCACATGTGCCCTAACTCACACCCTGCTCTTCAAGACCCCCTGGGAGCTGCTCCTTTTCCAGGAAGTAGTTCTGGAACTCTCCTCAGGCTGCCTTGCATGTGGCCTCTTCAGGGGAGATGCATGATATACATTTTATATTCAAATCACTACCTCCCCGTCTAGACTGCAGACTCCTTGAGAGCAGAGATGAGAGTTTATTCACCTCCCAAGTATAGGTGCCCCATGGGACCCTGGAGCCATGGATTAAACCTCTGAAGCCCAGCCCAGATCACTCTTTTCCAGAGAGGCTTTCCAGGATGGAGTCTTCTTGGTTTCTGTAGAACTTTGTCATGAGGGTCCACATTACATTTCTGCTTTGGGTTATGTTTCCCTGTTGAAAACAGGGCCGTCCATCCTCACATCATTGTCAACAAACCGAAGGTTCCTGTAGCTGAATAAATAAATAATGAATGACCCTTATGTTCATAGTAGCACTGTTTACAATAGCCAAGACATGGAAACAACTTGAATGTCCATGGACAGATGAACGGATAAAGAAGATGTGGTACGTATACACAATGGAATACTACTCAGCTGTAGAAAAGAGTGAAATAATGTCATTTGCAGCAACATGGATAGATCTAGAGATTATCATCCTAAGTGAAGTCAGACAAAGACAAATAACATATGATGTCACTTATATGTGGAATCTAAAAAAATGATACAAATGAACTTATTGACAAAACAGAATCATACTCACAGACATAGAGAACAAGCTTATGGTTACCAAAGGGGAAGTGGGGTGGAGGAGTGATGGATGAAGTGTTTGGATTAGCAGACGTAAACTAGTGTATATAGGCTGGATGAACAACAAGGTCCTACTGTAGAACATAGGGAGCTCCATTCAATATCCTGTGATCAACCATGATGGAAAATAATATATAAAAGTATATATATATGTATAGCTGAATCACTTTGCTGTACAGTAGAAATTAACATAACATTGTAAATCAACTATACCTCAATAAAATTTTAAAAAGAAGAAAGAAAGAATGAATGAAAGACATGCTTCCACATTCTTCATAGCTTCTCCTCTCCCTTTGAGTTCCTCAATGTTTTGTTGTTTTTTATTTATTGTTGAAGTAGTTTACTATTGTATAAATCTATTATGTTGACGTTGTGTAGTGATTTTATAAGTATAATTATGCTCATTATTTAAATGTTTTTTCTTAAACAAGTTAAAGTTCATTTTGCATACGTACCTTTTTACAATGTGAAATACAAGACAAGCAGATTTTATTCCTCTTCCACAAATAGAAAAATAGCTGACCTCAGAATGCCAGGCATCTGGGTTTTATTCTCCTCTCTGGCACTGGCTAGTTCTGTGGAAGGTCAGTTAACCCCTCCACGCCTCAGTTTGCTCATCTGTAAAATGAGGAGATTAAGTAAGGTAAATTGTTAAGGTGGTTTCCTAGTTTAAAATGTTATTCTTTAAGATCAATTTTAACTGGATCTTCATGTTTACTTGACAGTTATGGATGGTCCTTACGGCACATGGGGATGCATTCAAGCCCATTGTACTATGAAAAATGATTTGGAACTCTTACTCAATGCCAAAAATGTCTTAATTACCCGCTGTCTTTTAAAATATTCTTTCCAGTGGACACATATTGGCTGGGAGATGCTGGAGGTACAGAGCCAGAGAGAGGGATGAGTAGAAAATTTTCCACAAATCCTGCATCCAAGATGCAATTATTTTCTGTTGGTTCGTGCAATTCTGTTTCCCAAAACTGTTTTCCTAATTAAGCGAAGAAGCCTTTTGGCAGATACAGAGTATGTAGAGATGAAAAATAATCAGCAAAAAACAGTGTAGGAAACACCACTCCAAATGTGGGGTACACTTGGCTACATGGGATAGAGCTGCCCCCAAAGGACCTGTGATGCACGCATGGGTTCATCTTTCTGGCAAAGCTGGGAGGATGCCCGTCCAGCCAGCAAGAGGGCTCTAGGAATGTCAATTAAGACAAAAACATTCCGTGCAACTGATAGGCATTTATTTTTCAGTAAACAAGCATCTAATTGACTTTACTGCTTTCCCTGGAAGGCCCAGTGAATCACAGAAAGTCAGGCATGAGTAAAAACCCAGCCTAGAGTGGAAGGCAGCTAATAATGGGTTTGGTTGGCCAAAGTAATGCCTGACTATTGAAGTCATATTCACCTTTTTTCTAAAGTAGAACTACATTTTTTCTAGAAATTCTTGTTAAATATCTGGTCTCTCCCATAGTGTTTTTTCCCTTCAGTTCATACTTGTCCCACAGTTGGCCTAATCTTGTTTTGTTTAAAAAACTGTGGTAAAATATACCTAACATAAAATTTACTATTTTAACTGTTTTCAAGTGTACAGTTCAGCAGAATTAAGTACACTTGAACTGTTGTGCAACCGCCAAGGCCATCCATCAGTCGCATCTTTTTAAACCTTGTCCTTATTCAGAAACCTACAGCTGTCTCCTGCTTCCCACCCTGCCACCCCATTACCTGCTTGGGATAAAGTCCCGCAGAAGAGGACAGTCAACCCCTTACAGCTTGGTCATGTTCTGTATGCTCTACTCTGTGTCTCATATGCACCTGCAGAGGGTCTACAGGGCAAGTGCATGGATCTTGAGTCAGGCAGTCCCGGTTACCATTTTGTCTCCCGTATACACTGGCCAGAGCTCCTTGGGCATGTCAGGTGACCACCTTCACTAAGAGTGCTAAGTTGGATATCAGGAGACCCGACAACAAGCTAATAAAAGGATGCTCAACATCACTAATTATTAGAGAAATGCAAATCAAACTACAATGAGGTATCACCTCACATGGTCAGAATGTCCACGAACAAAAGGTCTACAAATAATAAATGCTGGAGAGGGTGTGGAGAAAATCGAACCCTCCTGCGTCATTGGTGGGAATGCAAATTGGTGCTGCCACTATGGAGAACAGTATAGAGATTCCTTAAAAACTAAAAATAGTCGGGCTTCCCTGGTGGCGCAGTGGTTGAGAATCTGCCTGCTGATGCAGGGGACACGGGTTCGAGCCCTGATCTGGGAGGATCCCACATGCCGCAGAGCGGCTGGGCCCGTGAGCCACAACTACCGAGCCTGCGCATCTGGAGCCTGTGCTCTGCAACAAGAAAGGCCGCAATAGTGAGAGGCCTGTGCACTGCGATGAAGAGTGGCCCCCGCTTGCTACAACTAGAGAAAGCCCTCGCACAGAAACGAAGACCCAACACAGCAAAAATAAATAAATAAATTAATAAACTGAAGGTGCCTTTAAAAAAAAAAAAAAAAAACTAAAAATAGAGCTACCATAGGACCCAGCAATCCCACTCCTGGGCATATATCTGGAAAAGATGAAAACTCTAATTCAAAAAGATACATGTACCTCAGTGTTCATAGCAGCACTGTTTACAATAGCCAAGACATGGAAGCAACCTAAATGTCCATCGACAGAGGAATGGATAAAGAAGATGTGGTACATATATCCAATGGAATATTACTCAGCCATAAAAAAGAATGAAATAAGGCCATTTGCAGCAACATGGATGTAACTAGAGATTATCATACTAAGTGAAGTAAGTCAGACAGAGAAAGACAAATATCATGTGATATCATTTATATGTAGAATCTAAAAAAATGATACAAATGAACTTATTTGCAAAACAGAAATAAACTCGCAGACATAGAAAACAAACTTATGGTTACCAAAGGGGAGAGCAGGCAGAGGAGGATAAATTAGGAGTTTGGGATTAGCAGGTACACATTACTATATAGAAAATGGATGAACCAGGGTCTACTGTATATCACAGGAAACTATATTCAATACATTGTAATAGCCTATAATGGAAAAGGATCTGAAGAACAGTATATATGTGTATGTATAACTGAATCACTTTGCTGTACACCTGAAACTAACACAACATTGTAAATCAACTATACTTCAAGGAAAAAAAAAAAAAAAGGAGACCTGTCATCTCCCCAGATGTGGAAACTGGCCAGGTGCTGAGATGTGCAAAGACTTACTTTTCCCTCCTTGTGTGCCTATAGATGGCAAGAAAAATAAGATGATAGTAATAATAATAATAATAAAGCTGAGTTGGGAGTGAGGGATTATGACAGCTATGGGCTGTCAGCCTGGGCTGGAGCCTCAGGACCTGCCCTTGGCTCTGTCCCCGCACGTGGATTCAGCTGCGTGCTGCCGTCTGAGCAGGCTCAGGGTGCTTTAGAATAGAGCAGGTTCACCCTAGGCGTGGCTGCTCTTTCCCAAGATGGGGTCCGGTACATTCCTGTCACAACAGTATATTTAGATTTAAATTTAGATCCATCACAGTGACTGGAAAGAGGAAGAAATGGAACTTGAATTTCTCCAATTCTTTCCTTCCATGCGAGCATTAGGGTCCCTATTTGTATAAACCATTTAAAACAGTGAGACGGTGCAAACCCTGAGGTGGAGTATTTTTATTTGGCAAATGCAGATTGTAGTCCATACATATAATCATTTACTGAATTTGTGTCTATTTAAAATTAAAATTATTTTTCTTTTTAAATTGTTTGTTTTAGAAACAAAGAATGAGGCAAGGAAATAATGATTATTACTGATTGTTACATGATTGACACTGAAGATCATTTTGTCCTGTTGAGGAGAGAGGAGTTAAAAGTGATCTGCCCTGGGAGTCGAAGACACCAAGTTTATCACTGCTGGGTAGAGGGAAAGTTCCAAGTCATGGTCCGTCCAACTCTCTTCTGAAACTGTCGATTATTCTGAGAAGCACCTATAGATACAGGATTCTCACTGCACCTCCTTCAGATTCAGGACTTCTCTCCATGCCCAAGTCCCATCTGGACAAAATTCTTTTGCTTATTCTTCACCTGTGTGAGGCAGCTCCCTTCCCTCCTACTCAAAGTCTTCCCACAACTGCAAGAAGTAGAGCAGTGAAGGGGAAACATGAAGGAGAATGAGAATATTTGAATTTACATGGACCTGGGCTTAAATTCTAGTTGTCCGCCTGACACTCTGTTAAAATTTCTCTTTAAACTTGTTTCCCCATTTGTGCAACTAAAGGAATGAGACCACCCTGTCTGAGTTTTTGTGAAGGTTAGGGATATTTCATAGAGCAGTATCTATCTAGCACATGATCAATGACGTGGGTGTCATGTCATTGGATCTGCCTTGACCACTTTTAGCTACAGACAGTGCCTTAGTTTTCAACGTCATCTTTGGGTTTAGAAACAAATGTCAATGACCCTGTCTCACTCTCAATACACACACAATGCTCATACATACACATTTATACCTATACCTATACATACACACTCATGTATGCAAGTTAAGTGTTTGCACACGCCTCCTTGAAAATATACACATACACATAGGATTATGTGCAATTGTATGATCTAATCCTATAATTTTCTAAAAAACGGGCCAAATTATTCTTTATGTAAGCATTGCAATTGAGGGGCTTGATTTATAACATAGATCAGGATGAATTATTGGTCTACCAACCCAGAGTGAAAGCATGTACTCCTGCTATATTTTTGTTTTCTTTTCAACACATGCTTTTTATCAGGAGAGTCCTTCTTGCCAAAAATTCCCATTTTAAACTTGGCTTTTCATGGGGCCAAACAATTTAAACATTTGGGCAATTGAATCAATGCATATTTTCCACCATGTAATAAAATAACAGTTTGGTTGAAAACATTATTAATTCCAAATTGAGCAGAGTCTGGCTGGTGGTGCATTTGGGCCAACAGTGGCCTTTGCCCTCTGTCTGGATGGAGGGAAAAGAAGATGGTAGAAACAGCTGCTTTTGCTTTCACATATGAAAAAAGGTAACAATTTTTAAGAGACACGTTGTCAAAAAGGGATGAGATATAAGGCAGAATGCCCGTCTTCCAAAAAGGAAAAAAAGACTTTGGTTTGGTTCTTTTTTTGCATGTGAAGAAGGCCATTTCTTTCCCGTGGATACTGTTAGAACTTGTGCTGGGTGATCCTAAATTTCCCATACTAAAGCAGAAACAGCATTTATCTTTGGAAGCAGGTGTTATGGTGATTTTTGTTATTTTTATGTACTTCTATTTTTCAATTTTTCAAATGTTTAACTATGAACAAGTTTTATTTGGGTAGACAGAAGAAATATCAACTCTTCTTTAAAAGAAAGACTTGGTGGACTTTCCTGTTGGTCCAGTGGTTAAGACTCCATGCTTCCACCACAGGGGGCATGGGTTCGATCCCTGATCCGGAGAACTAAGATCCCACATGCCGTGTGGCCTGGCCAAAAAAAAAAAAAAAAAAGACTTGCTGTGGGCAGAACTTGAATTAGAAATTCAGAGTTCTTTATGCTGCTCTATCCTTAAGCAATTCTCTTAAGTCTTTGAGAAAGCTTTTTAGCCATTCACAAAATAACGTGTGAAGGAATAGGTGAATTCTCAAGTCTCCTTTAGCTCTATGATTCCTGATAAAGAAAATGAAATTATTTCATTAAAAAATGGAAAGGAAAATAAACATTTTTGAACATATAGTATGTGTCTGGTTCTGAGCTATGTATTGTCATTGTTTCTTGTATTTTTTTAATTAACATATATTATCTCAATTCATCCTCATAATAACTCATGCAAAGCGGTCATTACTATCCCTATGATAGAGGTTAGGAAACTAACACACACATTTAATAAAGGATGGAATAAGAATTCCAATTCAAGTCTGTTGGGCTCCATAGCCCACATTTTTTTCACCATCATTTTCAGTAATTCTCTGCATTTGACAAGAAACAGTTTTCAGGAAAGGATAAAACTATCATTTCACAAAACAACAAATAAGATGGGCAAACTATGAAGATGTTTTAATCATCATTAAGTCATTCGTCCATTTTGGTTTCTTGTTAACTGAGTGCAGACTTGGTAGGACTGTTCCTGGTCATTGAACCTTCACTGGAGGTTCAAGAGGAAATTTTTAGTTTGTTGAGTAATCCATCTCTTCCTTTTCTATCCAAACCACTAAATAAACTTGCTCCATTTTTGTCCTTTTAGGAAAAGCAATTGAGACGCATCCAAGGCAAACGAACTTACAACTGGTTTCTCATGGCTCTGCTCTTTGGTCTTCTTCCCTCACATGAATATCCCTCAGTCCCCTGGCCCCAAAGGGAAGAGACGTTGCACCAGCTCATTCTGTGCTGGCCTGGGTCCACAGCCATCCAGCACATTTAACTGGCCTATAACCACACGAATCTGTGTGTCCATAGAAACCCAGGTTTTGTGTCATTCTCCCTATGGCTTAGAAGGGTGGTGCATTGCTAACCACCTTCCCTTCTCTCTCTCCCTTTGAGGTAGATTTAGTAGCACAAATACATCGTGCAAATGATGATTTATGAGGGCACCATAGTCCCTGAGAAAACATATTGATTTAGGGAAACTGGCATCTCTGTTACAAAGGCCTGTTATGGGAGGCCTGGATGATGAGACTAAAATTAATTTGAATTCATCAACCTGCCCCAAACTCTTATTTCCTGAGATTTTTCTGCTGCTCTGTTACTTTGCACGAGTTCCATCTTTGGAATCTATGCGTTTTAATTTCATCACCACGATCGCTATTCTGATTTCCCTTATTCTTGAATCAGCTCAGAGGATTAAGGCCTTTATCTCAGTGGCCTTTCACATGAGTTAATCAATCAGGAGACGTGTGTTACCAAGTGCTGGAGAAATGTTGAGCAGAAGCACATAAGTTATCTCCTGATTCTATTCTGAGTCTCAGGAGAGATGACTTCCATCTGATCGATTCCAGTGGGACTAAGCTCCCTTCCTTGCGGGGACACCCAGGATGTGACGTAAGGGGATGCGGGAGCATACTCCTCAGGTACCCTGTCCCTCTGATTGGGGCAGTTATTTCGTCAGCTCCATGACATTCACACAAAAGCATTTAGTGAATAGATGACAGTGACAGAATGTGGCCCACGCCTCCATTGACAGGAGCCAGAAATGAGAGCATCGGGCAGGAAGCAAACTGAGTCTTGCAATTTATATTTAATTGCAAAAGGCATCCAGGCCCTGCCCTTCAGAACGTCAACAAAACGAGCCTTCTTTCTCTGAGCTCAGCCGCAGTGATTAAGAATGGGAATATGATCAGTGGCATTGATCATTCTCCTTGCTCCCACGACGTCTCTCCCTGTTTCCCTGATAATTTCACTTTCAAAGTGGGAAAAATGGAGTTATGTGACCCTCTGGACCTGAGCCCACTGCCTTATTGACAAGCTCCATTAATCCTTGAGCTTCGGCCCCATTTACTAAATAGCGGGGCTCACCTGGAGTCACCCACTAATCAGTGGCAAAGTGAATTGCAATCAATATCTCCTAACGTTTTTCCTTCCTTCCCCCAACCTGACAGTACATCTTACCTACTCGGGAAGACAGGCAGCTATGGGGAGGGGACATGTCTCTGTAGGAAGTAGGAGGAAGACTTCAGAATGGAAGATTTCATGAGTCTCTGAGTCAGAATCATATTTCAAAGATTTTGGTTTTCAAGTTTCAGATTTGAGTATTAGCACCTCATTTTTGTTTTTTTTTTTGGTCTTTTCAGAAGCTTTCTGTTTACTCAGAAAAAATTTACAATGTGTTTTCTCAGGTTAGAAAGTACTACAAAGCTCATTAAGGAACATTGTTAAAAATACACAATGAATGAATAAAAATAATCTCCCTATTCATGGAGAACCAACGTTAATCTTTTAGTGTCCTGTTTTTTTTTGTTTGTTTGTTTTGTTTTTTCTTCTTCTTCTTCTTCCTTTCTTTTTCTCTAACTGAATACAAACGTGAAGTCTGTCTTTGCGTGTTGGTACTACATCTTCTAAGATGCAATATCCTACCACAGCTGCTTCGTTTCTTGACTTCTGTTGTAGTTTCTGAGTGACCATCGACCCTAAGATCTACTTTGTTCATGAAAATGTAAGTGGGCAATGCAGTTCTGTGACCTGTAGGTTCAGTGCTGTGCAGTAGAGCTCTAGTGTTTCTTCCTCTTGCTTAGCTGAAACTTTACGCCGGTTGAGTGGTAACACTCCGCTTCCCCCTCCACCCCCAAGCCTGCTCCCAGCCACCACCATTCTACTCTTTGATTCTATGAATTTGACTATTTCAGATATCAGGTAAGTATTTATCTTTCTGTGACTTGCCTATTTCACTTGGCCTAATATTCTCAATGTGCTCCAGGTCGTCTACGCTGTATATTGCAGAACTGCCTTCTTTGTGAAGGCTGAATGCTATTCCATTGAGTGTGTGTGTGTGTGTGTGTGTGTATCCATCTACAGATAAATGGATAAAGAAAAATGTATATTTATATATATATTATATACATATCACATTTTCTTTATACGTGTGTCTATCTATAGATAAATGGATAAAGAAAAATGTATATTTATATATATATTATATACATATCACATTTTCTTTATACGTGTGTCTATCTATAGATAAATGGATAAAGAAAAGAAATATATATCTCTCACATATACACATATCACATTTTCTTTATCCATTTATTTGTATGCAGCTAAACACATTTAGGCTGTTTCCACATCTTAGGGGGATTTATAAACAGTGTTGCAATGAACATGGGGCTGCTAGTATTTCTTGGAGGTCCTGATTTCAATTCTTCTTGGGTAAATATCCAGCAGTGGGATCGCTGGGTCACATGTTGGCTCTATTTTCATTTTCGTAGGGCCCTCTATACTGGTTTCCATAGCGACTGCACCATTGCCTCTTCCCAGTGACAGAGCACAAGGGCCCCGGGTTCTCTCCCTCCTCCCCGACACTTGCTGTCTTTTGTTTTTTTCATAACAGCCATCCCGACAGGTGTGAGATGGTATCTCATTGTGGTTCTAATTTGCATTTCCTGATGATTAGTGATGTTGAACATTTTTTCATATACATGTTGGCCATCTGTATGTCTTCTTTTGAGAAATGTTTATTTAAGTCCTTAGTTCATTTTTTAATCTGGTTATTGTTTTGGTTTTTTGCTACTGAGTTGTACTAGTTCCAAATACCAATTTTTTATATGATCCATAATTAAAGCATCATTCCCCTGTCACTGTTGTCATTACTTTTATCCTCATTTCTCCTTATTTTCAGTACATCTGGGGTTAAAATAAAGGTCCCTGGCGGGTGGGGGGGGGCGGGAAAGGATTCTGGGACACCTGTTTTTTGAGTTAATTAAGGATTCACAAGAAATCATTAAGTGCTTAAACCTGAAAGAAAAGTTTTCTGCCAAGTCAACATTCCTCCAGAAATACTTTGGCTCTAAGGAACACAGCAAATCTTTGGACAGAGACAGAATTTAAAAGGTCTCAGGACATCTTTATAAAGAACAGTATAAGAACATAGACCTGTGTATGTGGAACGGGGTGCAAATGGACTTGTACTCTACTGAGCCCACCCGTACTATATAAGTGGACTTTTTCTTATGACTTACTTCCTTCTAGAACAGAGAGCCGCCCCTAATAGCTTATTTGGGGTTTCCAATTAGCTACATTTCTGGTTAAGCAAGATTTTCCTGTTTTATAACTTTTACCTTCCAGGCAAAGTAGCATTCACACACATGAGATTCCAACCCGAGTACAAAACTACTACAGTTACGGGGGATCCTGTTTCAATCGTTTGGATCATTTTTCTCTGTAAGAACAGAGTCTGATCTTTCTTTGAGTGTTCTTTATTCTCTTACATGACTTCATTTTCCCTCTTTAATCTTTCCAGTCATTAAAAAAGTCTGAAATATGAGTACTTAAGCATTTTTCCTATAGTATGTTAGTCCCTAAGAGGCATATTATGTTCTGTAAGGTAACGATTATGTGTATTAGGCAGAGCAGAAAAAAGAGTCCTGTAAATACTTAAGGAGAAGATTAATCATCCTCGGAAATAGTGCCTGGAAGCCAGCAAATGTATTGAATGATTTCAGAAGTTCCCTTCACTGGATGTGTCAAGAAAGGATGAGGAAGGTAAGCGTTTTAGATCTTGTCCCGTCAGTGTGAGAACCATCATGTTGTGAATACACTCAGTTCCACCCTAAATGGGTCCTTGAGGACCAAATTACTTGCCAAGCTTGTGCCAGTCGTGCCCTTAGATATCCTTTGACAGTTATTCTTGTGGTATTCTATTGACATGTGTAAGTGCAATAGTGGTTTCAATCTCATCTATAGGTTTGATTAATGTTCATGAAGAGAACAAAGTAGATGATGATGAAATTTGTAATTGCATGTCTTTCTGGCCGCCGTTTTCTCCCTATCAGAATATTATAAGACATGCTTAGGGAGAAGAGAGATTTTTAATTTTACCGATGAAAAAGGATCTGATTTTTAATATTACTTACTATGATAGCTGAAAGGGGTCTTAGACAGCATTTAATACAATCTCCTAAATTTAATTTTTACTTAAGTCCCCAGATGCTAAGTTTGTAGAAGATCTAGTACACGGACCCAGATTACCCGACTCTAGCCATCTCTGTATTTTTGCTTCCCTAACTCCCATCCCACAACATATTGAAATCTCATCCTAATTTTTTTAGAAACTAGGGAAAAAAACGGCACCCATAATTCTGTTATTTTATTTCCTAATGTTTTGTTAATATGTGTATTTTGCATTGTGTTAATTGTGGTATTAATTCATTAAGATATTTGTTGATATCCTGTTATATATTAGACACTGCTTGATACTAAAAATGCAATAATGAACTCATTCTCCAGAGTTTGAGCAACATCAAAGGAAAACAAATAAATGGCAAGAATTATACAGTTTTTTTTTTTTTTTTTTTTTAGGAAGACCTACTAGAGTAGACAATGGGGTGTTTTGAAAGCTTTAGAAGAGATGGTTAGCTCAGTCTTGGGGCGGTCAGTAAAGTGAAGTGAAAATTAGCACTCACATCCCAAGATATTTTCTCCTTCTCTGCAAAGAAATTAAGCATGTTAACCTTCCTTGCAAAGGTCAAATGACCTCCCACATGGAGAAAGAAAAGGACTTTGTGGTTGGACATCTTAATTTCAAATTCTGGATCTTTCTGTGTGACCTTGACCCAATGTATTAACCTCTTTGTACTTGAGTGTTGCATCTTTAAAATTGGGATGATATCACATTTCCTTGATTAGAAAAAGCCACTAATTGTAAGGGATATTGTAGATTTAATATTGTATCTTGTCAAATAATAGAATATGTCATAATACACACACACATTCAACCAATGATAACACATTTATAACGTTCCATGCCACTTTCTTCTACAACATCATAATCAAAATATGATGAATCTAAACGTTCCTCTTATTAGGTGATAAGTTGCTTCAGAATTATTTTTCTTATAGGAAGTTGTACATCATATCATGATACATGTTTATAACCCATACTAATAATCTTTTTTTCAACACTTTTGTGTTGCTAACTTAATTTGAGGCAAAATAATAAATAATACCAGCATTTTGCCTACATTTTTTTTACATTTACAGTTCTAATGTTTCTCTTAATGAGATTATGTATGACTGACAGTCAAACAACTGCTCTGAAGTGTCAGCTAGAGGGGATTTTCAGCCTCAAGTTGTAGAATGAGCAGGAGCTGAAATTGCCCTCCTCCGACCCAAATCCACAGGAATATATGAGGAAAGCCAACACCGTGAGAGAAAGGAAGCACACTCAGCAAACAAAGAAACAAGAAACCTCAAACAAAAGGGAAATATTGAATGTGGTTGAAAACAAGCGAATTTGATATCACTGGAGAAATAGAGAGATATCCATGAAAGAAAAACTGGAGCTTATAAAACAAGAATAGGCACCACAAGAAAAAATCCTACTTGAGAAGTATTAGAGGGGAATAGTTACTATTAGAGGAGAGTAAATCATACTGGACATAAAACAAATTGATGCTGCTATGCTGGCAGCACCTGGCAGCAGTGGTGAGGCAGACTGCAAATAGATTTTAAGGTCTCAGTTAAGTGCTTATTGCAAATGTTTGAGTAACAACTAGAAAAACATAGAAATAAAGGTTATTAATGCAAACCTGTAGAGGAAGAAAAAGATGGGAAGAAAAGAAAACAATCTAACCAAAGGAGAAAAAAAAAATTAATAAGCATGGTAAATAGAAAACACAAAGTTTTCAGAAATAAGTCCTGATTTAAGAACCATGATAAATTTGAAAGGATTAAAGTCATCTGAAAGTCAGAAAGAAATATCTAAAACAAAATTTCTGAAAGGTTTAAAATTGAAGAGTAGGGAAAAAGATATACTAGACAAATGTTAATAAAAATGCAACCAGCATAGGTGGTGTAGCCAAAAGAGAATTCAATGTAAAAGTCATTAACTGGAACAAAGAAGAATATTTATTTGGAAAGTTAAAATAGGTATGAACTTTGTATTACTAGCAATATAGCATCAAAATATATAAAGCAAGTTACTAGAGATACAAGTTAGCACAGAGACCAACAAAGTAGGTAATAATTCACTACAGCTACAGGAGATTTGATTAATACATTTAACAACTTGACTTTTTAATGTATATTAATATTTGAATCATGTATATGCATATATATGTAGATGCATATATATGAATTATATATATGTGGATATATATGTTGAAGTTGAGTTTATATGGATGTTAATCTGATATGAAATGGATAAGGACACAGATAAAAGATGGAGAAATAAATATTCCATAAACAGGGTATATTTGTTCTTTCTGAACATTAATCAGGCATGTATAAAACTTTACCAAAATTAGTCAACTAATGATGTCTCAGGAAATTAAAAAAAAATATTGATTGAGAACTTCAATGAAAAACAGTAGAAATTTTCAAGACAATTATGTCCACACTCCTTCTAATGCAGAAAATAAATAGTTATGGGGAACCTTTTCAAACCTGGATATCTGGTCCCTGAGTGTCTCATCAAGTTCTCCCAGCATTGAAAATTCTATGACTTATTCTGAGATATTTGGCCACTTTTTCCATCTTTAATTACATTGCTTAGTACATGACATGCAATCTTCCATATGTACAAGCCTTTTTAATGCCAGTACTAGAATAAGGTGTTATATTTCAATGATATTTTAATAACTTCTAAGGATTAAAGTTGAAGGCAAAATTGAGTCTTATTTCTATAAATGGAAATATCAGAACTGAAATAGTAATTGGTTGAATAGTTCCCTTTTAAAGTTGGCAAAATTCATGTGTGAAGGCAATGACAACTCTTATTAGAATATATTTTATCACTTTGTTGGTGACCAGATAGAATATTTTTATATTTATTATAAATTTATAATAATTTAGTTATAAAACATAGCCCAAATTCAGAAATGTTAAATAAAAGCATGTCTTGGAATCAAAAAAAATACATTAATCTCTACTTTCCTGGGTGGTGGTGAGAGGCATAACATATTCAAAGCATCTAGGTTTCCCCATACAAAATCTCTGTTAAGTAAATGGTAGTTAAACTACATAACCCTGAGCACAATTGTTCAACAGCTAAGAGGGATATAAATGCCTCTTCTTCCACTAGCAAAAGCATCTTCAGACAAGATGAACAATTATTTTCAGGATGTCACCTAAGAACACAGACGTCGGGCCCCCCAACAGATGGACATGCTGAAGTGTTTTTTAATGGTTGCTGCTTTCAACCAATGACCAGTTGGACACAGACGTGACATCTAGAGATTTCTACCTTCTCCTGAGCACATGCTTTCTACAGCCACCATCCCGCCCCTCCTTTCTTCACTGTTGCCAACATTGGAATAATAAGACTGCAGAGGTTTGAGGTTGATGCCAGACATATCTGCTAGATTAATATTTATTTTTCACCTGAATTCCATCCATTGTCAAGTTCACCAGGAGGAGAAAAGGTAATCAGAAGTTGTTGGAAAATGCTGAAAGCATTGCACTAATCCAGGGTAAATCGACCCTTTTGGCAAGACCTCTCTTAGGTCTTGATTGTGTTTGTTGGGATTAAAGAGAGCAGCAAGGCTCAGAGAAGCAGCCCTGCCTGTGACAAGAGGAACCCTTCACCACCTAAAGGGAAAGGAGAGAGAGTGTTTCTCAGAACCCAGCTGGCAGCCTCTCAAATGCCCTGGAGAGAGGGCTGCCCAACAAGTGTGGGACCCAGAGGGAGAGGACAGTGAAAATACCCTCATTCTCTCTCCTTTGAGTTTCTGCCAGTGCCTCCCATTGGCTGAGCCCTGAAGCCCGAGGGGAGCCCTGGTGGGACAGGTTACTGAGAACAGCTCTGGAGGCCCTGAGCAGGCTGGGAAGGGCACTGAGGGCTGTCCAGTGTGCTACATTTGGTAGTTCTTTCATCTCTATTGCTTTTGTTGTATTGACACCATTTACCATGGTTCTACTGAAGTCTCGTCTTATGTAATCATCCCCTCTTGTTTTAGCGATGAAGTTTGATCAATTATTTACTCACTTGAATGTAAACACAAGAGGATATGGGTGGGGAATGAAATGGACATTTTTTGGAGCCTCTCACATATTGTACTCGCACAGAACACACTCATTTATTTAATCCACGTATTAACCTGAGAGGCCAGTATCAGAGGTATCTATTTCACACTGGAGCTGGCCCCTAGGTCACCCAGGAACTGGTGGGGGAGAAGCCAGGAAGAGAGGCCACTTCTCTCTGACTGCAAAGCCTGTGGGCTGCTCTGTCCATAGCTCTCGGAAAACTCAAAGGTGAGGTGGCAAGTGCCCATGAATTAGGTTTGTTTGGGGTTTTCTGACTCTTTATATTGAGGTAACTACACACATAGAGAAGTGTTGCAAAAACAGTACAGAGAGATCCAATACACCCTTCACCCAGCTTTCCCTAACGTTAGCATCTTGCATTGTCACAGCACAATGCTCGTACTAGGAAATGCATACGGGTACAAGAGCATTCACTAAACCACAGGCTTGATTTGCATTTCACCAGTGTTTTCACTAATGTTTTTCTGTTCCAAGATCCGATGCAGGATCCCAGGTCACCTTTAGTCTCCTCCACCCTGTGGCAGCCCCTCTCTCTCCCTGTCCTTCATGAGCTTCATTAACACTTTAGGAGAGTTCTGGTCAGGTATTTTGTAGAACATTTGTCAGTTTAGGTTTGCCCGATGTTTTCTCGGGATCAGACTGAGATCGCGCACTGCCTCTGGGTACACGGTGTCCATGTGACTGACCACTAGGGTTCTTAACCTTCGTCATAGGGTTAAGGGGCTGTCTCCCAGGTTGCTCCATGGTAAGGTTACATTTTTCCCTTTTAAATAATAAATGTTTATTTTGAGGGAATCTATGTAAATAGCGTGCTTTTGTTTAAACTTTCACCTACAGAAACCATGAAAATAATACTGTTTCTAATTTGTGGGCTGTGTTAGTATGCTCAGGCTCCCATAACAGAAATATCATGGAATGGGTGGCTTAAAAAACAGACATGCATTTTCTCATGGTTCTGGAGGATAGAAGTCTAGATCAAGGTGTGAGTGAAGTCTGTTCCTTCCGAGGTCTCCCTCTTCAGCTTGCAGACAGTCATCTTCTCCTGCGTCTTCTGTGTGCGCACACTCCTGGTGTCTCTTCCCCTTTGTACAAGGACACCAGTCATATTGGATTTAAGGCCACCCTAACGGCCTCATCTGAATTTAATCACCTTAATTTAAAGGCCCGCATCTCCAAATAGTCACATTCTAGCGGACTGTGGGGTAGGGATTCAGTAAGGAATTTTGAGGAGGGCCCGATTCAGCCCATAAAATGTGTGTGCATATTTGCATGCATATACATAGTTAAAATACAGTAGGATACACTGCAAAGGTAAACATCAAATGCACTACAGGGGTGACTTGTGGCTGGAAGTCAGAGAGAGAAACAGAATCCTTCAACAGCCCTCAGCTTCATCTGCAGTGTTTTAAGTCTCAGTCTGAGAGTAGGACACAGAGGTGTCCATAATAGTACATTTTCTACTTGTACCATATTTGAAATGGTTCTTAATAAATGACTAGTGATCTTTCAAACAAAAGTTGGTGACCTAAATGGGAAGGAAATCCAAAAAGGAGGGGATATATGTATACATATAGCTGATTCAGCTTGCTGTACAGTAGGAACTAACACAACATTGTAAAGCAACTATACTCCAGTAAAAATTAATAAACAAACAAACAAAAAATAATCTCATTAAAGTTTTAGACATAAAAAAAGCAAAACACACACACACACACACACACACACACAAACAAAAGTCAGGAAAGAGACTTTGGGAAAAGGAAGGAGAGCAAGTAACCTAGCATCTTTCTCCAAAAATTGATTTTGAATAAGAGAACTCATATATTGAAAGAAAAATTAAAGTGGAAACACCTTTACAATCCTGTCCGTGAGGGACCAGTACACAAGTACTTAACTAGCCAGGCTGTTGGAATTCAAGGCCGCCCTGCAGACCCTCCTCAGGAAGTGTGGGTGGGCTCCTTAAATATTTGCAATAACCCTGTTGTCTGACAGCCAGCTCTGACTGCCAGCACCAGCAGAACATCAGGGACCATCAGGCTCTAACATTTCCTTGGGCTCCCGCTCTGAGCAGAGCTGGCTCTCTGCCGATATTCGTGGGGCAGTCTGGGTACTGGATAGAAATGGGGTCCACCAGGAGTTTGAGGGTGGGCAGAGCCTAGTGAAATCATACACTTGGCTTCCCAAAGGCCAGATCTGGTCCCAGTTACTTCTGTGCAGATCACCTGTATAGACTCTGCCATTTCATCTACTGCTCACTCTGTAAAAGTCCCATAAATGGCCCTGCGGATACTGAGCTGCAGGCTGGGGTTTGTGTAGCGTGTGCATGTTTGTGTTTCTCTGTGCGTATGTACCTCCATCAAGCATAGCACATCTGCTCCTACTCAGATGCCACCACCTGATGTCTAAATGATAGAAAGGACAGGAGGGTGTGTGTGCATATTTTCTTTGTGCTTTGGGGATGGGAATGGGGATGAATTTCTCCCTGGGGAGCCATACAAAACAGGTGTTGAGATGTAAAACTCCATTTGGACTAGATCTTTGTATTTCTAGCCCAAATCTCCATTTTTGGCTTCTTCTCCCATCCCATACTAAATCTTTACATGCCCTTCCCCACATGCTCACTAATGCCACGGTGCGAGCACGCGTGCTGCCATATTCTTTATGCCTTAGGCTTCTTCTCCTCCCACACTTGCAGTTGTGTAGATTCTGACCTGCAAGTCTTCCTGGGGAAAATCTTATGCAGTTTCCTCATTTAAAACAAACGGAAACCTGAACCTGCGTTGGGGGTGTCATTTGTACAAGGACATGGGTACAGTTAGTGGTCAGAGAGAGTGGAATTCTATGGGGTGAGATCTGACCTACTGATGCAGGCTAAGCAGAGTCCCATTGCCCAAAACCCTGCCACAGAGACACAGCCCTTTGTGTGTAAAGTCCCGTGAATCCAGGAGCCCTCCTCTTTCAGGGTCCATACCTCAGTGAGTAACCCAATAAACCATTTCCAATCGTTACTGATCTACTGTGAATTGGCCTGTTGGGAACTAACACACCGGTTACCTAGTCCATCTCTGAGGAAATTATGGGGCCATGGGTTTCAGACCCATAACTTACAGGCTTTGCAGTCAGACAGTTAGGAAGTGCTCATTCTGATACTTATTTGCTGTGTTTTTTTGCCGCATCACTTAACCTCTCTAAGCCTCCCCAGCTTTCCTTATAAGATGAAGAAAAAAACACTTACCTTATATGACAACCCTGAATATTTAAATCAGGTAGTATGCAAAACTCTTAGCATTGTCTTATAAGTGCTAAGGAATGGGGTGCATTTTTCTTTTTTCACAAGGTTAAATGTCTATAAGTGGAAGAGGGAGTTTGATGGGGAATGGGCCCCTTATTGCTGGAAGTATTCAAGCAGACGATAGATCATTCCTTCCCGGGGCACACCCAGTGCGGAGCTGGTCATGTGGTCGGCACTCAGGGAATATTTGTGTGACGTACGTGTCGTGGCCTTTTTCATCCTACCTGCTCCTCTGTGCCCTTTGCCCACCCTGTTGATCCCATGATCACTCTTTCAATGGGAAGTCTTCTGGGATTTGCGTCATATACTTGGGAACCTGTCTTCTCTCCTGGGTTCCTTCTGCCTCCTGACTGCTGCTGCCCCAGACACCCCGACAGCGTAGTCTTTTTCTTCTTCAGTAGACCCTGCACCATGGAGGACAAACACGAATGCTTCCCAGGGCCGGGTAGGTAAGATAAACGGATAAGTGGGCCAAGTATAAGGCAAAAGAGAAGAGCTGAGGTTGAGGACAACCAAAGAGCCTAAGTTCCTTCTACAGAGGCAGCCGATTGCTGCCAAGGGGGGATGTCAGACAAAGGTTGCCAGATCATTTTACCTTTTAAGAGGATCCCAATTTCAAAGATTGGCAACCAATTCATAAAAAGCAACCATGGCAAGAACTGCTGCTTCCCTGGAAGCATTGCCTGTTGAGGAAAGCAGGAAGTTGTTTTTGCACTGCTGAGTTAAATTTACCTTTTTGATATGCTAAGGTATTTTTATCCACATGTAGGAGTAATTTGCCAAATGCCACTTCATTGTCCTAGACTGGAATGCTTAATTGCACCTAATATATTGTATACCATTACATCGAGGAGGGAATTGTAGATTTTTAAGCCTTGTGCGAATTTAAAAAAAATAAAGTTAATGATGCCAGTAATTTCTGCATTAAACCCTTAAAGTGAACCAGCATAATCAATATTTGCTCTTTTGGTTGACCAGGGGTTACTGGGGAGTAGTGTCTCTTTTTTCTGCATGCAAAAATTGAAAAGAAAATCAAGACTCCATGCAGAGACATACTAGCCAAACATTCTCACAACCGCAGCGAGTCTGCCTAATCTTCAGATTCTAAATGCTCAAAAGTGGTGAAACCTGATTTTCCTATTATCATTTTTTCCTTTATCCCATGTCTGTTTCATTGATTTGAAGTACTCACGTTCGTTGACTTCAAGTACTCAGTTTCACAGTGTTCAAATAACCTGTAACTTGGTTTCTAGATTTGGATTTATAAATAATTACTGTCTGTAGTAATAGCAGAACAGCTGAGAGGGAATATATTTTGATCCTCATTTTCATCATTGTTTATTCCAGAGTTAAAACATTGATAACATAAAAGAACAAAATTTCAATGACAGAAAAGGGGAATGCTTTTTTTTTTTTTTGTGGTACGCAGGCCTCTCACTGTTGTGGCCTCTCCCGTTGCGGAGCACAGGCTCCGGACGCGCAGGCTCAGCGGCCATGGCTCACGGGCCCAGCCGCTCCACAGCATGTGGGATCTTCCTGGACTGGGGCACGAACCCGTGTCCCCTGCATCGGCAGGAGGACTCTCAACCACTGCTCCACCAGGGAAGCCCAGGGAATGCCTTTTAACAATTCTTAGGGTCAGTAAAATTTCAAAGACTGATGTGCTAGTAGGTGTTAGCTGGATGGTCTTAGTGGGAAGAAAATGAGTTAAAAAACATAAGATTTGGAATTATACACTCCTGGATTTGAATTCTGATTCTGCCACTAAATATGTGTGTGATTTTGGAACTTTTCCTTAATGACCCTGAGTCTCAATTTTGTCTGTGGGAAGAAAGTTTTGTGAATATGTTACAAGGGGTTAGATATGATGGAGCATATTGGTCTCTGGTGCTGCAGGAACCAACACTGGGGGATGCGAAGGGCCAGGTGGCCGAGAGATGGACAAGGCAGCCCCTGGGCAACCTCTCTCCATGGGCCTTGAACATGGGGAATGGCCACAGACTCAGGCTTTTGACAAGTTGAGTACCCTTCTTTAATTTCTGTAGAAATGGTAAGGGATCCCTTGAGGTGGGAGCCCTGGGAATTTGGTGTGTCTGAGGCAGCAGTAGATTCCTTATGACTTTTCTGGGAGCTAGTATCTGTGTCCTTCTGCTGACACCTGCTCTTTCATTGCTTGGAAAGTTTTCCTTTCTACCTCATTCAACATTTGATGACGAATGACCCCACTATGAGCAGGAACTGTGGTCCCTTTTTTTTATTTGCAGTACACGGGCCTCTCACTGCTGTGGCCTCTCCCGTTGCGGAGCACAGGCTCCGGACACGCAGGCTCAGCGGCCATGGCTTACGGGCCCAGCCGCTCCGCGGCATGTGGGATCCTCCCGGACTGGGGCACGAACCCGTGTCCCCTGCGTCGGCAGGTGGACTCTCAACCACTGTGCCACCAGGGAAGCCCTGTGGTCCCTTTTCTCCACTTCTCCTCTGCACCGTCTCAGTCAGGGCACAGGATAGTGCTTAGCAGCTGTTTCGGTTTGAATAAGAAAAGACTAGAGCTTTCTTGGTGCTGCTTCCTCTGACCACCCCTCCCCGACCCACACACTCGTCACCATTTGTCCCTCTGTGTCATCAGCGTGGCCTGTTTCTCTACCTCTCGGGGATCACTGGGTTTTGTGGTTATCTGTTGTCTGACACCCTCTGCTGGATTGGAGCTCCTGGGGAGCCAGAGCTGCTCTTATTAGAGTCTGTGTCCCCTTCTTCCAGAAGTTTCCTTCTTCATAGTCGGCATCTCAAGTATTTGCTATTGAGTTTTGGTGAACCAAAAGTCCAAAGGGTTAGGTTCAATAGATGATCTCTCAGAGTCCAAATTAGTCTCCCCAGTCCCTTGAAAACCCTTTCCTTTTTAGTATCTTTTCCTTCTGGTTTTTCCGTGTCCTGGAATGGAGGCTTAGCCTCAACCACTTTCCTAATGCAGCCACAGCCCCACCTTCCCCTCTCTCCACAGCGTCAGACCGAGGCCTCAAAAGGGTTAACAGGCTACCCTGGGAAGGATGGGCATTTCCCTGGGGCAGAGACTTTGGGCAATGGTGGTCCAGCACATCTCATCACCAATGGCCCTCACTCCCTTCTTGTCACTTCAATCTTGGTGCAGAGGCGTGGCTGGTGGGGAACAGGCCTCAGTGGAGTTCCCAGCATGCCTTCCTTCTAAAGGGGAATTGTCCATCTCACAGCAACCTAGATTTTACTCTGAGATATCCAAGTAGACTCTGATCAGGTTCACCAGAGCTTCCTGAGGCATTGTGTCACTCCTTTGTTATTTTGTGAAAATGGGGATGGAGCTGAGACCAGTTTGTAATTTTCTTATTGATTTGTGAGGACTGTTGAGTCGGTGAGCAAGGGAACTTTGGGGTTATTAAGTTAGTGTCCTCCTTGAATTTGGGAAAGCAATGTATTCCCTTGAAATAGTCATGATCATTAAATAAAAACCAACCTATATACAAGGGAGGTAAAAACTAATTTTGGAGATGCCATTTTATTGTTTTCACCAACTTTTACAATTCAACATCAGAGGCATGTCAGCAGTGCAGACAGATCCAGTGTCAACTGGCATATACCTAACTCTGCACATAATGATTTACATTTAGAGAAGGAATTAGACTTTTGCTTAATTGAAAATGAAGTTTTGAGGCTTGCAATGTTTATAGCCTCATGAATCACTTTGTCATGATTGTCTTCTGACAAAGTAACTTATATTTAACTCATAATCCTGTGGCTTGAAAAGGTACTTTTTCACAAGAAAGAATAAACACACAGTCACTCTTAATCATTCACTCGCTCATTCAACAAACATGTATCAAGCATCGTGCCAGGCACTGTGCAAGTCTTTGAATTAGGTACAGTGGATAATAAAACAGGCATAATTCTTGCCCTTGTGTAGCTATTTAGTATAAAAGAAAGACATTAAATAAAACACAAATGACTATATAAATAAAATTTGTGATAAAAATGCTATGAAGGGAAAGTATATGTACTTAGAATGGTAGACACTAAAAACGAATGTGAAAGTATCCAGGAGCAGATTTCAGGTAAGTAGGAAAGAACTGGGCAAAAGGATGTTCCTTCCCTTTTGCTCTGTCATCTCCGTGTTGTCAGTTCCATGTATGCATGAAACCCTTTTCACGTCTCCAGCACAGACCCCATCACCTTGTATTCAGGTCACCTGCCTGTCCTTCCTTCTAGATCATGAACTCCTAGAGCCAAGATAAGGAATGGGTTGTACTCATCTTGAATTCAGCGAGTCTTATAGGGCCGGCAGGCAGAGCTGCCCAATTCAATGGACTGAAACTTAAAAGTTTAGGGGAGTATTGAAATAAGTATGCCCAACCGTCCATAGAGCAAGCATGCATCTAATCACAACATTAATTTACCATCTTGGGTCACAGATTTGCCCATTTAGTCATGTTAAGTTCCTTGGAAAAGAACAGGGCTGTGTCCAGTGAAAGCCAATACTGCCATCATTATCCCAGCGTAAGAAATGATGGCCAGGGAGCTGACCACAGTGTACTGTGATGGCATTCTAGAGCCTGTACGTCACTCATGCTTAATCTTGGGGGGGTCACTGAAGTTATCAAGGGGCATAGCTAATAGGAATCAAGGGAGTTGTCGTTGTAGTCACTCAACAGCTGGACTCAGATTTCTGAGGCTATCGTGTGGCCAGGCTACATCAGTTCTGTTTCCTGATCTGCTGAATGAGAAGGGTGAGTAAATCATTTTTAAAGGCAGTTTGATATCATAAAGACTACTGGACTTGGCCTCAGAAAAGATGAATTCAAAGCCTCAGATCTATCCTATGTGAGCTCTGCGAACTTAACTGTTACTTTACCTTCCCGAGATTTAGTTATCTCATCTGTCAAAGGAGGGTAGAAAATACATACTGTATGTATTATACAGTCTTTTTATTTTGGTGAGAATCAGATGAAATAGTAAATTTAAAAGCATTTTATTAATTGAACATAGGATATCAATTTCAAGATATTTTCCCCTACTCTCACAGAGAACCGTTCTCTTTTCTCTGCAACCAAATTATTTTTTTTTGAAATTCCCAATTCATAGTAAAGGGCCTGAAGAGTAGCAGGTGCTAAATCACTGCTTGCTGCATGAGAGAATTCATAAAGAGCTCATGATACATTTGCAAAGCAGCTGTTTGGGATTAGTGGGAATTTCTGAGGCCCCATGAAGCTGCAGGGCTCAATCCACAGGTGAAAAACACGACTGCGTGTCCTTGCTAACCATTCCAAAAACAACAGAGAGTGTGCCCACTCTGAGGCCGGAATCAGGGCCATTCATTTCAATCAAGCCTGTGCTACAACAGCATGGCGGGACCCGGCCTGTGCTGTGGAGAATGAGAAGATTCTAGTACTGATTTCACTGCTTCCTTAGCTGTGAGATGATTGCCAAATTAAAACACAAAACTCACAAACTCCACGACTAACTCAGCATCCACAACCTAAATAACATTTCTGGACTGAATATTGATTCATTACACTATGTCATATGTAACTTTGAATTACAGAACTGGAATGTTTGCAACTTAAAAAAAAAGTTTATAATTAACTTACATTTTACTGAATATAACTAAAAGTTTTATGATAAAATATAGCTTACTCCTTATGTCATCTCATCTCATATTTAGAGAAAATTGTTTTCCATTTTTTTGCTTTTTCTGAAACTTCAGCAAATTTTTATATGCCTACTATCTTTTGATTAATCAGTCTTTGATTTTATCTATCTAATTCCTGTTATGGAAGATGAAAATTTAATTCTCTTATACCATTTTATTTTCTTATATCATTCCCTCCCGTTCTCTCCCCAATCATCTCAAATTGCAATTTTGAAAATTTTGTTTAAATCAATATTCAGTGTTCTTATTGGGCTATGCAAATATTACTCATACCTGAGCACTGTAGTGTATTGTGATTACATTTCCTTTATGTTTTTCCTGAAGTTAACAACTGTTTATCATTTCTTTAGATTGTTATATGCTTTGCTCACTGTTTCCATATCTTCCTCTTTATACCATTCCTGCAAGGTCAGTCATATCAAGGAAGTTATCAGTTCATATTTTCTCTCTAGGAGTCCCTCCGGAAGAACTGCATTCTCTTTTTGTCAGATTGCTCTCTAGAAAAGCTGCACGACTCTTGTCCTGGACTTCCCGTCGTAGTCATCCTCAGAACCCCCTTCTCTTGAGGAGGATTCTTGAGTTCTGAATCTCATGTCTTTTTTTCTGTCTCCTTTACTTTTTTGGGTATATTTTCCAGCTGCTTCATCAGGTTAAAAGTATGGCTGCCCTCTATGTCTGTGAACAGGTGTTAGCTTGGGATCTCCCTTCACCACCATTCTGGAGAACCATTTTTCTTCTCTCAGGTTGGATTTCCTCTTTTCTGTATCGCATGTTTTCCTTTTTCTTACTTCATTCCCTTGTTTCACTTTCTTCAACAGTTTCCAGAGGAAGCAGCTATGGTGGGTACATTTTTTGAGACCTAACATGCCTGGAAATGACTTTGATTATATAAAGTCTAGGTTGGAAATAGTTTTCCTTCAGAAATTCGAAGGCATTATTCATTGTTGTTTGGGGTTCCCTTTTCCTTTTGGGAAATCTGAAGCCATTCTGCTTTGCACCTGGGTGCAAACACTGGGTGCTTGGGCAGGGTTTGTCAACTAGTGTGGCTGGGCATTTCTTGGAGAACCCTTGGTGTCAGTACTTCTAGGTGTTTCTTCTTAGGCTGGCTGGATGTTTTTGAGAAGACTTAGAATCTCCTGGCTGGAGAGGGAGGTCCAGCTCTCACAGACACACAATCTTGAGGGAGAGCTGGGGTCTCGGAGGGTCATGCTCAGTAGGCTTCTCTCCACACAGATTTCTTGTTTTGTAAAGGTGCCTCTGCCATCCCAGGATCCTCTCTTTCACCATCTTCAGAGAGTAAAATCCTCCAACCTTCCACGGGGGAAATAGAGCAGTTGCTCAGGGGCATGCGGAGGCGGGTACAGGGTCCAGTGAATTATTGAACCTTCGGAGGATTCTTGGTGTAGATTAATTTAGGTTTTATCTTTCCTGGCTGCAGTCTCAAGATTTGGCTTTCTTGGATCTGCTAAGTCAGTTGTTTCTCATCTGTTGGCTTTCCAGCTATCAAAACGTGGACTTCTCTCCTATTCTCCCCAATTTTGCAGGTTTATGTCTCTTAATATATATAAAACTAAATGTAGTTTTAGATGAGGAATGGGAAAAGGCAGAAATAGATATGCATATGTTCAACTCACAATTTTTACTTACAAGAAATAATCATTTTTATGAGTGTCTTTTATCTAATTTCTTATTCTAAGAGCAATGATAACATCTGCTTAAAACATCTTCAGCTGTGAAGGTTTTGGGGGAGAAAAATAATGTACTCCACTGTAGCAATTTCCAAGAAGGCCAATCCTAGGACAGCAGAATAGAAACAGCTATCAGTTATTGAATTACCGTGATAAGTCCAATGCTATCTTAGCTGACTTACACATATTGTATGCAGTCCCCTGGATGTTCAGGTTTTTAAATTTGTTTTGGTTTTTCCATTGCAGATGAAGGATCAGGAAGGAAGAGCATTTAACAAAATTCACCCAGGACACTCAGTTGGTGAGAAGTGAGTTGGGTTGATATCCAGAACTCGATTCAAAGACTTCTCCTTGGATTCCATCTGACTTTTCCATGTGTTAATGGATGTATCATATAGGTAACTAAATAAAACAGTGCATTTGGGTTTCTCTGGTGGTGCAGTGGTTAAGAATCCTCCTGCCAATGCAGAGGACATGGGTTCGAGCCCTGGTCTGGGAAGATCCCAAATGCCATGGAGCAACTAAGCCTGTGCACCACAACTACTGAGCCTGAACTCTAGAGCCCGCGGGCCACAACTACTGAGCCTGCGCACCACAACTACTGAAGCCCGAGTGCCTAGAGCCTGTGCCCTACAACAAGAGAAGCCACCGCAATGAGAAACCCGCACACCACAACAGAGAGTAGCCCCCGCTCACCGCAACTAGAGAAAGCCCGCGCACAGCAACGAAGACCCAATGCAGCCAAAAATAAATAAATAAATAAATAATAATAAAACAGTGTATTAAGAGGAGCGATAAGAGAAAGATGACATCAAATAAGTAACTGATTGAGGATGTAACTGGAACAAAGCCACGACCAGAATGAAGAAAAAGGGTGATGATGTCTTCCATCTGTGCCCAGAAAGAGAGTACCTTTCTAGTTCTGTTATATTAAACCTAACCTAGAGCCAGCACTGAATTAAAGTTCTTCAGTGACAGATGAACTTTGAAGAGAAAGCTCTTAAAACCAGTTGTTTTTAAACATCCATAAAACAGGTTGACTTTCCCCGAAGCTCCTGAGGATGAAATCAGTACCTGCTGATTACTTCACTGGGAGCAAATGAACTTTATATTTAACAGACTGTGGCCGACGTGAGCACCACTTGGTCTGATTCAGTGAAGAACAGAATTCAACTTAGGCTTTCTTTACGGAGTGTTAACAAAGTTACCTCAGTCCATGGAAAACGTGCTCTTGTTTTTCCTTTGGTTTCCTGACTCGCTGCCATTCAGGACAAAAACCCTGGAGTGTAAGAGTTGTAGTACGGAGTCTGCCATTGGATAGGGCTTATTTCGAGTTCCTGTTTGACTGTTTCCAAGGAGTTAACCTTGAGCAAATTATTGGCCTTCTTCTCTTTATTTATTTCCTCATCAGGAAAAAATGGTCAAGTTAGCATTATTTTATACATGGGCTTGTTTTGAGGATTAAGTGTTTTGCAAAGTGCTTGGTATAATAGCCTGCTTTATAATAATATTATTTGTATTTATTCTTCTGGTAATTTATTATTCGAGGTATGATGGGTAAGGTGATAGAAGCTGAGTATTCGAAGAAAAGTGATACTAATTTCAAGCAGGTGGAGAAGCTTGTGGACGAGATGGAGTAGAAATGGCTTTTGCAAAGTGCTTGGTATAATAGCCTGCTTTATAATAATATTATTTGTATTTATTCTTCTGGTAATTTATTATTCGAGGTATGATGGGTAAGGTGATAGAAGCTGAGTATTCGAAGAAAAGTGATACTAGTTTCAAGCAGGTGGAGAAGCTTGTGGACGAGATGGAGTAGAAATGGCTTTTGCAAAGTGCTTGGTATAATAGCCTGCTTTATAATAATATTATTTGTATTTATTCTTCTGGTAATTTATTATTCGAGGTATGATGGGTAAGGTGATAGAAGCTGAGTATTCGAAGAAAAGTGATACTAGTTTCAAGCAGGTGGAGAGGCTTGTGGACGAGATGGAGTAGACAGGCTCATTGTGATGGTCTCTGGGAAGCTCATCTCTACTAACAGCTTGCGGTGCTCTCTCTCTAGGCCACTCGCTTCTTTCATATTTATGTACTCAGCCTCGGTCTTCCCTCTAAAAGGAAAGCCCCCTACATGGCCACCTCCCCACTCGCGGCTGGGTCTCTCAAGGACATCTCAATCACAACATACCAGATGGCACATTTACAATCTCTTCTAGACCTGGTCCCCTTATACCTTTCCTGTCTTCGTGATACAGGCACTACCTCCCAGTTGTAAAAGCTAGGAACCTAGGAATTAACCTTGAAATATTTTGATTTATTATTTACTCATATCTAATTATAAAAAGAGTCCAAATTTAATTCCAAATCATACTCAAAATCTACTCATTAGTTGTTTTTGTCTATTGCCAATGCCCTGATAAAATCTTCCCATCTCACCTGTATTTCTATTAGAACGAGTGTACCAGCATCTTACCATGGTACCCTCTAATTCATTTTCTGTGTTGCAGCATAAAAACACTTCTGTGTTTTTCCACTGCTTTTAAGAAAGAAACCAAATTTCTTAACAGCCGGTATGGCCCTGCTGACTCTGTTGCTGCCCATCCTTCTGAGTCTTATTTTCCACTTTCTTCCCTCTTTGCTGCTCTGGGCCCCTTTTAGTTATGCTAATGTGCTGGGTCCTTCTCACCACAGGGTCTCTGAACACACCATTTCGACTTTTTGGAAAGATCTTGACCTGCTACTTTGTCTAATTAACTCTACTTCATCTTCAGACAGCAGCTCAAGCGTCATTTTCTCAGAAAAATACTTCCTAGACTTCCTATGCTTGTCATAAGATGTCCTAGAAAATTTATTTTTCTTCAGAGCATTTATCTATATGAAAGATAATCACCTATTTCTTACTATCAGTATTTGATTAACCTCTCTCACCAGTCAATGGAGGCAGAATGTTTTATTCACCGTTATATTCCTAGAGGTGAGGACAGAGGCTAACACAAATTAAGCACTCAATAAATATTTATGCCATGAGTGCATGGACTGTAACATCCACGAGAGGTAGGGCTGAGCTTACTTCCTTCACTGTATCCACAGCCCAGCACAGTTAGGTGCTCAGTAAATATGTGCTTAAGTGGATGAATGAGGGAACGATTAAGTGAAAGAATGGAATGCTTTGGTAAAGACAACGTTGGGCCACGTAGGGAAGCGACCCAGCTGAGAGGAGAGGGGAAGGCCAGCAGGATGCCTCCCCAGAGGTGAGGCTAACAGATCAGCCGGTGCCTGGAGCACACCAACAAAGAGAAGAGGAGACAAGAACAAAGGAGACATGGGGGATCCTGAACACCCCCGCTTGGTCAGGGAGGAGGGTGTGAGAAAGGGAAGGTGTCTACGAGCCTGCTCCAAGGAGGACCCAGAAGAAATGAAAATTAATCCTCCATGAGAAGGTCTGACAATAGCAAGGATGAGTCAGAAAGGAAACGGGCAGCAGTAACCTCCTCTGTGTATGGATGACACACATCTGAGCTCTGAGCTCCTGGGTGTTAGATCAAAACAGAGATTAGACTGAGCTGAGAATGGGGCCAAGACCGGCACTGAAGCAAGCAGGGGAGTTGTAACTGAGCTAATGTGATTAGTGTGAATGGATAAATATGAATGGGTAGAAAGAAGGACAGGCCTCAGGCTTATAAAATCAAGACAGAACTTGGTGCCAAATACGCATAAGTGTTTAATACCCGTTTCAGCCTGGGCAGTCAAAACAAGAGTCAGAAAGCCAACTTCCCTGGCACCCTCTGGGATGGGCTGGAAGTCCAGTTCACCCTCAGAACTGCCCTCGAAAAAGGCTGAGAAGCCCAGCATGCTATCCTGCTCACACAGACACAGGAAGCCTTGTCCTCACAGGACATCCATCCTTTCCTCCTCCCAGGTCTGCCTCCTGTTCTATGGGACCACTGTCCATGCTGGCCAAAGGTACCAACAGGTCAGGGATGAGACAGCTGATACTGCTTCCATTGCTGGTGCCTGCTGGCTGACCTCTCAGTTGCCCTTTCTGTTACCGAGTCCAAATTCATTCTGCTCACGGTAGGAAAATAAATCAGGAGACGAAGTGTTGGCGCAAGGACTAATGACTTTATTCAGAAAGCCAGAGACGGAGAAGGTGGTGGACCACTGTCCCAAGGAGCCATCTCACCCGTCAGGATTCAGCCTTCTTTTATACGAAAAGGGGAGGTGGTGTGGTTGCTGGTTGCCAATGTCATGGTGTCAGAATCCTTTGTTCTTGAAGCTGTCCATGCAGGTCAAATCACAATGTTCTTGTAAACTCCAGCAAGACAAATGTTATTCTCTGTTCTGCAACTTTTTAATCTCTAAATGAATGGAAAAGTGTTATACCCTTAAAGGTCAGAGGCTTTTGAATGGGCTGTCCTTTATATTTCAGGCTATAGGCAACTTTCTTAACTCAAAGAAGTAGAATACAAAGGTTAAAATAAAAGAAACAGATCTAATATGGAGTCAGATTTGTTCTTCCCTATTACATTTCCTCTGCCTTCCAGATTTCTGCTGGCCCAACACTCAAGCAGCTGTGGTCTTTCTGTGCCCCATCAAGATTCCCCAGTGGCCCTGGGGTGGGGTGGGCATCACCTATTTTTGTCCCACCACACAGTCTACAAGCAGGCCTGCCTAGTGTCCTTAATGTCTCAATCTTTAACCACAGAGATTTTACTCCGTTCTTTCAGTTTTTAGCACACAGCTCCTTTTCCAAGGATCCAGATGTGAGTTCATGGCATATGGACCTGAGAAGAATGAAGGGTAGCTAGTGAGTTTGACTCAGAATCGCTCCTCTCTTCCATTCTGGGGTGTCTTTCTCGTATTAGGATTATAAACTCATCTTCAGTTGAAATGAGTTCTTCCCCAGGCAGTTGTCTTTATTGCTAACAGAGCCTTTATACTTTGTCCAGGTGTGATTGGATTCAAAGACACATGCAGTTTCAACTGCAAATATAAATGTGCATGATGCTTTTGGTAATGACTTAATTCAATTCAGGAGGAGGAAATATGCTCTTTTTTTTAAGGGGAATTCAAGCACAGTACTTTACAGGTCTATCATGTTTTATAGCATGTAAAGCCCTATCTATATATCTACATCACTATCCATAATTATACCTCTACCTCTACCTCTACCTATATCTATATCTATCTATATCGGAGATATAGATAGATAGATACATCTATATATAGATATATAGAGATATAGAGAGAGTCACCTTTAAAAGGGTGTCCCTGTACTTCAGCAGAGGGATTCTCTTAAACATACAGGCCACAGCAAGAGATGTCTCTATGTCAGAATCACCAGTGGTTTTCCATCTCTCTTAGAATAAAGCCCCAAATCTTTGTACCTGCCTAAGAGGCTCTGTATAATCTGGCCTTGGCTACCTCTCGGCCTCACCAAATATTATGCTCCCTTCTCTCTAAGCCACCTGGACTGTTTTCAGTTCCCCTATGAAGCCTGCTGTCAGCTGCTTCCTGGAATGTTTCTCCACACTTGACTTCCTCCTGCTCACTCTTAGAAAGGCCTTCACTAGGTCAAGTATCTCTCTCCCACATTCTTCTAGAACCCTCTAGTTTCTTTTGTCACTTTACACAGTTGTAAATTGATTCTATACTATTTGTCATTGTTTGCTTAGCATTCAATTTCACTGCCATCCTCTAAGTCCCAGGAGGTGGGGATCAAGAATGTTTTTAGATTCCTAGGACCTAGAAAGACACTTGACACAAAGTTGGGATTCAAGGAATACTTCCTGACTGGTTTTCTGCCTTACCCCTTGTCAGCCCCTGCTGACTCTGTGACAGATTCTCCAGCCAGCCCCTGGGAGGATTTTCTTCTTTGTTGTGTTGACTCAGCATCTGACCCCTCTGGACCTCTGCCTTCACCTTAGTTTAACTTCCTGGGTTTAACCACCTGTCCACACTCTCCACGATGCTTGGGCTTCCCAGCCCTGTCTTCATCTTTGCTTTGCTCCTACGTGTGGGGACCTCACGTGTGTCTGAGCTAGGTAAGGCCTTGGGTACCACTCCTCCTCCTGGGTTAGTAGCATTTACTTCTTGCCATTTCTCTCTGATCTATAACCTGAGAGGTAGAGAGATGGACAGCAGCTTAAGATTCCCTTGGCCAAGAAAGTTAACTTAGAAAAAGTTCCTGGCTTGAGGCAGAGCTGCTGATGCTGCAAACGGTGAAATTTCCAACATCATTGAGTAGATATTAAAATATTTTAGACATGTATCTTGGACATCCAACCATTGTCCATCAGATAAGACTGGTCCTGAGTTAGGAGTGTGGGATAAAAAGTGAGGGACGTACAAAGTATTGTGACAACCGGAAATAGTAACCACCA
Source organism: Orcinus orca (assembly GCF_937001465.1). Taxonomy (NCBI): domain Eukaryota; kingdom Metazoa; phylum Chordata; class Mammalia; order Artiodactyla; family Delphinidae; genus Orcinus; species Orcinus orca. Next base: position 87,809,474 of record NC_064571.1, on the reverse strand, counting down.
TGGGCTTTATGTATGTCATCTCATTTCCTCCTCATGAAAGATGAGGGATTATTACTCTCATTTTATAGTTCCTCAGGCTTAAGAAGAATGCGGGACTTTGCCAAGATTATGTTTCCAGTGAGAGGCAGAGCCGGTGTTCACTCACATCCACTGCATTTAATTTAGATCCTCCCACCTGTAAAGGTGAGTGGTGGAAGGACACAGGGCCTCAGGCCCAGGACACTGACTTAACAGGGCCCCAATCCTGTCGCATCACAGGGCCGTGTGCTCAGCCTTATCCGTCAGTGACCACATGCAAATTAAAACCACAGTGAAAGCACCAGAGTGGAAAGAAAACACTTCTAACAAAATCCAGTACCTCAGACCTCGTGGAGCAGTGATGTCTATCTTACCAGCTGTCTGGGTGCACGTTGGCACGATCACTGGGGGGCTTTCTGGAATTGTCTAGAAAGCTGACGAGCAACTCCTTTCTGGGTACCTGCCCAGAGACTGGTGCACATGTCCAAGGAAACAGGAACAAAGATGTTCACAGAAGCACGTGACACACTGGGAGTGCTGTGTCCATCAGTAAAGCTGTGTGGACCTCAGCTATGCATGTCAGCGTGGGTGGCACTCAAAAATATACTGCCGAGTGAAAAAAGGTATAATAGTATAGTTCCCACTTAAGCAGATGACAAAATAATGTATCAATCATGGAGACAGATAGCAGACACATAATAAAATTAGGCAAGAAAGCAAGGACTTTCAAATATAATTGATGATATATCATCCCTTCTCTGAGGGGAAGATGGTATTTGTGACTGGAAAGGGGCAACAGGATGCTTCAAACCATTGGCCAGACTTCTTTCCAACTCTGGGCTGTTTCTCGAGCTCAGGTGTTCATTTTTTACTATTATTCTTAAATGATATAAGTTCTATGTACTTTTTTGTCCATGTGATATTTTAAAAGTTAAACATTAACTATAAACATATTTTGTAATTTCAGAAGTGTATACTACAGATAATATTGCCATTTTTATGCCACAGGAGAATAAATTGTCAGGCGTTGTTTTCCATAATTTGAAATGTTCTACCAACTCAGTAAGCTGTTAAAGTAGGCCGAGTCTTTGGTGCTGTTGAAAATAATGAGAAAACCAATTCCATCACATTAAAGAATAAGGAAAACCTCGCCCTGTGCTGAGAAGCATAGAACCGCAGATTCAGAACAAATCTGAGTTCATCTAGGCCAAGCTGACATGACATACTGGAGCAATAGCTCTATTTCTTTTTACTTTTAATGCAACTCTTGTGATTTGATCTTATTTTATTTCTATATTAAATACGTTCAAAGATGAATGAACACATGTGAACTTCATTCTCTTAAACAGCACTCATGACTCAGTCCCTACTATGTGCTCAGCGTGGCACTTAGGCAATCAGGGAGAGAAATGAGATTCGGTCCCAGTCTTCAAGGAGGTCACTATGCTGTGGGGAAGGTAGGCCATGCTGTGGGAATCTGAAAGCCCCGTTTGGTGAATGAAATGATACAAGTGTCTCTGGGAGCACAGGGTCAAACGTGGGAAGATAAAGGAATACTTTCCAGAGAAGAGAAGTTATGAGCCAGGTCTTTATTTTTTTTTTTTTTACAGTAAGTCTCAAAAGTCTTTATTTTATAAGGACCTTTCTATCATTATAATAAACAAATAGTCCCCCAGCAAAAAATGACTAAAAAACTCATAATTAAAGAACACATATCTAATTTCCAAACTTCTAAATTAGCATTAAAATATTTCTTCTTCTTTTCCCATGAGCCAGGTCTTGAAGGAGGGAAAAAGGAGGAGAAACCCTCCAGGAGAAGGTGGGTGCGAGGAAAAGGGTGAGATCACAAAGGGAAATGAGGCCAGAGCATAACAGGGCAAGGAGTCTCCAGGATTCGGATTTGGATGGAGACGTATTACAGGTTTCCTCTGCTCTCTGAAAGTAGAGCTTTCCTATGAGACCTTTTGTGCCGAAATGGCATAAAGCCAAGAAGCAGTTACCTTAGGACGCATCTTGCTAAGGGAGGCACAGAGCAAATCAAGATGAAGCACAGATGCTCACGGACACAGTTCGCAGCTCTGGTGGCTGGGTGCTGAGTGTGGCGCACGGGAAGGAGCTTGGCGCTTAGCGTCGCCTGGCTCCCTGCTGGGCGGCATGCCTCTGCAGCACTCCCTGCAAAACACACACGATGCTACTTTTCCTTTTCTCCTTTTTTCGTAAAAATGGAAATGCTCTTTGGATTTCTTTCGGTTAGTTAAAGCAGGTACTAGTGTAAGTCTTTCTTAAAAGCAAAGTGCTGTGGAGCAAACTTCCAAGTAGGTATGTTTGCCAAATAATAACTACGAGGGAGAGCCCAGAAGGACTTCTGACTTTTATTCTGTGTCTGGGTATCTGGGAGTCACCTCAGGAACCTGTGGCTAACACTCAGGAGACTATCCCCATCCTGCCCTGTCAGCTGCCCACTGCGTGTCCTTGAGCAAGTCCTTGAACGTCACAGAATTCCCTCTCCTGGTCATCCTCTCAGCATCCACACAGGGTCTGGCTCCAAGGAAGGTGAGAACTGGGGTGGCAGCGGGAGAACAGACACAGAGCAAAGGACAGGGACGAGTGTCACAGCGGCGCGAGGGGATGCTGGTCCAGTCTTTGCCGAGATGTGCACATGCCAACTTCTAGCGACAATGACCACAGGGGGGGCGATGCCGTTGTCCAGATGTGACCTAAATGCATCATGCTGCTTAGACCCTGGTACCAGGAAAGGCAATTACCTCAGCACAGAACGTTCGCAGTGAGATTGCGTGGGCTCTGCTCACCCCAGAGCCTCTGCTCTCCTCCTAACATCACAGCCGTGTGAAAACCATGTTGAAAAATGAACTCTGCCAGTGTGGTCAGCCATCCTGGGCTGATTTGTCTGGTGGACTTGAATTGTTCAAATCAATTAAGTCCAGCTGAGAAGTTCTCTTTCCAATGTCAGCGTCGTGTTAAATAATATCACGGGTCTTTGTCCTGAACAGTTGGTGTTCCTGGCCCCCTTTTAATCTTGAATCTGAGTTTTTGCAAGACTCTAACTATTATAGGTTCGGTAAGATAGTGCACCCTGAATGACTCAGTGGAACTTAAATTACTATGACTGCTGCTTGCCAGACACTATACCTGGAGATTTGTAGACTTTTTTTTCTAATTTTCATAAAGATCCTATGAGCTGGTTATTAACAACCACATTACAAGATCAAACCGTGTGGCCTGGAGTACTGGAATATTTTCTCAGAGCCATAAACTCGTAAAGGGGGCCACGGAGGTTCAATCCCTAGTTAACTAGTTAATACCCAGTGTTTTCTCTATTGTACATAGGGCCTCCCAACTTCAGGGAGCATTGATAGATTTAACAAATTAGATTTAACAAATTAAATGATGCTATCCTCCTGGATGCCAGAACTGATCGCTTTCTTGCTTTTTAAGTCATTTACAGCTGAAAAACCCTAAGGTTATTCTGACAGATAAGCTTTGTCCCAAATGTGTTGTCCTTAGTGGCCAGGAGCTGCCCCCTGGGGTGGGGCACACTGACCTCGCAGGCCTTGAGGGGCTTCTGCAGGGGTGAAGCTGCATGCTGTGCGTTAGTCTGCATCACTGCTGGAATGGGAGCCTGGAGACACCTAGAGCAGTGGGAAGAGAGGGGGGAAGAGGAGCCTCCCAGGCAGCTCCAGCCGCATCTGCTGCTTTCCCACCGGTTCTGAGGCTCCAGAGCAGCCCTCATAGCAGAATGAGCTGATCTCTGAGGTTCAGACGGCCTCTTTGCCATGTTCTAGGTTCCTGGTCAACCACTAAGTTCTCTAGAACGTTGGACTATACACTCATTTTGATGGGGATCCAGGGCAAGAAAAATTCTACCTTTGAACCCATTGTACACAAACGCAAACAAATGTTTCACAACCGCACCATCTTGTGATGCACTCTAATATTTTCTTTTATTCTACTCTCTTCTCTCATACACTACTTTATTTAATTTTTAGGGAATCCTAGTCGTGACTCAGTAAACTGACTTCACGGCCCACTGGATCAAGGCCTGAAGTTTGGAGAATACTGCTCTAGAATAACTCGGGATCCCTGGCCCCTACCTGCAGCCTAGATCCATCCCTGTGCACCTGAAGGAGAGCAGGGGGGGCCGACTTAGGGGTCCTCCTCCTAGCCCTCCCCCACCCTGTGCCCCTCTCTGCAGGATGCGCGTTACAACGTTTTTATCTGTCTGCATGTCCCTCCTCCCATTGGACCGTCACTTCCTTGAGAACAGAGCCTGGACTTTATTCATGTGACTGCATCCTATACCTGGCCCGGGTGTGGAACATACTAGGAACTCAATACACCTGTGCTGAACGAATGAGCATGGGGCCTCCCCTGGGGACTGCCTGTTGCGCGTGGGGGTTGGGGGGGGTCTTTCACAAAGAAAGCCACACGGGAGGGGAGCCTGTCCCACACTCCATTTAAAGCACCACCCTTGCTGCATCCACGCTAACCCACACTCTTCCCTACTCCCTTCCCTGCTTTGTTTTCCACTTTAGAAATGATTGACGTCTAACAATATGTATATATTACTTACTATTTTGTTTATTGTCTTCCTCCATAGAATATAAGCTTTGAGAAGTCAGGAGTTTTTAGTCTTTTACTCACCGCTCAACAGTACCTGAGTATACTAGGGGCTCAGGTAACATTTGCTGGGTGAGTGAGCAAATGAAAGAATCAATATTTTTCTGTAACAGAGGTTGTTGACTCCTAGGCTTTTGCTGACTGTTGGGCATTTGAAATGCAACACAAGAGTCTCTGGATAATATAGAAGTGGCTCGGGATCCAGGGCCAGTCCTCCTGGAATAATCCACCCTGGAGCACACAGTGAGGAGACCTTTGTGGGTCCCAAACAGCTCTGCCTTCCGAGGGGAAATGTAATTCCTTAGGCATGAGTGGTGGCCGTTTCTGGCACAGTCCTCACCGCATACTTTAGAGAAACCAGGGCCAGAACTAGAATGAGACACATGCCAGTAATATGAATCCCCTTCAACCAATATTCTCTTAATATTTGTCCAAGCTTTGTTTAGAGGAGTGTTATTTGAAAGAAAGGCACAATAGTATTAATAAAAACATTAGAATAAAAATATTTAAGAAATCATAATTAAAGAGTGTTTTAGAGTTCTCACACGCTCAAATGTCACTGATCAGGATAGATGCAATATATTTCTTTTTTTTTTAAAGGAGAGTTGTATTATTTATTTGTTTGTTTGTTTGTTTGTTTGTTTGTTCAGACTGTGTCACAGCACACGAGATCTTAGTTCACCCACCAGGCATCGAACCTGTGCCCCCTACAGTAGAAGGGCAGAGTCCTAACCACTGGACCTCCAGGGAAGTTCCAGATGCCATATGTTTCTTACGATAAATTCTTCCGTCCTCTTTCCTTTGCTCCCTCTCTCCATTTCTTCTTTCTTTCTTTCTTTTTTATGCATCATTCACTCTATAACATATGTTGAGCATCTTAAAGGGCTCACAGAATAATGGGATAGAAAGACAGGTACACAGTACCATGTGGTGAATGCTATAAAGGGGGCAGAGAAAAGGTTAAGGATTGAGCTTGCTACTTACAAAATGGAATTCTCTGTATAAATAGCAAATTATTTCCATTTAGTTTTCAGGCTGGTTGGTCCTCGGGGCTCTGAAGACAGCCTGGAAAAGAGACCTTTGTAAGGTTTATCGATGTGCATATCCAATGTGGCATTTAAGGTTGTAATCATTTAGAAAATAAAAACAAACATCTGCATTCTTCTCTTTCAAGTAAAAGTGCCCAAGTGTGGAATATGCCACATGACACTGTTCCTTTATTCAATTGATCAAATGGTTTGATCAATAGGCTGAAGATTGAAAGAAAGAAATCAATATACATGGGGAGAATTTAAAACTCTGTTTATATAATCAATTGATTAGGGGAATTGATTTGAAAGATACAAGCAGGAGGAAAGGACTTAGAAATAAAGAAGGAGGAAAAAAACAGTTCACATCCTTTAGTGAAGAAAGAGGTAAATGTGGCTTGGGATGTTTGGCATAAAATAAATATGGAAAATGCAAAACTAAGAGTAGAGTTCAGTTTTTAAAAACATGCTTTCCATTGACATTTAGGGTATAATATGTTGTAAAAACATACATTTTCATTGTCGTTTCTAGTTGCTTGTGGTTTACTAGCAGGCAGTGCTGGGCAGTGGAAAAGACTGAGTTTAATTTTGGAAGATTACATCAGTCATGCTGCTTAGTCAAAAGCAGCAGAGAGCGACTCTATCTGGTGTGAGCGGAGAAGGAATCTATGGAGAGGTCTCTAGATGGATTGTCTGAATTGAACAGTCAGCCAACACAGTACCCTCGAGCTTTGGCTGACTCATCCAGGGTTACAAGGATGGCTAAATGACCTAGCTAAAAGTTCATTTCAAATATCATTGTTTCTCCTTGTGGGAACCTTCCTTCCTTGGGTACTAAACCTTGAACTAAGCAGAACCCAGAGTCCCAGAGTGACGAATCACGTTTTTTCCGGTGCATCACTGAATGTGCTGATGAAGTCCTCATTCCTGTTTCCACCTTGATTCCTAGAATCATGTGTCCTGGCCGTGGGGAAACAGCTATACTGGTTATGTAGGAGACACTTGCTGCCCTCACAAGGTTTGCAACTGCAACAGTTCATTCCAGCTTCGAAAAGCAACTGCTACTGGGAATGGGGTATTTGATAACACTAGTCAATCTCATGAGCATTAACTTGGTGGTTTCTATCTCACCATGGAGTATATTGTTGGGCTGAAGAAACGTTAGGAGTCCTAACAGGATGGTGTTAAACCCTGTGTACACCAAGAAAAGCAGTCATATATATGTATGTTTATATGTATATATGTATATAAATATTTACATATATTTTTTTGAAGTTCCACTGTGCTCAGATAGCAAACAGTAATGACAGTTTATATATGTGTGTGTGTATATATATATATATATATATATATATATACACACACACACACACACATACATATATTGTGTGTGTATATATATACATACATATGTATGTATGTGTTACATATAAGATATATATAGATTTAAGTCAGAAGAAAGAATTGTTAGAAGTAAGAGTAAAGGGACAAGGAAAAACAATTTTACTAGACATCTTTGTAAGAATTTAAACATAGCCCGCCTTTTTGTTTAAGTGAATTGGGCCCAAGAATATCATACAAGATGAAAGAATACTGTCATCCGTCTTTTAACAAAGTGAGATGGTCCAGGCTTTTGGCATAAAATCTAGGTGATGAAGTCTTCCCTGTTTATGAATAACTCAATTATGATATTGTATTTCCACTCAAGGGTCCGTAGTATGAGCTTTCACTTATACAATCCATTTCACAATTCAACATTAGATTCTAAAGCTGTGCTACTAATTACATATGGCTATTGAAATTTACATTATTTGAAACTATTTAAATACAAATAAAAATTCAGTTCCTTGGTCACACTAGTCAAATTTTAAGTGCCGATAGCTCTAAATGGCCCGTGGATTCTTTATGGCCAGTGCAGGTATGGAACGTTTTTTCTCACAGCAAAAGCCCTATTGGACATCAGTGCTGAGGAATGCTGCTACCTGTGTTTTGCACGTATTTTCTGCTTCGTTTAAAAATTGTGAATTTGTTTTTTTTTTCTTTGCCATTGATGGAAGAAAATTTCCATGGATCTATTGGACCTCTTCAAGGCTTGTGAACCAAGGCATCGGTTGTGTTCCCCAAGTCTAACTTTTCAAGGATTTTTTTTTTAAATTAATCTTTGCTGGAGTATAGTTGCTTTATAATGTTGTGTTAGTTTCTGCTGTACAGCAAAGTGAATCAGCTATATATATACATATATCCCTCAGGGATAATTTTTAGTGAACAACCCTGAAAGACAGAAAGAGTTCTTTCGCCAAAGAAAATGCCAAGTTTCTGTACTGTTCGAGATGATAAAGGTAAGGTTTCTCTTTGTGGCCAAGGCTGGGTTCGCTTATATTATTATAAAGGCTTTGTTTTCCCAGAGCTCGGCGTTCCCAAGCTCTGATACTCCTACTGAGGTCTTCCACAATGCCTGTGGGGTGAGGGGGCAAGGGGAGCCTGTACAATCATGACCTATGCTGTGTCCTCTCCATTGAGGAACAGTCTTTTGTCTGGGATCTAGGGTCCCATGTCTTCTGCAAGCGACCATGAAACTGTGGTCGGCCAACTTGGTAGCTCACAACTGTGGTAGAATCTTAGACCCTTTATGATTTTTGATAGTCATTAGTGGCAAAATGAACAATTTTGAATTATTGCCTATGTTCAATGAAAGCTATAAGCAGACTACATAGATGGTATCTCCAGCTTTATTTTATTACTTCTTGAAAGATGGTGCAGTTCCTGAAGGGTGACAATTTATTTCAGCATTGTATCATCTTTCTAAGCGATTCTGTCTTTCTAATGATTTCTTATCACTATAGTGTTTTTTGGCCGAGCTGCAAATAATTGATAAGTGATGAAATAATTCCTAGGACAATAAAACATTAAAATGTTTCACAAACTAAGAAAAATAAGATAACTAAGATCACATATTGTATTTTAGATTTATAAATGGATCCAATGGACCCAGATGATAATTGCAAGGTAGAATGTTTTATTCTATCTTTCAAAAATGTGTAAAATTTCTCTTTGTTCTTTGGGAGATCTTAAGAAAAAAAATAGAAGCCATGAGAGAGTTATCCTTACACATTGTTAGAAGTGCTGAAGAACGAAACTTCAGTGGATCTGGATGATATACTGAAGGTTCAGGAAGCCATGGATAATGATGAGAAAGCAAGCACATGCTTCTCCAGATGAGGTATTCTTCCACTCACGACAAGTCACAACCTTTCTGTAAGGAAGCGTTGAATGTGGTTAGCTAACCTCTGAGAGTTCATAGCTCATCTTTGCTGTTGGCCAACTACGCACTGAGAAGTAGCCGTATTTGGGTCAGCTTTAGTGAAGGATGTTCATGTTGCCAAGTCCATGTTCCTGTCAATCAGTGCCCAAGTAGTCACCTTTACCTTCAGCCTATTGGGCCAGCACTGGTTGGCTGGAAAAGTAAATTGCCTGAGATTTACAGAGGAGATCAAATTGCGCCCACAATTATTAAAAGCCTCATCTACAATGGGAGATTTTGGTGACCACTTAGATGAGACCCAATCTGGTCCCTTGTCCAGGGGTAATGCACACTACGGAGAGCAGTCATTAAGCGATTTTCAAAGATGCTGGGGCTATGGTAACTGATGACTTCTGCAAAGCCTTTGTGTAGGAAAGAGTTTTAGGCCTTCCAAAAAGACATAGTTTGGTGGCAGATGGGCAGGTTGTCTATGACATATACTTGTCAACAATCCTGCCACCCTAAATCTTTGATTTCCTCTTCTACAGTTTTCTAAGAAATTTCTGGCTTCTCAGTTTTATTTTAGATGGGCTAGAATTATACCCCAGACTTATAAAACAACTGGTCAACCAATTAGAGTTACTTCCAGTTGCTCCAGATAGCACATTGAAGGTAGAAATTTATTGTTGCTGTTGTTATTATTATTATTACACCCATGTGATAACCACAGCCTAGTATAAGCAAGGGGCTGGCAAACTCTTGCTAAAGGGCTAGATAGGACATATTTTAGGTTCTGCAGGCCATGTGAGCTCTATCACAACCACTGAACTCTGCTATTTTAGTATGAAGTAGTGGCCATAGAAAACTTGTAAATGACATGATCACAGCTGTGTTCCAATAAAACTTTATTTACATTACCAGGTACTTGGTCAGTGTTGGCCAATGATCATTATTTGATGTCTTGTAGTCTAAGCTCCTCAGATGATATTCTGGCAAGCTTTGCTTCAATTGTCATCAGAGTAAATTAGCAGGGACTTGCAATCATGTTAGTTTTAAAGATTCTCCTCTAGAACTTGTGTTTATAGCAACCCTGCCCTGGAGAATGTCGGAGTCTGACTCTTGCTGTAGATTTGTAGACAAATAGTACAGGCAAGGTTGCAACATGAGACAGAGCATGTCTTTGCAAAGAAATCTCTCTCAGGGTCCTCAATTTAGGGGGTAATAGTCCCCCACAATGAGCAGGAGGACTTGCCTTTGTTGGCAAGAGAGGCTTAGGAGAGGTCAAAGGGTAAAGATATTCAGAGTTTTCCATATTCTCTTGTATGCCCTCATCCAGCTCTTGGAGTCTCATAGTTTCCTAGTTAATGCCCTAACTTTCAGGTAAGAGACTTCACAACAATATAAATTCAGTGTAAAATAAACCAGTCACCTGAAGATTAAAGTCTGTTGGTTTTTACCTGACACATCCCTGCAGCTGCACTGGACAATTGTTCTTTCACATGGTTATTGAATTCCCCGGTGCTCAGCCCACATCTTGACCAAAGTATTCACTCCTTTGGAATTTTCACTTTCTTTTCTCAAGTGAGAATAACCGGCACCATTTTAAGTGGCCAGGCAGCCTGAGAGGACTTGAACCCCTCATGCTCTCTAATACGTCTGTGACAATGACTGCTGTTCCTCCCAAAGCCTTGGCGGGAATGTGCATCTCATTCTTGGTGCCTACAGTTAACCATTTCATCAAGGGCTTTATAATGTCCCAACAGAGTCCTTTCTTAACACCAGTTGAATATTTGTTAGGTAACCACAACAGTCCCAAGTACCAATTCCTAGTTTCTATGATTTCCTTGAGTCTATTATTTATAAGCTCTCTTGGTACAAATTTCTGTATCTAGCAAAACACTTGATGGCATCCAAGAGAAACTGATAATGTTTGACTTAATTAGACAGAATATGTAGTGAATGTATTCTGGGAGCTCATGGAAAGGCCAAGGAAGCTGGGACAACCAGGTTCAGAAACTGGGCAGGGAAAAGGATTCCAGGAGGGAGGTGAAACCACAGACCAATGCAGGACTATGGTCCAGCTCAGTATGCCCACTGTGACCACTGCAGCTGACCACAAGACACAACAGTTAGAATTTATGGCCAGATACACTATTGAGGCCATGAAACCCTTTCTTTGACAAACAGGTCTGGAGTGAACACGTAGGTAGAAGAGGCAAGCAACTGCATTGCTTAGAGAGATCTTTGACTCTTGGTTCCATGGAAGAAGAAAATCTGGTAAATTTCCTGCCCAAAGTTTTGTTTTTAGATAAGTTTGAATGACATTTATTAGTGATATTAAAATATTTATATCCTAAATTAAAAAAAATATGTTGCATTTCATTACATAAAGGATATAGCCTAATTCACAAAATAATTCTCTAAAAATGTCAAGCTGTATTCATATATTATTCATTCAATGTAGAACATTTTGCAACAGGTTGTATTTAATCTGTTTCCTTTCCTGTAGTGGCTCTAAGTGAGGGGGAATCACATGGTCCCAGAGATGAGTAACCACAAGGTTTCCAGAGCAGTCAGCAGGATTTCTAAGATAATAATTCTTTGTTTAATTAGAGTGCCTTTAAATAAGCCTGCCATGAGTCCCTACTTCCCTCTGCCTCACATCTGACCGTTTTTCTCATTTTCCATGGCCCTATAAATACCTAAATGTCACTTCTTAGAGTTTTTCCTTATGTACTTAGTTTCTGCTGAGGAGAAGTTTAAGACACTTTATAGCAGTCAGCCCAGGGCTCCGAAAGTCTGGTTTCTCTCTCCTTTAGCCTGTGCTGCTAAGTCGTGCTGTGCCCTTGGGAAGTGCCCTAAGCCTGCTGGGGCTGGTTTTCTCACCCACAGGAGGAGGGAGCCCCCTTCAGAGTTACAATTCTATAAATAGTCTTTTATGAGGGCTCTTAACATGCCTGGTAGGTTATCTCCATCACTTGATTACCTAGCATCTTGCTTCTTTAAACAATATTCCAACAAATGTTTCTTTGAGTAGCTCCTTTTGTGGGCCTTCTAGAAACTCCTGTTCACCTTCACATTGCACAGCCAGCTTCCTGCGCTCCTGTGGGGTGGTGTAGAGCTCTGGGTCTGAGGGTAGATGATGGAGCAGTCAGACCAGCCTGCACCAATGGCATCTAATACTATAAAGCTTGTTTCAGGAAAGCACCAGACAGGAAGCTTGAAGCAGAGGTAGGTGTACATGAACGTTTCTTCCTGTGTATCTGCCTGCCCACTCAGCCAGCCTCCGTTATTACATGTTTAATGTCGTAATTAAAACCCAATGATATCTCACCTTTTTCTTTTCTTTTTCTTACTCTAACCCCTGATTTTATTTATTTGTGATTAATTAATTTTTTTAGGTGGGTGGTTAATTTTTAGTTTCTCAAAATTACGCAGGTAGAGAAACCAAACACCATTTTCAGGTCCACCCAGCTTCTTGTTTCAGCTTCCCAAAGAGTCCCACATTTTAAGTTTTGTATGTCATTATTTCCACTCAATATTTCTAGAATTTCATGCTTACATCAGCCTTCTGTTCTATTTTAAGTATCACTGAGTGTCTTGACTACGGAACTCAAAGTGAAAGCTCTGACATCTTCCTTTCTCACATTCCCACCTAATTTCCTTTCCTCAATGCACTTAAAATGGCAAATGTCAATTTTTACTTATATCAGTATTCAGTGTTTACATTACGATGTCTATATTATTTATAGCTGATTTATGTGTTGTAGTGATCACATTTTTATGATGTTCCCCCACCTCCCAGAATGAATAATTTCCCTTTCTTCTTTCTTTTGCTTGGTTGTTTATGTACCAGTTACTAATTCAGCTTCTAACTTTTCCCAGAATGTACATCTCTGTAATAATTTAACCCCATCAGGATTCTATCATTGTTCTCTTCTTACTGGGGGCTTTCCCTTCCTGATACTATGTAGACATGATCACACACTCAGATGGCTGCTCAGCTGACCTTGGCAAGCATCAAGCTGGACCAGTGTCCCTAACCTCTGCTCTCCCAGATCCGCTACTGGAGCCTGTGTTGTCCTCCTCATTGGTTCACTTTCTTAATTTGCATTATGATTCACAATTGATTTGAGAGTTGGTTAGTAAAGACTTCTATGCTGGAAATTATTTCTCCCCAATTTTAAAGGCATCTATTGATTGTCTTCCAGCTTCTGTGTTGTTTTTAAGAAAGTCCAACATTTTTGCAACTTATGATTCTGTGCAAAGGACTTGTTATCTTCAAATGTTAAGAGAAATGTTAGCTGCAAATTTATAAGAACAAGGCACTAAGATGGTGACTGGAAGCTCTGTAATATGGTTGAGATTGTTGGGTGATGAATGTCAGACTTTGCTCTGCCCTGGGGGGTCCATTTCTCCAAGCAGCTATCAACAGTAAGGTCTCTGTTGGACAAAAGGTCCACTTCTCCCTGAGGAAGATTATACTCTGAGTATATAATGCTGGATGCCAGTAGTTTTGCAGCTCCAGGAAGGAGACAAAGATTAGATCTCACAGGTTGGTATTTTGATTTTCACTTGATCATCCTCATTTTGGTACTGACCCTGCCCTTACCTGTCCCCTACATCTCTGTGTCTAGAATATGCATTAACCTTTCTTTCTTCTGAGGTTGGAGAGGGGCAGGCCTGCTGGAGGACACCAGCACAAGGAGCCACTTCAAGTCCTCTCTCAGTCCATTTGTCCTGTCCTTTCAACCTGCCCAAAGCTCCCTCGTACTTCCAGGTTCCTTGCACCTCCAAAGTCCTGAGATTTTCCTGGCGACCTGCTCTGTGGTCTATCCTACTTCTTGACTTGATTCTGCCATCTTGAGTCTTCTATATCCATCATCTCTTGCCCATCAGTTTTCCAACATCCCTTTCTCCCCAGTATGTGTTGCCATTGCCTTTTCTCCAATTCTCCTTGTCCTTGATAGATCATACAGCTTCCATCCTTTTACTACCTTTGCTTTCATCTTAATAAGCCTGCAGGGATGAGCGAGGACAGTGCCTGTGCTCCACCTGCACCACTTAAACAAACCTATCTCTCACTTACTAATTACTCAAACCTGCAGATTAAAGTTGATGCAGTCCTTTCTCTTCTTAGTCTCATTCCCTTCCATCCTTCCTTCCTATCTTCTAAGATTGTCTCTCTTAGATTAGTAATATACATAGTCCATCCTTTAAAAATCTTTTCTACACATATATATCTATAATTAATATATAACCTCATTAAAAAATGAGCAAAGGATCTGAACAGACATTTCTCTAAAGAAGACATACAGATGGCCAACAGGTATATGGAAAGATGTTCAACATCGTTAATTATCAGGGAAATGAAAATCAAAACTGCAGTGAGATGCCAATGCATATCTGTTAGAGTGTCAATTATAAAAAAAAAGACAAAAGATAACAAATGTTTGTAAGGATATGGAGAAAAGGAAAGCCTTGTACACATTTGGTGAGTGTGTAAATTGGAGTAGCCACTAACGAGAACAGTATGGGGCTTCCTCAAAAAATTAAAAGAATAGAACTACTGTGTGATCCAGCAGTGCCATGTCTGAATATACATCCAAAGAAAATGAAGTCATGCTCTCAAAGAAATATCTGCAGTCCCATATTTATTGCCGCATTAGTCACTAGAGCCAAGACATAGAAACAGCCTATGTGTCCACTGACGGATAGATAAAGAATGAATATATATGCATACTTTGTGTGTGTGTGTGTGTGTGTGTATGTGTGTGTGTGTATACACACACATGCAATGGAACATTATTCAAACTTAAAAAGAGAGAAATCCTGCCTCTTTTTTTTTGTGTGTGCCGCACGGCATGTGGTATCCTAGTTCCCCTACCAGGGATAGAACCAGCGCCCCCTGCGGTGGAAGCCTAGAGTCTTAACCACTGCACCGCCAGGGAAGTCCTAGTCCTAAAAAAAGAGGGGAATTCTGCCTTTTGTAACAACATGAATGAACCTGGAGGGTATCATGCTAAGTAAAATAAGCCAGACAGAGAAAGACAAATGCTGTACGGTGCTACTTATATGTGGAATCTAAAACAAAAGAACAAACAACAAACAAACAACAACTCATTCTAATTCATAGGCTCAAAGAGTAGAATGGCTGCCAGGGTTGGGGAGTGGTGGTGGGAAATGTAGAGGTGTTGGTCAAAGCAAAGAAACTTGCAGTTATAAGATTAATAAGTTCTGAGGATCTAATATACAGCTAGGTGACTATAGTTAATAATACTGTATTGTATACTTGAAATTTGCTAAGAGTAGATCTTAAGCATTCTCACCAAAAAACCCCAAAAAAGATAACTATGTGAGGTGATTGATGTGTTAATTAATTTGATTGTGATAATCATTTCACAATGTAGATGTATATCAACTTATCACATTACACACTTTAAATATATTACAATTTTATTTGTCAATCATACCTCAATAAAGCTGGAAAAATTTTTTTTAATTAAAAAATAAAAGACATTTCTCCTACTCCAAGTCAAAGGGTAGAATTAAAACCCAGAGTAATACCAGAAGAGGATCAAAAATTCTAACACACATAGCTCACTGCTTGCCCCACAGGCTGGGGCAGAGTGTTTGAAAAAGGACTACACATGGTTACATTTCTATCTGGAAAATCCAGCAATTGCCCAGAAGTATTATGAATAACTGAATTTCTGGCAAAATTAATTTGACCATTGTTTCCGTGATTTATTTTCAATGTTAGCCCTTTGATTTTGAAAATACTTTTCAAATTCATCTGCCCACTTTCTTGCCCTATTATGTATCACTTAGTGCACTGTTAAAACTCCTGTTCGAGGGAAGTCTGGTACCCAAGAGAGGGATTTGGCAGGTCCTCCGGAAACGGGCTAGGCTGTGGAGCGGAGGCCAGTGGTGAGTTGGGCTGATATTGATATCTCAATCAGAAAAGTCTGCGAGTTATTGGGCATATGCAGGGCCTCAGAGGCACTCTATCTAACCTCAGTCATGGCTTTCCAGAACTGTGTCTGGGGATGCAGATGGTAGAAATCATGGTCCAGAATAATTTGACTACAACATAGCCTCTGGAATTTGTTTTTTGTTGCTACTGCTTTGGTCCAAATCATTGAGATTTTTGCAAGTGTGTTTTTTCAGTTTCTCTTCCTTTTTCTTCAAACAATCCATCTAATTGGGCCTCCAAGTCATCTCCCAGGGCTGAAGGCAGTGAATGCCTCTGGATGATCATTCAGGGATTCTGGGATTGGAGAGCAATTTGGACCATGAGGGGGAACAGACACCTCCCCTCCATCAGCCTGGGGACTTCACTGCCTTTCTTAGACACTAAGCATTTTAATATCTTAAGGATAATGCTTAGGTGGGGAGCGGATTGAAGAAAGAAAGGGAATGGACACAGAGAGATGGGAGTGGTAAAGATAAGGGTCTCTGACTTCTTCAAAGCCTGGCCTTAGATCTGCATGAGCCTGCCCCATGGCCCAGGTGACCCACAGGTGGGAGCCTCTGAGCTGCGTTTAATCAGCAGGAGTCACTGTCCATGAGAGGGGCAGACTGAAAAGGCTCACATCTCCACTTCTTACCTGTTGATGCTTCATGATATTAATAAACAGTAAATCCCGACCTGTTAACATGCAGCAGTCCTACACATAATGTAAACCAATTTATGCCATTTCAAGCCATAGGGACCTATCATATCAAATAACACAGTTTGTAAAAGACTTTCAACGTAAAGGATCTCAACTGGATTTTTGGCTATGCTTTTTAAAGATCAACAATAAAAGTTCATGGAGCAAGGAATACAATCTCTGCTGGGAAGGCCAGACACAAGCAGCCCACATCATGCTTTTTCCTTCTACCCTAAACTTCTCAGGGATACATGTACAGACAAAGGTGGTTAAAGGTGCAGAGGAGACAATGATTTCCTGTATAGGATAAGATAGTTTATAGAATTTTTTCATGGAGAGTTCAGTGTGCCCTTTCCTTTGTGTGACCTGATGATTGTAGAAAATATGCCCACGGAATTGTTCATTTAGAGGAGAGCTATGGTCAAATTAGACATTGTTATGGACTGAATGTTTGGTACCTGCAAAATTTGTATGTTGAAGCTTTAACCCGCAATATGTTGGTATTAGAAAGATGGGCCTTTGGGAGGTAAGTTTATATGAAGTCATGAGGGTGGGGTCTCCACGATGGAATTAGTGTCCTTATAAGAAGACGAAGAGAGACCACGTCTCTCTCCATCATGAGAGGACACAGTGTGAAGGCAGCCATCTGCACACCACGAAGAGGCCTCACCAGGAACCAGATCTGCCGGCACCTTGATCTTGGACTTCCAGTCTCCAGAACTGTGAGAATAAATGTGTCTTGTTTAAGGCCCCCAGTCTGTGGTGTTTTGTTATGGCAGCCGGCAACAACTAAATTTACACATAAAATACTCTAGTGGGGAGTGGAGGCAACTCCCAATTCCTACTCCAAATAGTAATTTTCAAAAGAGAAAATATTGAGCCCCACTTTTGTGTAAAAAAATATAGACAGAGGTTGACAAAACCAAGATCAAAAACTGCATTCGCAATTATGTGGGACATTTGACCTAAAATGACCAGACTGGTAAAAAATAACTTTTATGATTTCAAGTCTTTATTTTTCTCTTTCCTTTATTGAAAAATCCTCTTCATGCCTTCCTCCTCCATTTTCCAGTAAAATTCTGTGAGCGTCAAGCCTTGCTGGGGACTGTGAAAGATTTAATTATTCATTAGGGCTAAGCAGCTGGCTGCTTCCAGGTTACTGCTTACACACTTTCTGTCCTTTCAAAGTTTTGAAAGGTTGTTTTCTAGGGATTATAACTCATCTTTTAAAATGTTTAATATTTTACTCATTAGGAAATTGGCTCATAGCCAAAGAGCAATGTTAAAAAATAGTTAAAATGCATATAACAAGTGGCTTTTATTGAAAGTATTTCAAACAGTGTATATGTTTTGTTCAATCGTCTGACGGACCATAAGTAATTTAAAGTCACTGCCATATATGCTGAGGGTGAGGAGATGGGGGCCTCATGAAGGTCAGAAGGGCTTGGTCAATAACATCATCCACGGAGAGGGACGTCTCTTGAGAACAATAGAAAGCAGCGTTGGCTGCAGTGAGCATACCTTAAATGTAATCCTGGTTTTGCCACTCTTACCTGTAAATCTTACACAAAGTAAGAAATAAAGGTACAAAAACTCCCAGATCCCACGGACCGGCAGTACTGCTATCTACCTCGTAGGGTTAGTGTGCAGTGATGTCTGCGTGGCCAGAGTTATGCTGGCCTTGAGCTGGTCCTGGAATTTGCTCGTGGGATGAAGTCAGGCCGGAACTGACTGGCATGTGGTCTAGGGTCACGGCGAGGACACTGTCTGTGATGGAGGTGTGTACGCACATGTCAGCAGGGTCCAGTAGCTGTAGAGAATGGCCAACCCAAATGCATTTTCAGGAAGGACTACTCAGCGTGTGCCTTTCAGGCTGGGCAGCCGTGTGGCCATCAGTCAACACTGAAATATAATAAGCGCCTTACAAATATAATAAGTTGCCCACAAAACAGTCCGATGCAGGTCTGGGGGATATTCTGGGCTGCTCTCCTCCGAGCAGTGACTCAGAGATCCAGGATCCTTCCACTCTGTGACATGGCTTCCTTCAACGTGTGCCTTACTTGGCACCAGAACAAGAAAGAAAGGGCACAGAATGTTGTGCAGTGCAGACCTGGAAACAGCATACATTATTTTTGCCCACGTTTCATTGGCTGGAACTCAGCCACGTGGCTCTAACCCTGTTGAAAAGGAAGTCTGGAAACGCCATCTTCCTTTGTATCTAGGGAGGATGTGGGTGGAGAGCACCAATCCAATCTCTGCCACAGTCTTTCCTCTGGCCACCCTTTCACTCTTGCTCCCATTCACAGGACCGAGCAAGCCCCCTCCCAAGGAGACACCCCAACTCTCCATCCAGTCCTGGGCATCCTCAGCTCTTCCTATCAGGCCCAGATGGGCTCTTCTGGTTTTGTCAAAAGATAAACCAAAAATACAAGTTGTCAACTCATTAAAAATACAAATTGTCCCAACGTACCCCATACACAAGGATGGAATGGAAACAGGAAAACCAAAAGGGGGAGATGAGAGACACACAGCACGCTCTGCATCAGCACAGCTGGGTAGCCCACTGAGAAGACATGTGGATTGCCCACCTTGGGGGCGGGGCCCCTTAGATCAGGCCTATTGGCATTTCCTGGGAGAAGTGCCCTTCAACTCCATTGTCTGGGAGTCCCTTTCTCCTCATGAGTCTCCAGGGCCACACTGGGAGTGGGTGTTCAGGAGGGTGCCATTTGCAGTGTCTATAATCTCCAAATCCTGCCTATGACTGGTGAAAAACTAGAGGTCCAAGGATTATTGTTTTGTCTTACACAGTAAAATAATTTTTAAATGGACTTATAGTGTCTTTGGCAGTAAATTTTCTGAAAAATTTAGTTGGTTTCTTTCTGATTTATTTGCTACTGGTCAGTTCATTTGTCAAGAACTACGTCTATATATTCCCCAAATATAGACCCCAAATCTGCTTCATTTCTTTGTGTTTACCCTGGTGTGTTTCTCTTCTAACTTAATGTCTTTACTTTGAGGCCAGCTGCAATAATAGATTGAGATACAATTTTTTTTTTTTTTTGGCTGTACGCGGGCCTCTCACTGTTGTGGCCTCTCCCATTGTGGAGCACAGGCTCCGGACGCACAGGCTCAGTGGCCATGGCTCACGGGCCCAGATGCTCCGCGGCATGTGGGATCCTCCCGGACCGGGACACGAACCCGTGTCCCCTGCATCGGCAGGTGGACTCTCAACCACTGTGCCACCAGGGAAGCCCGAGACACATTTTTAATCTGAGTTTTTCACTGAGTCACTATATTCATCTTAAAAGTTATCCTGGGATTTTGTTGTTCAAGTCTTTTAAATTTCATGTCTCATGTTTTAAGACATAGTTGTGAGCTTTTTCAACTCAAAAGCCCATGAGTTTCTGGATGCTCTCCAGTCCCTTTCATTTCTTTTGCAAATTGCCTAATTTTTTTTCTCTTTTCAATATTATTATTTTTTTATGAAAAATGTCTAACATGCAGCACAGTTGAAAGAATTTTACAGTGGAGATTCATACACTCAGCATCTAGATTCCATAAAGAGTTGACTGTATTTGATATACTACACCTCTATCCATCTTGATTTCTTCCTGAGCTCACCTCATTCTGGTAACACCTTGTACACACAGCCAATTATAGGCAGCACACACACATGCTCTGATATTTCCCACCACCTCTCTTGGAGGGAACAGGCGGGGTCACACGCGGCCTGTCTTCCCAGCCACTGCAGGTGATTGTTAACCAAGTGATTTCCCACTGCTCACCCTGTCTCCATCTTTCCTGTCTGCAACATCAACTTCCTGCTACTTGAATACTTATACGTGGCACATATATTACCTTTGTTATTATAATAGCCCTGCATTCCAGTGTGTCAGTTTCCAGCAGCGAAATAATGTTGCAGGGGAAAGAAAAGGAAAAATCCTGGCAATCACAATGCCTTAACTCAACAGAAGTTTGTTGTTGGCTTGTGTCATGGTTCAGTGCAAGTCAGATGGCTTTCCTTGGCTCTGTCTCAAGGGTGGCAGGGCCCGTCCACCTCAGGGCACAGCTGTCTTCACAGGGAACACTTGGAAGGCAGCATATCATATTTTATCTCCAGGTATGGATGTGGTGCACACCCTTTTGGCCAGAACCCAGACAGAATCCCTACCCTACTAGAAAGAAGCCCTGGGGAACAGTCTCCTTCTTTCTTTGTGCCTAAGAAGAGGAAATTTGGTTGGTGAGTGTATTAGTTTCCTGGGTTGGCCAAAGTACCACAGATGGGTGACTTAAAACTACAAAAATTTATTCTCTTACAACTCTGGAGGCTAGATACCTAAAATCAAAGTGTTGTAGGGTGTGCTCCTGCAGAGGCTCTGGGGAAGAATGTGTTGGATCCTTTTCTCTTAACTTTTTGTGATGACCAGCAATCCTTAACATTCCTTGACTTACAGCTGTCTCGTTCCAATCTCTTACCTCGGTCAAAACATGGTCATCTTCTCTCCGCCTGCCTCTTTTCTCCTCGCCTTATAAGGGCAGCAGTCATCTTGGATAAGATGCTCCCAGTAACTTCCATCTGCCAAGAGCCTATTTCCAAATTAGGTCACACTGACAGGTATGGGGGTTAGGAATTGAACACACCTTTTGAGGGGATATATTTCAACTCACAACAGTGAAGTATCTGGCTAGTCTCATTATAAGATTGTAATAACGAATTCTTCTTCCACATGAATGAAATTGGACCTTGAAGCCAACTTGGGAATAAGGAAGAGTAAGTTCCAGGTACTAACAGGGTGGTCAAAAGCTTATGTTGAAGGAACCTAAAAAGGCTAAGATGTACAGAAGCCAGGGGAGTGTTATTTTCTGTCATCTCTACTAAATTGTCACTCAAGTGTGGTTTTAGGGCAGAATGAGAGTCTCTGTTCAAAATATATATTTTAATGTTACCTATAACCCAGAGGAATGATTTACTATAGGGATGTTTGACGACTCACAGCAGAAATCATGGTGAGGGAGGTGAGTAATGCAGGTCTCACTCAGGTTCCTAAAAGCAGCGTCTCAGTGTCAGCAAGGAGAAATCTGGGCCTGGAGCAGCCCCACTGCCCTTTTATCCTTTACCTAAAACACACGCACAGGGAAATCAAACCCCTAACTTTCACAGCTCTCCCTTTCCCTCTTTGTGTGATCCTGCGTCCTTTCACTTTTTTACTAAAATATTAAAGTTTTAATTTAATAATTATACATATTGCTGATTATATATATGTATATACATATAACAACATATATATTTGATACTTAAATATATACATAATATGTATTAAATATAGAAATTGTGTTTATACATCAGTTGTCTCATGCAATCTTTGTGGAAGGCAATTTGGCCATAGGTACCAAAATCTATTGAAAATTTTAAACACTTTGACTTAATAGTTTTTCTGCTGGGAATCCACCCTAAGAAATAATCCAAAGAACTGAATTTGCTTTATGAACAAGCACTTATTGCAGCATTGTGTGTAACAGTGAAAAATTTGGAACAGTCTAAACGTCCAACAAATGGGTAATAGCTAAGTAAATTATGGGAGATAGTTAGGCAGTCATTAAAATAATGTTTATAATGAGTTTGTAATAATATTATAGAAGAATTTACATTGTAATAAAAAATAAAGGAACAGGAGGCAAAATTATAGTATGATGACATCCATATTAAATATCAGTAAATCTATACACACAACCAGGATGATGGTATACAAAAATGCCAAGAGTTACTGTTTCTGGAGTGTGGAACCTGAAGTGATTTGAAAATTTCTTATTCCTGCTTTTCTTCATTTTCCAAATTTATTGTACTGGGTATTTTGTAATGGGAAACATAATAAGCATTTAGAAGTAAAGACACAAAGGAGGGAAGAAATTGTTACATTAAACGTTACATTTATTAAAAAGAAAATCATAAAATTATCACTGCCTTAGAAAACTCAAAGTATAAGTTTACTCTCCATGGGGGACTCAGTGGGAATAATGGGTTTGGACGCCATGATTTCCGAATTTTCACAGGCTTTGACCAGTTTGCAGAGGCCAGTGGCCGAGGCAGCATGCCAGCAGAAGGCCTTCAGCAGTAACCCTGGCGCTGGACACTCACAGGCCACTGCTGGGGCCCGCTGGTCACAGCGCAGACACACAGCTCCTCCAGAGAGCTCTGTCTCTGGCCTCTCAATTACCTGTCCCTCGCTGTGTCAATTCCACCAGCTTCTGGGGACTTTGACGAGATAAATGTTGCCAGGGGAAGATGAAACAGACTGACAGGCGCTGCATTCAAACAGGCCACTTACAAAGGAAGGGAGTTTAACAACATTAGTATCAGAGCAGCCATTTTAAATGTCAATCTCTCTCCTCAAGTGATCAGAAAAACACATTCTCTGTTTTTTTATTCAGAGCTGATTCTTTCCCTGGCTAAATGAGGCAGAATGTCACTCAGGGAGACTGGATGCCTAACACCGATTGTGTTTAAAAAGAAACATATTTTCCACCTGGTATTGTGACAAAGGGTAAAAGTCTCCAGTCTCTCTTCCTCTCTTTTATTCAAATATTATTTCAAGCTTTAATTAGCAAAATCTCACATGTACTGGATTTCAAATATCAAGTACAGATAACCAAAAATGACTGAAAAAAAAAAGGGTGGGAAAAGACCCCAGCCTGACCATTTGCCATGCTTTTCCCCCTACATAAGCTGATAAAATGTATTTTATTTTTTTAATACAAGGTCATTTGCTGTTTCTGAAACGCCTCAACCACCACATAGAGCTTGCCACAGTGTCTGGACGACAGCAGATTTGAATACATGTCAGCAAGTTTTAACAAGGGGATAAAGGAAACACTGGTATAAAGGTAGCACTTCTGGTGATTTAGGAAAGGAAACATGCCCGAATACTAGACTCAAAGAAAGGCAATCAGTTTCAAGATAAGAGAAGATTCTGAAAATCTTTGGGTGTCAAACATTTCCTATGTTTTGGCTGCAGCTCCTTGAAGAATTCCTTATCTTTCACCAGGCTATGAGGCAAAGACTTCCTGACTGGACCTCTTCCTATCAGCTGGAGGTCCAGCATTTCATGATGCTTGTATCACAGTTGGGGCAGGCTCACCAACCTCCCCTCCTTCCATTGTGTTGGGTTATGTGGTCAAAGCAAATAGTCCAGCAACAATGGCCTCTCGCTTGCTGCTTCTCTGTCATTGAAATTTCCTATGTAGTTGCAGCAAACTCCACAAACAGAAGCGAATGGGAAATGCATACATTCAACCCGTGCATTCCTTTCATCTGTAGCTCTCCTTCTTTCTTTTTAAAGAACTTTGAAAACTTTTTGCCTATCAAGCCCTTGACTGTCTTCCTGCATAATTAGGATGACTCTCTGTTTTGAATGTTATATCTATGTTTGCATTTCGACAAGTTGCAACTCCCAGAAAAATCTTTGCATTAAGATAAAAAATTACGGATGGTATCGGGGTTGTAATTTTGCAATATTGTGCCAGGTGAGATAACCTTAGAATGAGACAGCTAAGCTTCACGCAAATATGGGATCTGTGTCCACTTCTGCGGCGTCTCTTCTGAGTCTCCTGGTTTCTTTGCGACACTTCTGCAGAATTTGGAATCAGAAGTCAGGGCCTCACATATTTGAGAACCGAAAGACTTTCTCTCCAAAGCTGGCTTCCTGCTGGGTGATACCAAGGTCATTCATTATGCAAAATCATTAGTCACATTGCATTACCTCTGCAATCAGGCCTTTGACAATTAGTCTTAAACTTAAAAAAGAAAAAAAAAAGGTACAATTCTCAATAGACACAAAAGAGATGATAAATTTGCCTGGTCCATTATACCTCTGCAGTGTTTCTCACTGTGGCCCACTCTTCGCCATTCCATAAAGGCACTGCTCTATTTTGTGTCCCTGGCATTTTTTTCTTGATAATTATCCCTGCCTTTTAATTGACCATCCTGCATTGAGGTCCTCTGCTTGCTGGAAGCATCTTTCAGTCCTGGTCGCCACAGTCACACACATGGACTCCCCAAGCTCTGCACAGACTCTCTGCTTAAACTTTCCGTCCAGCATTGGATTCTTAGCAGGTTTGTTTCTCTTCCTAACGTTCTGTCACTAAATGTCAGTCTCAAAAGGGCAAGGGCCTCATGGTCTTATGTCTGCATTCTTACAGCAGCTCACAGAGCCACCCAAGACAAGACCCCTCACCTCCCTCAGCTTTCAATGATGTATAATGTCACTTGTAAATATAAAAAATGCTGTCACAGAGAAAGACAAATATCATATGGTATCACTTATATGTGGAATCTAAATGAACTTATTTACAAAACAGAAACAGCCTCACACATAGAAAACAAACTTATGGCTACCAAAGGGGAAAGGCGGGAGGGGGGGATAAATTAGTAGTTTGGGATTAAAAGATACACACTATTATATATAAAATAGATAACCAAGAAGGACCTACTGTAGAGCACAGGGAACTATACTCATTATCTTGTAATCTATAATGGAAAATAATCTGAAAAAGCATTTATATATATATATATATATGTGCATATACATATATTAGAATCACTGTGCTATACATGTGAAACTAACACAACATTGCAAGTCAACTATACTTCCATAAAATAAAAAAAAAAATGCTGTCATTTCAGGATTCATAAATGATGAAAGAAAATGTCCCGTTCTCTCTGAAAGGCCAAAGCAGAGTCCTGTCAGAGCTTCAGAAAATGTATAGCTCTGCCTGGGATACTCCCCTCTGAGCCCACAGGTCTGTAGTGCCCAGGATGATGCCCAGGTGTTGTGCGAAGCTTTCCAGGGACTGTCTGTTTGCTTCCTAGCTTCGTGGTCACCGCTGGCTGTACTAAGTCCGGGTCCCCATTGTTCTGGCTCTTTCCTCTTCAGGGCAGGGGGGTCACCCGGTGAAGAGGAACAGAGAGCGGTGGTGCTTTGTCCATTCGCACGTTGCCTTGGAAACGGCTGGTGGGGAGCCCGCTTTCCCCTCATTAACAGGCCTGTCCATTTACAGCGGATTTTCTCCTAGGTCCCTCCCGCTATTTACGCCCCTTAAAGAGACCCTAAAAAACCTTTCCCTATTTATTAAAAAGAATAAAAATGACATTTTGTCAGGCCTTCAGTGTTTAAAATCCTAACAGATAATGTATGGTTTCGATAGTGGTGCCAATTCACAGAAACCCCTCAGCAGCACATTTTTCTGGTCTCCGTGGATTCCCAGGCTTTCTAATTACATATTTTCTCCCTCTTTTATTCTTTCATCTCCTCCTTTGCTTCATATCCCACCGTCAAAGAATTACTGCCACTTTGGCTTTTCTGTGATCTCAGTGCTCTGATCATGTACCTGGATCCCTTCTGTGGGTTTAAGAAGTCACAGATGCTCAGATTGGGGAATTTACAGAGCAGTTTTCCCCACCAACACACTCAAGAAATGAAGAAAAAATAAGATATATAAGAAGATGCTTTATAAATGGTGAAGTATGTTTTAGACTTGGAAAATTGTTATAAGAATAAAAACCACACAGCATTTCAGACAACTGATACCCTTATTTTTCACAACAGAAGGTTGAACGTTTTAAATGTGAGTTCTTTTTTTCAAAGCATATTCCTGACTGTCATCTTACTT